>NC_133358.1:23655470-23988804 GCF_030506205.2 Paramisgurnus dabryanus | reverse complement strand
CGCGCTGATGTAAATTGAAGTGTTTGTTTTAAAATAAGTTTGTTTTTAATTAGTTATTTAATGCTATAAAAACGGTGGTGTCACATCATGATTGACAGCTGTGATATGCGCATTCTGCGAGAGCGGGGCCTTGATTTCGCAGCTTTACTTAGTGCTCACTACTGCGCAGGACTGGTACCAAAATCGCTACTGCGCAGACTCAAGCCCAAGACGACCCTCACTGGCGGCTTTATTTTTTTACCAATTGAAGAGAGCGAATGGCCGTCGTACATCTTTTTTTTTTTGCAGTCTGTGGTGTATACCACTAGTCAACTAAATGAATATAACATGGCAAAGATGAATGCACATTTATATATTGATTCAATAGATTTATAGCATTTTGAAAAAAAAACTTGTCATGGACTTATTGCATTTATCAGTTTTTATAATAAATCGTTCATTGTATCTTTATCGTTATAGTTGTGGTGTGAACTCTGCTATTCTCTTTAATATAAAACGATTTTAAAACTATTTTTTTTTAAAGTCATCATAATAATGTGAACGGCCCATTACTCCTCTGATTTATCATACTTGTGGACAGCTCTGAGTAAACAGACTAACTGAACCTTGGATAATTTCACTCATGCAACTAAAGCAGAACAAGGTTAATGTATTACCAGAGACACACCTCCTCACTGCGGCCCCAGCAGGTGTTAAATCTATTTAATTTGCACTCTGCATGTCCAAAGCAAACACGTTCACACGCTATATATAGCAACCTCTCCTTCATGACATAGAAGAACACACAATGTTTGGTTTTAAGGCTCAGCGTCCTCACCTGCCCCTGTACACAAACTTCATGGGCTCCACTGCCAGCGCCGTGGCGACGATATCATCAGCGTTGTGTCTCCGCCCGCTCACCACCATCAGACCGTCCATCTTTCCTGATATGAAGACCAGCCCACCCGGGCCGATGAAGCCCAGCAGCCCTGTCCTGGTGAAGGGGTGCTCGCTGATCGGAGCTCCAGAGCTGTTCATAGGAAAAACCTGACACCCAACAAAAGACAAGCTTGAAACAACACAAAATGCACTGATTTTGTAAAGGACTGTATAATACTGTACAGTAAAAATCAAGGGTATGTATCAATTAAAAAATATAAATATTCTAGTACACTAAAACATTCGCTCCCTATAAACATCATGAAGCTTCACTATATTCACTTGAAGTAAAATGTTTAGGATTTTTGAGTCTCCCAAGTGTCAAAGAACAATCTTGCAGATGTGTTACACTCCATAAAAACTAAACTTTCACATGCAAATGTATTTAAAGGTGCAATGTGTAACTTTTAGAAGGATCTTTTGACAGAAATGCATTTTAATATACATAACTATATTATCAGTGGTGTATAAAGACCTTACATAATGACCTGTATTGTTTTTATTACCCAAGAATGAGCCATTTTTATCTACATATACCACAGGTCCCCTTACATGGAAGTCAGCGCCATGTTTCAACAGTAGCCCTAAGCGACTACTGTTTTACAAAGCGCATTTCGTCTCTATGTTGGCTGCGTCCGAAATCGTGTACTGTGACAGTATGTACTGAATTAGATTAAGTATTTACTCATCGACCGTTAAAACAGTAGGTATTATATAGTACAAATATGGATAGTATCAGGGTTTAAATTGGGCCGGGGCCGTCCGGGGCTAAGCCCCGGCACATAGGCTGAAGGTCGCGCTCTGCTCTTGCCAGTGTACTCGCTGCGATGGTGCGTGTGCACTGACGCGAAGGGAATAATGTTTTTTCATGTATTATGGGGCATACTTACCAACGCAAGTTCAACGATTTGCGTGAGCAGATTACATACAAAGTCAATGCAAAGACGCAACCAGGCGCGTCCTCGCACGGGGCGATGAAAATGACGCGAATTGGGCGCCGCCATTGCCGCGAAAACACGCGCTTTTCCCTTTAAATGCGTCTTCGCGCAAGTTATGCAACTCAAGCGAAAAAACTCAGAACTTCAAGAACGCGCTCTCACGCAGGATCATTTGACGAGAGAGAGAGAGAGAGAGAGAGAGAGAGAGAGAGAGACAGAGAGAGGTAATAATGGTGCCCACGTCGAGAAAACTTCATAGAAGACTAGAAACGTGTAAAGGATTAAAGTATGTATGTCACTCATCTAATTACATTATGTTAACACTGGATATAACTATTGTATAGTTTAATAAAATAATGTATTTTGATTACACAAATCAAACCTAACTATATGATTGTTTTACTAGCTGCTGACCAGCATAGGGAATCTCTATGGCTAATTTCTAAGACATGTTGCTGATACAGTACTGTGTGTTGTACCTCTTCTTGTTAATTGAGTCTTTTGGGGTAGCCTATTTTATGCCTAGAATTATTCAAGGAGGTTGATTCTTTTAACTTCCTTTAAAGTTTGATCAGTTGTGCATAATGACATGTGCAAATGTATATAGGGTGTCAAACTCATAGATTTGCATCATTTAAAATTCAGATGCTCTTTTTAAAATATTTTGGGTCAACCTCTGGCACAGCTTTAAAGCTGAAACTTATCAAATCCTATCAGAGGTCCAGAATGTCATTGAAACACACCAGTGGCTTTGCTATCATCAGTATAAAACATGTTACCTCTTGAAGTACCCCTCCCCGCAGAGCCCCCCCACATAACAAATCCCAATTTAACCCCTGGATAGTATGAATTAATTCGGAAATACTATACATCAACAAGTGAGTCGTTAACTGGAATGACGTTAAACAAGCGCAATTTAAATACTGGAGACAGCTGCTTTATATATGTATTTGCATTTGAATTGAGTTGCGTTACAGCTTTCTGGCATTTTCGAATAAAACAACGCCTCTCTGTCTTCTTCGTTGGATAACTCCTCTCCCGGGGGATAGCAAAGTGTCCATCGAAGGAACACCTCGAGATTTCACTGAAAGTAGTAGGTCATCTGGGTACTTTCGCCTACTGGTTTTGGAATACTATGAATCTGGATATTCTACTTTTGGCTTAAGATCTTGCTGTTTTGCTTAATGGAAAAACAGAGAGACACATACTTGATAATAGCACTGTACGTTTAAACAGATACAGTGAAGATGCTCTGTGACATTTTAAAGCAATGTTAATAAACACCAGTTACGTTCCTTGTAATTGTGTGTCAAGTAATTGAGTCATCAATGTCCCAATGTCAAGTTGTTGCTAGTGCCTGAATGAGTATAATATACTGATTCATGTCTTAGAAAATTAGGGAGTGGAATGAGATGCAACCACAAACGTTTACAAATGGAGTTTAGTTAATATAACTTGCTAAAGGACTATTCACACCATCTCTTTTAACAACAACTATACAGTACATTACAACGTTCAGTTATTATCTTTGAATCTGATTAAACGAGATGATGATAAATTCTGATGCCAGTCAGTTCACCCAGGTGTCTAAAGCCTGGAGTATAGTCTGTTTTTTGTGTGTATGCCAATGTATGCACACGGTGGAACGCACAGCCTTGCAAAGTATGCTTTATTTGACTCGTTCGTGTACACAGACGTTTAAAGGGGACATTTCGCAAGACTTTTTTAAGATGTAAAATAAATCTTTGGTGTCCCAGAGTACGTATGTGAAGTTTTAGCTCAAAATATCATATAGATAATTTATTATAACCACTTTGTATGTGCCTTTTTTGGGTGTGTCCTTTTAAATGCAAATAAGCTGATGAAATCAGGGTTCCCACACCTTAGTTAACTTTAAATTCAAGGACGTTCCAGGTCTAATACTTCTTAAATTCAAGAACTAAATGTGGGGACACCATTCAAGTGAGATCAAGGTTACATTGTGTTACCTTTTAAGATACATTGTTACAGTTCCCTTTCGAGGGAACTCACGCTGTGTCACTGCGGTGACACTTTGGGGGCGCTTCCAGGGGTAAGTGTACAGTATATCAAATTCAACCAATGGTGAGGCTAAACGACAAAGACAGGGTGACGCGGGAGCCAGGAAGTATATCGCTATCTGAAATATTGCCAAAGACGGCGTTACAGAGACGCAGGAAGTATGGCAAGGGAGATGCAGCGTCTCATTCCCTTCTCAGGGAACAACAGTTACATACGTAACCCCGAAATGTTTTCATGCGTCAAACTCAACTATGCAAAAAAGCATTTTGGTATGAATCAACATTCGATGCATTTAAAGCGAACAGTTTAGCAGGGAATTATATGAATTTTTTTCCAGAAAACTTCTTGTATAAAATAGATACAAGCTCTTTCAATGAAGTGTATATCTTTGTAGGTATATTTTCAAAAACTTCCCAAAGCCTTGAATTTTTTCCCCAAGATTTACAAACTTTTAAGGGTTTCAAGGACCTGTGGGAGCCCTGTGCAAACACTGCCATAATGGTGGTTTGTTGAAATTGAAACTCAATTGTACTGTCAATTATTTTCTCATTTTTCTCTTCACTAAATGGCAGTGCAGAGATTGCACAGTGCAGATAAACTGGCGGTATCATTATAATAAGATCCCCTTGTGACATCACAAGGGGAGCCAAATTTCAATGACCTAGTTTTTACACATGCTTGCAGGGAATGGATTACTAAAAACTAAGTTACTGGGCTGTTCTATTTCACATTTTCTAGGTTGATAAAAGCACTGGGGACCCAATCATAGCATTTAAACATGGACAACGTCGTTCGAAAATAAAATAAAAAATGTATGCTTAAAACTCTGAATAGGTTTGGTTTAAATAATTGTTTGTGAATACTTTGTTATTTTGTGTCATTTAGTCCTATCAGACGTTGTGTGAACTGGCCCCAGGAAAATACCCTTGATACATAACAGTTTTAGAGCAATTTATCCAAAAAGCCAATGATGATCTAAACCCTTCAGCATCTGTCTGAACGAAAGCCCGGAGAATTCTGGGTAAATGATTGCAATTAACCACGGCCGAATTGATCTCGATCTGATAGGACACAAACCTCAAAGGTGTTTTTTGTCATGCCCGACAGCCCATAATATGACATTCCCGTGGCGATGGAACACACGCACAGCTCTCCGATCTCATCTGTTCGGCACAGCTGAGGAACTCCCTCTGGTTTGACCACACACATGAGAGCTGCGCGGAGACAACATCAATAAACACATTGCACACTTCATGAAGCAGCAAATACACAACATACAGAGAAACGTATGGACGTTATACTACTGTCTTCTGATTGAAAAACATTTGCATTTAAATCTGTCAGTTTGTATTGGATGCACGTGCGTGTTTACATGTGGGTACCTCCAGGCATAACGGTGCCCACGTCCTGTACGGTAAGCACAGACAAGCGCTCCTCTGAATCTACTCTGATCACACCGTAGCTCAAACCCTGCATGGACAAAACTCCTCGACCCGGTGGCTGGTTAGTATCATCAGTGGGCCTAAACCAAGCAATAAAATAAATCCAGGTTATTAAATAAATTAGATCTGTAATGAATAATACATAGTCTGAACCAGATTGGTCCAATTCGTTTTGATGGACGGTACTAAGACACGCCCCCATGAAAGACTTTAATAATTATAATATGTGGATTACGTATATACAATAATTGAGGACTCTGAAAGTGAGGTAATGCTTAAAACCAAGCAGGAAAATCATTACCAGAGTGAGAAACACGCACGGACGCACCCAAACCCAATAAAAATGTGTTTTTAAGTGTGTGTGTTTGGGGGGGAATGGGCTTGCTATTGGTTTGTTCTTTACATCTGCGAATGACAAATAACATGATGTCATTTCATTCATGACAAAAACTGCACCAGAGGTGCTTATCACAGCTCGACTTTGAAACGACTTTTTCATCCGACTTCACCAAGTGGAGATGTTTTCGTTTATGACACCAGACTAACAGAATGCTCTTTTATTAGATTTCACTTTTTGTTCAGTTTCATAAAGCTGTTCTCATCCATAAACTGTCAAGCGAGGTCAGTAAAAATGTCCAACAAACGGAGTTTAATCCTGTGGAATGAAAACCATATGTTCTCCATTCTGTCATGGGTTCGATTCGGTCACAAAGCAAAGATGTCGGGACTATTCGGAGCTGTAATTATGATGACAGCCTAAAAAAAACATTATTTTCTTGTAAATGGGGTTGGAAAATTGCCTCGAACGCATACACAGAATTCGGCGAAGCCCTCTAGTTGATCCATCAACATCAACATCATTCTGGCTTTCTGACAGAGTGAAGCGAGAACAAATATGGTTTCTGTCCAGATTCTCGTAATTTTTCAGATGTTCCGGATTAAAAAACCCAGGAAAGTGGGAAAGAACTAAATGTTCTGGATGGGAGTGAATATGAGGTGATGTCACAGGGTAAACAGGTGGTCAGTGTGTCAGCACTCAACTCACCTCCTGATAGCCACGGTGAGGGCTTCAGCTGAGCTTGCGCATGGACAGATGACCTCTGGCCGCAGACCTTTGCTCTGGAAGACATTGAGGAACGCATCACATGATGAGATGGACCCTGTAGAGACAGAAACAGGGAGAGAGAGAACATTATGTACAATGATGTGTCTCGCAGACCATTTAAAACAGCTCTTGTCTTTAAACAGGGTACCCCCAGGATTGTCAAACCTAAATTCAAGGCTTTTTAATACCACTTCAAATGAAATTTAATACCTAAATCGCACCCATTCGGGTAGAATAAATAATTTTAAATAATATAACTCAAATTACTATTTACAAGTGTTTGAACATTCATGACAACATGCCTCTAAAAGGCTGAGTCCAAGGCCCAAACGCCCTAACCCTTATCTTTACCCAACAATCAAAACCAACAATTAAATAGATTTAATAGATTTAAATGTAGGCTTTATGATGATGAAGGCATTAATATGGGAAAATGAAATTCAATACTTTTTCAAGACTTTTAAGACTCCGCGGGTACCCTGTTAAAAGTGTTACTCTATACCAGGGGTCTCCAACCTTTATGTGAGAAAGGGCTACCACAATGGATAAAACAATCTGGAGGGCTACCTTTTAGATGTAGTCTGCTCAAAACCTTTTGCTTTACTTTTTTAATATACATAAAAGAAGCCAAGCTAATATAAAAAATATGTAATAAATACATATTAAAATTGAGGCTATTAGAAATGGACTCATCAGTTCTGTAAGTTAAAAACAATACATTTTTATTACATGGCTTGTTGGAATGCTTGATTCTGATTGGCCGGCAGTGACATTTGCAGGTTTGTCATTCCCACTTAAAACTTATAACATATGACCCTATATTTACAAATGATTACACCAAATAGAGTATTCATGACATTTGAAAGTTATATAATTTCTTAAAAATAAATTGGTTTTCCACGCAGGTGGTCTGAATTTGTTAAAAAATGAGCTAATAAAGTATTTATATTTCTAAATATTTTTATTTCTGTGATAACAAACAGTTGCCCATACATTATCCCTTGCATATTATACTCAAATAATGTAAATAAAGCTTGTGGCAATATGGTCAGGCAATATGGTACAGCTAGCTGTGTAAACCTCTGTTGTTTTCTATCATAGAAATATTTCAGGAAAAGATTAAAGAGAGATGGGGATACAGAAAGAAAGACAGAGAAAGATAGATAGATAGATAGATAGATAGATAGATAGATAGATAGATAGATAGATAGATAGATAGATAGATAGATAGAGAGAGAGAGAGATAGAGAGAGAGAGGATAAAAGAGCTTACATGGGTTGGATCCATCTGCGACCACTAGCATACGCAAGGAGCTCAGGTTGATGTCCCTCTGATCCCGATGAGCAACCAAAGCCCAGTGCATGTCTCTGGACTTGACACAAGCCACTTTACCTATACACATACAAATTTAATTAGTATTAATTACTATTTAAGAAAACAAAAACAATGTATCAGTCTTACATCTATCTCAGACTGTTGCCTTAAAAGCTACACCATTCTGCTATAAATAAAAATTTTGGCAAATTTTATACATTTTGTGTCATGTAGTTGTATTAGACGTAATGTAAACATTGGTGCAAAAATTGATTTCTGAATATACTTATGTGTGTATATATATATGTGTGTGGTATTAGACAGTGGTAAAGCAGTATCGGTGAACAACAGACCTTTGTATTGACACACTTTTTGTATCCAGGAGAGAGGGTTGACCTTCATGAGCGAGTAAGGAATGCTGATCACGTGCATCATGTTCATGACACTCTGAGGAAACGGGAAGTGACATATTACACGCTTCCATCTAAAACTTCAGATGTTTTGTTTGAATTGAATATTTTCAATAGTAGAACTTACTGTTAGGATTCCATGCCACAAACCCACATCCTTTTTAAAATCCAATACATTCACTATGATTTCAGCTGAAACGGAGAGGAAGCAGTTTAACTATGTGATCATTTGAGCAGACGGATTATGATAAGGGATAGATGTAATATAGTGTATGTATAGTATACCCTCTGTGTATCCACAAGACTGTGTTAGGGCCTGACAATGTGTAAGAAGTGCGATCCGTGTCACCGTCACGCCCAAAACACTCCCATCCTTACAGGTCTTGTACTGTGAATCATTAAACACAAAACGTTATACACACATCAGTTATTAACACAAATATAAACACATCAAATCCTTTAACAAACAACGTTTGCATGGGCATTAGTGTGATCTACTGGCATGGAGAATCTCATGAAACCATGTTATGAATGTGTTCAGGTCATAAATTAAAATATAAAAATAATATATATTATTTTGTTATATACATATATATATATATATATATATATATATATATATATATATATATATATATATATATATATAATTTTTTTATTTTATAATTTGGCTTAATCATTTGTAAATACTATGTCATATTTATATATTCATACACATATTTATATTTAGCCAACAATAATTATTTTGGAAAACTTTAAAGGCGATTTTCTTAATATTTAGATTTTTTGGCCCCCTCAGATTCCAGATTTACAAATAGTAATCTTGGCCAAATATTGTCCTATTCTAACAAACCATACATCAATGAAAAATTCATATATCAACTTTTAAAAGATTTTAAAAAAATTATTTACCCTTATGACTGGTTTTGTGGTCCAGGGTCACACAAAATTCTATATTAAATGTACTTAAATAATAAACTATTTAAGAAGTAAGTGCATTTTTCCCATCAATCTCCCATTTAATGTATAAAAATTACTGTAACATAGTATAGTTATCAAATCAGTAAAACAATTACCACCATTATTTATAAATACTTAATATTTATTATAATATCTATTATTCTATTCTATTATAAATTATATTTATATATATATATATATATATATATATATATATATATATATATATATATATATATATATATATATATATATATAATAAATATTTAAATGATAAATATATATTGTATTCAGAGTTACGACTGTAAGAAAATTATGATCATGAGAGAATTGGAGGGGCAAATGTGCATTTTCATTAAAATAATGTATTGCATACAGACAGTAGAAAACTTTATTTATATACATAGAATTTCTTTTTTATGTGAATCATCTGTAAATTTACAGTATTGCAGCCTACAATCAAACTGTACTTAACATGAGTACAGGGCAAACATTACCCTCCACCCTTGATACCCGACACCCAGCCACTTTTCACGAACACTATGGGATCTGGTGGGGAGCAACAAGACTCACTCAAAACTGGTTTAATATCATAAGACCAGCCCATCGCCATCATCCCGCATCTCCTACAAGAGTCCCGTTTCACAATTAAACAAACATTAATCATTTATCGTCCATTATCCAGCGGGTCTCTAATGGAGAGCTGTAGGGCCCTGTATGCTGACAGGAAATATTGATTTCTCTGCCCGAGGAAGGCACGAGACGTGCAATATATCCACCAATAAGAAATCATAAAACGGTTAAAGTGGCTGGGGGGAAGAAATGTTGGAGGGAAGTATTCCAGGCTAACACTTCTGGAGAAATTTGTGTGTACAGGAAGTGAAGGGATTTGAATATACACTGATATTTTCATAACGGTCTTCATAAAAAAAACCACAAAATTTAAGGAAGTCTTCACCTCTATGTAGGCTGTGTCGTTATTTGCATCTTTGATGTGAGGGAACCAATCACGTGGTGGCTTGGACAGGTGTTTGGACTCCGTGACAAACCATAGCAGCTTCGGCCAACCTGATGGGTGGGTGGAACAGACAACGCATGAATATTCATAGAGTCTATTAATATTCATACAGCTCAATGACTCAGCCATGACTATCATTACCATTAGAAGTGGTAATGATCATTCAAAGAGTGATTACGGCATCTAGCTAAATTACCGCGGGCGTCGGGTGGAGAGTAAGTCCGTCTTTTCACTGTCTTTGGCTAAATTAATATCCTCTTGAGGCTTTTTAATCATCACAACAATATCACAGACTCATTACCTCGACAATTTCTATTTATACCCCCTCTCGTCTTACCGTGGACCAGACAGGGCCAAAAATGCTGACTGCTATTAGTCGTGCTTACTGTAGTGTAGATAACATCAGAGAGTCACAACACAGCCCATCCTCGCCAGCCCATAAATACAGGGTCTAACTATTCGAAGGATCTGTACACACCCTGGTTTTAGCCTCAGACTGGATGCCTATGGTCCTTTACTGACCAAATTATGGATATTGCACACAAAAATGTCACTTTTTAAACCACCGGTATGTCTGAATATGGCGTTACACAATTTCAAGGAGTGTACAAAGGTTTGTATTAGTCTGCCTGGAATTAAGTTCTTAAGCAGTCAGAAGTGACTAAGTTGCTAAAAGTTACGCTTTTGATGATGAAATAGTCAGTAGCATTTTGAAAGATGCTCAAACATTTATTGGAGGTAAATTGTACATCCATAAGTTATTAAAGGAATAGTCTACTCATTTTCAATATTAAAATATGTTATTACCTTAACTAAGAAGAGTTGATACATCCCTCTATCATCTTAGTGCGTGCACGTAAGTGCTGGGGCACGCTGCGACACTTCGATAGCATTTAGCTTAGCCCCATTCATTCAATGGTACCACTCAGAGATAAAGTTAGAAGTGACCAAACACATCAACGTTTTCCTATTTAAGACGAGTAGTTATACGAGCAAGTTTGGTGGTACAAAATAAAACGAAGCGCTTTTCTAAGCGGATTTAAACAAGGAACTATATTGTATGGCGGAACAGCACTTTTGGGAGTACTTCGACTCGGCGCAGTAACACTCTCTCTCTCCCATTATGAGAGGCAGAAGGGGAGCGGATTTTTCAGGCGAGTTGAAGTACTCCCAAAAGTGCTATTACGCCATAAAATATAGTTCCTCTTTTAAATCCGCTTAGAAAAGCACTACGTTTTATTTTGTACCACCAAACTTGCTCGTATAACTACTCATCTTAAATAGGAAAAACGTTGATGTGTTTGGTCACTTCTAACTTTATCTCTGAGTGGTACCATTGAATGAATGGGGCTAAGCTAAATGCTATCGAAGTGTAGCAGCGCGCTCCACGTTTACGTGCACGCACTAAGATGATAGAGGGATGTATCAACTCTTCTTAGTTAAGGTAATAACATATTTTAATATTGAAAATGAGTAGACTATTCCTTTAATACAGCTTTACATAAAAAGATCAGATGCAAAACCCTCTATGTACGTCTGACATGTTTTCTTGAGCATTTTTGTATCGTGTTTAGGTTCAGGAATTTTACTTTAATGGCAATGAAAAGGTTATTAGTCTGCCTTATTTGGTCATTTTAGTGGTATTTAACAAATTTGACTGTCTTTCGCGGCAAAACCCTCTATGTACGTGCAAAAATCTCCACTCCTAAAAAGCCTCCAGTCACTCTTCACTGTCCTTCCTAAATAAAGGTAATAGATCTCAAAAATGTGGTCAATATCCTAATATATTTTGTGAACCTCCTTTAACCGGTTAAAAAAAACTTGCAGCTTGACAACTCAAAACCGACTTATACGTGCCACCATCTATGCAATTCTTTCGAGGAGAAGACCGTACAATGACTGTATAATACACGACGAAAGCATTCGGTCAATAACATTCTCTCATTATTGATGGAGGTGTCATTTAGCAGCTTTTGCATCTGAGCTCTTTATATATTTTAGATGAATACATTTCCTTTACAGCATGTTCAAACTAGCAAACTGTGATTGGTCACTTTACATATAAGCCTAATGCTACATACACACCAAACGCGGGGCATCGCATTACTCGCTCTAGATTTCCCGCGAGATTTAACTTCGTATCATGCACATTTTTCGCTCGAGTTGAATATTTACAACTGGGGGAATAGCGCGTTTTTCGTGGCAAACGCGCTGCCCATATCACGTCATTCGCATCGCACCACGTGAGGACCCGTCTGATCGTGTCTTGCATTGACTTTGTATGTTATCTACTCGCGCAAATCATTAAACTCATGTCTGGTGTAAACCCACAGTAACAATCTACATTTATTCATTTTGCAGATACTTTAACCCAAACATTTTGACGTCTAAATGGATGGTTCTTCAAAAAGTTGTAACTTAGAAAATTAAAATTGAGACCACTAAATCCACCTATACATAACTTAAACAGAGTCATGCATGAATAGGCTGACCTTTGAACTGTGGGATTTCCCCGGTGGGTCCCTTTGGAAGGCCTTTGTGGCAGGCGTCACTGGTCAGCGCCACAGTTACCCCACAGCTGCCCAGGAGAAAACCGATCTGTTGACTGCCTGCGTCCTAATACAGAGACAGATAGAAAGACCAGCTCACATTCGTCATCAGTACAGCAGCAACACTGCAGGGTGCTGACGGTCTACTTATTACAGGCACCACACTGAGAAATGATGTTTACACATAATATCGTAGTGTTAATATCACCTTCAGCAGTTTTAAAATCACCCACACCTTAGAAATGTCAATTTCTTCATATATATATATATATTAGAAAATACAAAAACTGCCTGCTTTTACTAGCAACAAAGTACCAAGGTATTGCCTTTTTTGGTACTATAGTAATACCATGTTTTGGTTAAGTACCATTTAAACACCATGATATGGTATTAATATGTTTGCCACAAGTACAGTAGTGGCTGAAAAGTGATATCCGAAGAGGGAAATTTGTACAATATTTGCTTTTAGTGTGCCCACAGGTATCAAAATATGAGGTGTATGGCACCAAATATTTGCCAAAAAGGGAAATCACTGTGTATTGGAGAATCTGGGTTTTATTCAAATATACAAAGAAATGCATAGAAAACAAACCTCACAGGTAACAAAGCATTGACTGTATGTTTTTGAAATTTGTTGATCCTCTATTGTAAAGTTTTGTTTTTTTTGTTTGTTGGCAAAACGGCAATAGTCCAAACACACCAATGCAACATGCATACAAAATGTTTAATGCATCTTAATAAAAAAAATTAAAAGAAGAGTGTTCAAAGTTGGACATCACTTTTGGCCACTACTGTACTTTCCCGACACTACTCATTTCCCGCCAGCCTTTTTTAAAAAGTTGCACGCCAGCATTTTTCACAAAAGTTTCACAAAATGCTTTCGAGGAAAATTGTCTTCTATAAATATATAAACATATTAATATAACAAAAATTACAGACCCTCTGATTTCAAACAAACAAAACGGGGGAAAAAAACTTTTCATCCTATCTTTATTTGTTCTCTTTTTATAACCTCTTAAATATGGGTAGGTTTCTTCAAAAATACAAAATTTTGTGCAAAAAGCTGAAATAATTGAATTTTTGTAAATTATTTTTATTAGAGATCTGGGGTGCGTTTCCCGAACAACGGCGTAACTCGCTGCTGAACCAACATAGTACGATGCATAGTTGGAGAAACGAACTACCTTGTCACGACTGTTTCCGAAAGCATAGTAACTTTGTCGCACATTCCTCGTTTGAACCATGTTGGTTTACCAACATAGTTGATGATGTCACATGGGAGGTGAAGTACTAATTAATCTCTGCAAATCGATTTAATGTCAGATTATTGCTGTAAATAACATATATTGCATCGGAAGATTTTGTTATTGTGATTTAGTTATCTGTTGTTTATTTTCAAGATATTTCATTCATGCGCAAGTTTCTTCTTACGTCACTCCTCCCAGGGATTCCCCAGGGTCTTAAAGCTTGTAGGGCTGCGCACATGCACAGTTTTCAAATGCAGCGCTTTCATTCTGTTTACAAATTTAAAGACGTAAAATAAAATTGTAATATATTTAGAATGATGGATATAGACTGTACTTCATGTTTTTTGCTTATTTTGTTCAAAAGCATGATCAGCGTAATATCAAGGAACAATGCTTCTAACGACAGGTAAAGAACTGTAGTTCCAACGACACAACTTTGTGATGCAGTTTGCAAATGTCCGCTGGAACGATGGTTTCGGGAAACACCCGCATCAGTGAACTATGCTGAAACGATGGAACTTGCGACAGTAGTTGGCTACCTATTTGCAGGGAATTGTTTTCTCTTAATTGACGAGATTTCTCGTCAATGGCGGAGAAAGAGTTAAATACCATAGTAATCCAAATTGTGATAATATAGTAAAAATGGTATTGTATATATCAAAGTTCAAATGGTACCATGAAGTCCTTAATACAATAATTGTACGATGGAATAGCACTTTTTGTAAAGTTACGTTATAAGTAAAAAATGCAGTAAACACCCAGCTGCTTCGAGACTGGACAGAAGTCTATTGGTTTCTGAGGTGCACTGCATCTACAGGAAGCCAAAGAGTGTTCTGCCAGTTTCCAGGTCTTTTCCTGGAATTTCTGGAGTGAAGACGGATCAGTCTGATCCTCGCCCAAGCTCCTCCTCTCTTCCTGTCACTAAAATTCAACATGCACATCTAAAGGCAAATACCTCTGCCACAGGCTCCGCTCTGATACATTTAGCCTGGCATTTAGAAAAGATAACAGATTTTAAAAATACACAGTGGTCCGGAGAGAGCGAATGCAACATTCACAAGTCGCTGCGTAGGAGTTTCCACAAGACCTTTGTAACGCATAACCATCAGACATGAATAATAAATAAATATTAATATTTTGCTGCGGTAAAGATTGTCATCTTGCCGCTTGATACATCAGCAGAAGAAGATTGTGTGAAGGCACTATGGCGCGGTTTCACAGACTAGGCTTAGGTAACAAAAAAAGATATTTAAAGGAAAACACCACTGTTTTCAATATTTTACCATGTTCATACCACAACTTAGACAAATTAATACACACATATGTTTTTTTTCAATGTGTGCACTTAATCTTTGTACAGCGCGTCGTGAATGTGTTAGCATTTAGCCTAGCCCCATTCATTCCTTAGGATCCAAACAGGGATGAATTTTGAAGCCACCAAACACTTCCATGTTTTCCCTATTTAAAGACTGTTACATGAGTAGTTACACGAGTAAGTATGGGCGCACAAAATAAAATGTGCCGATTTTTTAACCAGATAAAAAATGGGAACTATATTGCTTGACTCTCGCTCAAACGTCCGTCAATATTACTGCATTCGTTAAATCGCCACGTTTTATTTTGTGCCACCATACTTGCTCATGTAACTACTCATGTAACAATCTTTAAATAGAGAAAACATGGACGTGTTTGGTGTCTTTTAAATTCATCCCTGTTTGGATCCTAAGGAATGAATGGGGCTAGGCTAAATGCTAACACATTCACAATGCGCTGTACAAAAATTAAGTGCACGCATTAATAAAAGATAGGTATGTATTAATTTGTCTAAACTGAGGTAAGAACAAAGTAAAATATTGAAAAACGGTGATGTTTTCCTTTAAGCATCTTTTATAAATACGCCATATAAATAGACCTTACTGGTGTGTATACGGAGACAAATCATTGGCACTGGCACATTTTAAGATCTTATTTTCAGTTGAGACAGCTCAAACATGTGTTTAAGTCTAGGACTAGACCTAAGCCCTGTCTTAAAAACTGTAAGTATATGGTGTAACCTTGTAAAAAACAATTTTAGTACACTTGATGGGATTTTATACCCATTTTAGTACATCCCCATTGACCCCATTTTTGACAACCCATAGTGAACCATTAACTATACACAAAGTTTTTGGCACCCATCTATCATATCATATTGTAATTTAATATTTTCACCTTTCTGGTAAGTGGCACTTCGATGGGTACGGGTACCACCTCTGCCAGCAGGCAGCCGTAGAAGGCGACCATAAATGCGGCAGGATCGTTGTTGGGGAACACAAGAGCCACCTGCTCATAAAGTGATAAGAGAGATGAGATGGCACTTTTATGATTTTATTAATATTTCTCTGCATTGAATAAATATTGTGTTAGTCTATAGTATCTTTAATATGAAGCTTCTGTCAAACTTACCCGGTCTCCCGGCCGGACCATGGGCTCCTGCTTGGTGCCCAGTTTGTGAAGAATATTGTAAGCTACTTTCATGCTCCGCGACCAAAGTTTCCCTGTGTAGAATAAAATAAATCCTATATAAGTGTCTTTAAATAAGATCTTGCGTTCACCACAGTCAGCAAAGCTGCGCAAGAAGAAAAGTTCGAAAAAAAACGAAAACAACACTTCAGCCAAAGTATCGAAGGTCAAGCAAAGGGAAAAGATTAATTCAGGATGTTTTATTGACCCCTTCCAGTGCCTTTGTGAGTCACACACAGGCAGTTTCATTGCTTTATATTGTGTTTTGACCTGACATTATCAGAATTTTACTTGGGGGTATCAAACCCCACTGAGGGGGGAACGGAGCGCATGGGATGCTTTCTCTGCGATGTTAATTACTCTTTTGATTTGGGTGAGGTTTATAATGAGCTAAGGTGGAGGTTGATGTACCCCTGTGGGTTCTGTGTGGCGGGGTGCACCACAAAAACAACCACTGCTATTTATTTCCAGGAAATATGCAAACTGTTCTCAGAGCAGTGAATGGCAAGAGGCCCGCGGAAATTGTTTGCTGGTCTGGGCTTTACTCTTCCTCGCGAGTCAGCTGTGTGTGTATGATGATGCTAAGGTGTCATAATCGTTGACAGCATGATGATCATTTTCACTCTCCAAGGAAAACAAGAGAAGGAGAAAGTATAGATCAACCACTACAGCAGAACACACAAACACACAACAAAACCTCACACACCCTCACCCGTGAATTTCAGCAGGCCGGTTCCTCACTGAGAGATCAGCTAAGATGCTGCAACCTCACACACATAAATGCACTACGCCAAATATCACATCTGCCTCTTGTGAGTAATCTTCGTCATAAATTAAATAAAATTTCTGTTAGTATGAAGTAAACATATATACCAGTAAATACGAATGTAAAGTATTTGGACAGTTTATAATGATAAAAGTGCAGTTATATCTGGCTATATTACTGTATGGCTGTAGTTATACAAGTGAGGGATAATGTATATGCGAGAAATAATCCCGATGCGAAGCTTATTTCGTGATAACAACCGGATGCATGTACATTATCCCGCCTATTACACGGCTATTTACCTCATAAGTAAGCTAAGGAACATTAAATATTGATTTGAAATATTTTATGAGCACATTTTTAACAAAAACAGACCTTCTGCGAGGAACACCAGTTTATTTTTTAGTTTTAAGATAAGACGTTCAAATATCAGGAACAGTTTTGGGGAAAGTTACTTTTAAAAGTAATGGATTACAATATTAAAGGATAATTCCGGTATTGAACACTTTGAGGCTCATTTCTGGTTTGTTTTGGATGAACTACAGTGATGGACACTGAAATTTTGACAATGGGTCGTGTTTTGACTTTTTGACTCGTTTAGAAGCGTCTCTTGACTGCTTCAGAATGGAAGTCAATGACCATGCACAAACATTTCATTAAAACAACACTTAACGTTCATTTTCAAAACTGTGCTACTCACCGAGTGGTTCGTGGTGTTCGTTGATGATTAAAAACAAATATATTGTCGCAATGTATGATTTCAATCCGTGTTATTTGCTATAGTGGAACTATTTTTTCAGATACCTCACAACCACGTATATACTTCCGCTCTATATTTGAGTCTGAAGCGTTAGCACACTCCCGACCACTTGATGGTGACAACCACTTTGCCATACAAGTACGCTCGGTGTCTAGCGTATAGACAGTCACAATCGAGCTCAACTTCAAACCTAAAGCTGGTCACTGAGCCATCAAATATGGGAAAAAAATTATTCTGAGAGAAACCAAGCGAAAAAACTAACCACATGTAAACAGACCCTTTTCTGTTTCCCGGCGGCAGAGTGATATATCAGCGAGCAATGAGTCTTCCAAGAGAAGTCAATGGAATTTTACAAAATGCCAAATAAAACACGACAGAAACTGTATTTCGCTACACAACTTGTTTTTAATCATCAATGAACACCACAAACCACTCGGTGAGTAGCACAGTTTTGAAAATGAACGTTAAGTGTTGTTTTAATGACATGTTTGTGCATGGTCATTGACTTCCATTCTGAAGCAGTCAAGAGACGCTTCTAAACAAGTCAAAAAGTCAAGACCATTGTCAAAATTTCTGTGTCCATCACTGTAGTTCATCTAAAACAAACCAGAAATGAGACTCAAAGTGTTAAATACCGGAATCCAGCAAAAAGTAACTAATTGCGTTACTTTTCATGGAAAGTAATGCTTACGTTACTTTTAAGTTACTTTTGCGTTACTTTTTCTTACTTTGGTAAGGCTTGATCACTTTCAGGCCTTGCAGGTGTTTTTATGACTGAGAAATTCTGCATTCAATAAGTTGCATATTTCCATCGCAAAAATGACAAGCTTTGGCCTGACATCTCCGTTTCTGACTAAAACTGTTCCCGCTCAGGCGTGCACACATTGTGCGTAATTTTACGTGACTACGTTCAGTTTAATTCAGAACATAATTTTTTTATCGAATTAATTAAACTGAAAAGCAACTTGCGTTACTTTTTTAAAAAAGTAACTCAAATATTAATGTGTTCATTAATGCATTAATTTACTCGTTACTTCAGAAAAGTAATATTATTACGTAATGCACGTTACTTGTAATGGGTTAGCTCCCACACTGGTCAGGAACATGCTATTTAGTTTATCATTTGTAAATATAATGTAATATATGTTATTAAAAGATTTTTTTTTTGTGTAGTATTTAACTGTTTCCTTCAAAATGAATTGCAGCATACTGGTTTATTGTGTGTTATTAGTTTATAACGGTTCTTAACTGGGAATAACAAACTGTAAACGTTGTGACTGGCCAATTAGAATCAAGCATTCCAAGCCATGTAATAAAATTATATATAAAAAAATTTAGTTATATGTGGCTATATTACTGTATGGCTGTTTTATATAAGTATATACTGTAACAATACGAATGCAGTTACATAGTACAGCTATATTTACTGTACTGTATGGCTGTAGTTACATATGAGTATATATTTAAGACTGCAGTTATATATGGCTATATTACTTACTGTAATGCTGCAGTTATACATGAGTATATAATGGTAAGACTACAGTGATATATGATTATATTATTGTATGACTATAGCTATAAAAATATATGTGACCCGTGCTGGCAAAATGAGTTGCGACCCCACATTTACAGTTTTAAAAATATCTATTGTGAGAAGAATTCATGCTGAAATAATCTGTTATGTCTTAAGTGAATGTTTGGTTAACTGTTGGAAAAAATCAGATGTGTTATATTAGACAATAATGTTATATTAGATCATTGCATTACAGTAGATCTTAAAGCTGTCCAGCTTTATGTCAATCAAACAATAAAAGAAAGATAAATGTTAAACATATATTTTTCCTATAGATATTGTTTTTGACTTTGTGTGCGCTACATCTATTAGTTTTATTTTTAGGTGATTTTAAACCCTCAAAAATCGTTAAAGGTGGGGTGCATGATCTATAAAGTCCAATGTTGATATATGAAATCACCTAAACAAACACGCCCCTTCCCCAATAGAACCTGGACCTTCTTTTGATAGACCCGACCCACACATACGCAACCCAGGCAACAATGTCGGTTAGTAGACACGCCCCTTACTGCTGATTGGCTACAAGTGTGTTTTGGTACTCGGCCCGACTCTCTTTTCCAAAGCGTTTTTCAAAAATCATGCAACCCGCCTTTAACTTGATTTTTCTCAAAATTGACTTTGCTGACTCAATTTTAAACACATGTCGCTCTGTCATTTTTTGTCAGATTCCAATAAATCATTCATTGTTTTGAAGCTCTAATTTTGTAATTTTGCCAGCACGGGTCACATATAATGGTATGACTGCATTTAAATATGGCTACATTACCGTAGGTTAGGACGTAGAGGGGTTTGCCATTAGTGTCCATGGTGGTCAGGCAAGGTGCTTTGGGTGAGATGGTCCCCCAACGTTGCAGTGCAGCTTCCAAAGATGGCGGCCAATTAGTGACCACTCCCAGCGGTTCCCCTCGAATGGTGAGCATCTGAGCCCCTTCTGGCCGTGGCTGGTTGGGGTCGGGCTGCTGGACTGAATGGTGGAAGTGCCACATTTATTACTTACAGAAGCAAAGAATCATCTTAATAAATATGTGATTTATTTTAGTGAGTCATTCATGTTGAACAGCTATTGCTAAGAGTCAAAACATCACTTCCATATCAAAACAATGGAGAAGCATTGCTACTTTGTGTATATGTATGTTTATAGCATCAACGCTCTACATTATGGAGTCAATGTATACCTTCTAGGAGCTCCTCAAAATCATCCACAAAAAACTCTCTGAGCGGAGGTCGTCTGGGCTGCTTCAGCGTGTTCACAAGCTGCTGGATTTTGGCTGAAACGCGACTGCTAACAGGAACTCCTGAGGAGCACACACACCATGTGAATGAATCCACAACATATTTTATCTTTCATTCACAGACCCTTTCCACAAACACCAGTGTTGCCATCTACATAAATGTGCATATATGCACAAATAGGATGGATAAACTGATTAAATGGATGCCCGAAAGTGTATGATGAAGATATTTCTGCACCATGCCGTTGTGTTTGTTTATTTACTCATTCAACACCTCAATTTTCCTCTTACCCCTAACAAATCAATTTTACAAACATTATTGATTAACGCCTCTGACAGACGCAGTCAAAGGCAGCCGTCAGGGGCGTCCCCAAGAGATCAAATTAAAGCGCAATAATATGAGAGTGGGATCAATGCCTCCATCACAGCTTCATCACACAAGACCCGTCAACACAGATATCAGCTCTTGAGTCCTGCGGCGTGAGCTGTTTATCTTCAGAGCCTTTGTGCTGTTGCATTGGGGAATATTAAACTCAACATGCATTGGGTTTCCTGGACTCAAACATATACATTTCATACATTTAGTCCCTACAAAACATAACCTACATACATTTTACCTAACCTAGCATGGGACAGAACACAGACTTGCGTATTTTTATTTAAATATGATTATTATTGCTATACTAAGTGTGCTTTATACCAAGCCCTAACAGAAGCATAAAAACAAGAAAATATTAATAATATTTATTTTTATATACAACACCAAACCAGGGACACTGTAGAAATTGTGAGTAAAAAAAGGAATGGAATAATTTACAAATCTCATAAACTTACATTTTATTCACAATAGAATATAGATAACATATCAAATGTTGAAAGTGAGACATTTTGAAATGTCATGCCAAATATTGGCTCATTTTGGATTTCATGTGAGCTACACATTCCAAAAAAGTTAAATGTACAACAGTGTCCCAACTTTTTCTGATTTTGGTTGTAATTTATGCAATATATTTTGGTTACATTTATTGAACTTAAAGACCCACTGAAGTGCATTAAAATGCACAAATTTGATTAATGCGCTGCCGTAACTTGCGGGACATAGCCAATTTAAAAATAGGCAATTTATCAATTTAATTTATGTCAAAACATTGCATGAGAAGCTGAAGTGCAGAATGATGTCATAAAAATCATTGATCCGTATTGGCAGAAAGGAGTATACTATTTATACAGATATCCTTAAAGGAATATCTTTGAATTCAAAACCACACAGATGACGGCACCCATCGTATTTTTCCTACTATGGAAGTCTATGGGTGCTGCCAACTGTTTGGTTACCATTATTTTTTTTAATATATTTTCTTTTGTGTTCAACAATACTCATACAGGTATAGAAAACATAAGGGTGAGTAAATAATGACAGACTTTATTTTAGGTCACCTTTGATATCCCTTTAAGGCAAACGTTCACTAAACACATACTAAAAACCCCCAAATCACATGCACACATAATCCTCACCATCTCCGGTCTCCATCAGTTCAGCGTTGCCATATTTGGGTGTGGTTCTGGGCACGGTGGATACCTGCGGCCTCTCCACCTGAACTGGATGTTCCGATGTGTAAGTGGTGACATCTGGAGGAGCCGAATGATTTTCTGGGTTTGGGAAGATGAGGAAAGGTGGTTCATTTTTTCAGCATCCAACAAACTGGGGACATCGTTCATAATTTTAACAAGGGCAACGGAGGGAGGAAACAGGAAGTGATTTTGAGGAAAACATGCAACACAAAGAAACAAAAGACACAGAGGAGAGTTTTTTCTTCCTCTCCTTAATTACACTTCCTATTACTTCCACCCAGTGAGTCCTCTGGGCTTCTGATCCCTCTCCGATCGTAAATTCTCAGCCGTCTGTAGCCTCGTTCTCATTTTCCTCAACACGGCCTGAATTAATGTAGCTCCTAAAAAGTCTCTTTCACATTTGGTGCCCTTGGTCGACGCATATTCCTGCTATTATCTTCCAGTGAAGATGATTCTGTGGAACATCGACTAAATAAATGTCAAATACCACTTTTTTGTACTGTTGCGAATGACAGATGTCAGCGGGTGAACGTTTCTCTAAAAGCTCATAAAGTGACACAAGTTTCCTTCCATTACATCTTTTGCTTCAATTGAGCGCTCAAAGAGAAATAAACGGCCGTGTGTAATTTCGACACTGGGAATGAGGAGAATGCCAATAAGGGGACTCTATTTCTCCTCCACCATAAAACACCTGAAATGGCCCTAACAGAAACGTCTACCGTGATTCAAGGACGACACAGTCACAGGCTTTTCAGAGCCGTAGCTTTAGTTCAGCATAGCTGGTTTGGTTTTCAATACAATAAAACTTTATGCTGACAAATTCTAGGTGCTTTTCTGAATTTCTAGAGTAGTATTTTAGTGCTTTACTATATATCAGAGGAATACATTTATTAATGCACCTGAATTGACTTGTATATATTAACTATATTTAAACATATGCAAAGGCTCATAAAATGCATCTCTTCTACATAACAATATTTAAAAATTTAAAAACTGTGTGCAAGTATATCTCACTCCTTTCAATGAGCTTTACAGGTAGGCTGTTTCAAGCATCTCTTTTTCTCATGCCACTACAGACAGCATGACTTATCTCTTTTATAAGTAATTCTTTATACATGCACACACAGAAGTACAAATATAGCACCATTACTCATGGGAGTGATAATTCATGCCGTCACCAGTAGCATGAGAGAGAAAGAGCGAATGAGAGATCCATTCTGTCTAAATCTTGCCAAGCACAGAGGGAGATGACAGAGCCCATGACTAAGGCAGGCCACAACCCCTGGGATGAACATCTACCCACCATATGCACTTATCTCTGCTCCTATCCTGCCTCATGTTCTGCCTCTCTGCACTGAATTGCATCTTACATCTCCTCACCAACCCTTTTTCCTCATCTTCTGCCTAACTGTCTGATATTCTACCTTTATGACTCATCACTTTGCCTCCCTGCCTCATATTCTACCTTGCTCTCTGTTTCATCATTTTCCTCCTTTCCTCATATTCTACCTCTTTCCCTGCCGGATTACTTTGCCTCTCTGTCCCTACATTCTAACTCGCTCCATGCCAAATCACTTAATGCCCGGTCTTATATTCTACCTCATTCCGTGCCAAATCACTTTCCTCCCTGCCTCATATTCTACCCCGCTCCCTGCCTCGTCACTTTCCTCACTGCCTCATATTCTACCTCGCTCCCTGCCTCATCACGTTCCTCACTGCCTCATATTCTACCTCGCTCCCTGACTCATCACTTTGCCTCCCTGAATCATACTCTACCTCGCTCTATGCCTCATCACTTTTCCCGCCCTGCCCTTACATTCTACCTTGGTCCATGCCAATCACTTTCTGTCCGGCCTTATATTCTACCCCGCTCCCTGCCTCGTCACTTTCCTCACTGCCTCATATTCTACCTCGCTCCCTTCCTCATCACTTTGCCACCCTGACTCATATTCTACCTCACTTTCTGACTCTTCACTTTGGCTCCCTGCTTCATATTTTACCTCGCTTTCTGTCTCATCACTTTCCTCCCTCCCTCATACTCTACCTCGCTCCATGCCTCATCACTTTGTCTCCCTGCCCTTACATTCTACCTCGCTCCATGCCTAATCACTTTGCCTTCCTGCCCTTACATTCTACCTCGCTCCATGCCAATCACTTTCTGTCCGGTCTTACATTCTACCTCACTCTGTGCCAAATCACTGTCCTTCTTGCCTCATATTCTACCTCGCTCCCTGCCTCATCACTTTCCTCCCTGCCTCATATTCCCCCTCGCTCTCTGCCTCATCACTTTGCCTTCCTGCCCTTACATTCTACCTCGCTCCATGCCAATCACTTTATGTCCGGTCTTACATTCTACCTCACTCTGTGCCAAATCACTGTTCACCTTGCCTCATATTCTACCTCACTCTGTGCCAAATCACTGTCCTCCTTGCCTTATATTCAACCTCGCTCCCTGCCTCATCACTTTCCACCCTGACTCATATTCTACCTCACTTTTTGACTCTTCACTTTGCCTCCCATGCTTCCAATTTTACCTCGCTTTCTGTCTCATCACTTTCCTCCCTCCTTCATACTCTACCTCGCTCCATGCCTCATCACTTTGTCTCCCTGCCCTTACATTCCAACTCGCTCCATGCCTAATCACTTTGCCTTCCTGCCCTTACATTCTAACTCGCTCCATGCCAATCACTTTCTGTCCGGTCTTACATTCTACCTCACTCCGTGCCAAATCACTGTCCTCCTTGCCTTATATTCTACCTCGCTCCCTGTCTCATCACTTTCCTCACTGCCTCATATTCCACCTCGCTCCATGCCTCATCACTTTGCCTCCCTGCCCTTACATTCTACCTCGCTCCATGCCAATCACTTTCTGTCCGGTCTTACATTCTACCTCACTCTGTGCCAAATCACTGTCCACCTTGCCTCATATTCTACCTCACTCTGTGCCAAATCACTGTCCTCCTTGCCTCATATTCTACCTCGCTCCCTGCCTCATCACTTTCCTCACTGCCTCATATTCTACCTCACTTTCTGACTCTTCACTTTGCCTCCCTGCTTCATATTTTACCTTGCTCTCTGTCTCATCACTTTCCCCCCTTCCTCATACTCTACCATTTCCCTGTCTCATCCCTTTGGCTTCCTGCCTCATATTCTACCTCGCTCCCGGCCTCATCACTTTGCCTCCCTGCCCTTACATTCTACCTCGTTCCATGCCAATCACTTTCTGTCCGGTCTTACATTCTACCTCACTCCGTGCCAAATCACTGTCCTCCTTGCCTCATACTCTACCTTTTTCCCTGCCTCATTACTTTAAACCCTGCCTCATATTCTACCTCGCTCCCTGCGTCATCACTTTGCCTCCCTGCCTCAAATTCTACAGTGCTCCCTGCCTCATTACTTTCGCTCCTTGCCTTATATTCTACCTTGCTCCCTGCCTCATCACTTTGGCTCCCTGCCTCATATTCTACCTCGCTCCCTGCCTCATCACTTTGGCTCCCTGCCTCATATTCTACCTCGCTCCCTGCATCATCACTTTGCCTCCCTGCCTCATATTCTACAGCGCTCCCTGCCTCATTACTTTCGCTCCTTGCCTTATATTCTACCTTGCTCCCTGCCTCATCACTTTTCCTTATACTCTACCTTTTCCCTGCCTCATCACTTTGGCTCCCTGCCTCATATTCTACCTCGTTACCTGCCTCATTACTTTGGCTACCTGCCTCATATTCTACAGCGCTCCCTGCCTCATTACTTTCGCTCCTTGCCTTATATTCTACCTTGCTCCCTGCCTCATCACTTTTCCTTATACTCTACCTTTTCCCTGCCTCATCACTTTTTCACCCTCCCTCATACTCTACCTCTTTACCTGCCTCATTACTTTGGCTACCTGTCTTATATTATACCTTGCTCCCTGCCTCATCACTTTTCCTTATACTCTACCTTTTTCCTGTCTCATCACTTTGGCTCCCTGCCTCATATTCTACCTCACACCATGCCAAATCACTTTGCCTCCCTGCCTCATATTTTACCTCGCTCCCTGCCTCATCACTTTGCCTCCCGGACTTATATTTTACCTTACTCTCTGCCTCATCACTTTTCCCCCCTTTCACATATTCTACCTCGCTCCCGGCCTCATCACTTTGCCTCCCTGCCTCATATTTTACCACGCTCCCTGCCCCATCACTTTGCCTCCCTGCTTCATACTTGACCTCGCTCTCTGCCTCATCACTTTGCCTCCCTGCTTCATACTTGACCTCGCTCTCTGCCTCATCACTTTGCCTCCCTCCCTCATACTTTACCTCGCTCCCTGCCTCACCACTTTGCCTCCCGGACTTATATTTTATCTTGCTCTCTGCCTCATCACTTTCCTCCCTCTCTCATAATCTACCTCTTTCTCTTCCTCATCACGTTCCTCCCTGCCTCATATTCTACCTCACTTTCTGACTCTTCACTTTAAATCCCTTCCTCATATTTTACCTTGCTCTCTGCCTCATCACTTTCCTCCCTCCCTCATACTCTACCTCTTTTAATTTTTTTGCTCCCTGCCTCATATTCTACTTCACACCCTGCCAAGTCACTTTCCTCCCTGCCTCATATTCTACCTCGCTCCCTGCTTCATGACTTTCTTCCTTTCCACATATTCTACCTTGCTCCCTCCCTCATCTCTTTGCCTCCCTGCCTCATATTGTACCACACTCCCTGCTTCATGACTTTCTTTCTTTCCACATATTCTACCTTGCTCCCTCCCTCATCTCTTTGCCTCCCTGCCTCATATTGTACCACACTCCCTGCCTCATGATTCTTCCTTTCCACATATTCTATTTCACTCCCTGCCTCATCCCTGCCTTTATCATCAAGGATAAATGTAAAAGAAAACACCCAACAGCTAGAAGCCTTGCGTAACAGGCTGAAAATAACTCCCACTTTCTCTCAAGCTCTCTCTCTCTCTCTTCACCCCTCCTCAACACATCTCTTCGGTGACAGGAACACTAATGTGCTTGAAAAGGAGTTTCCTCAAAGCCCAGAGGTGCTTGTAGGAGTACAAATAAAAATGACGCCGAGGGTCACGTTAGGGAAACTGCTAGCAAATGTGCGTCACTGAGACACGAAGACCCCTGACAAACAGAAACCATCTAGTCTGGAGAATTGTGTAAGGTATACAACAGCATTTCAGATTTAGCGTGTTTTTCTGAATGTTACTAACCACACAATCATCCCTAATATATTTGATTATTCATCTACTACAATTTGTAAATAGCCTATAGTTAGTAAAATAAGTAATTTATCACAGTACTTATATATGACACAAACATATCTCATTGTTCTGCTCAGGAAATGACACCAGTCGTAATAACATCACAACAATTAATAATCATGCATAATTAACAAATAGATAAATAGTGACAGATAGCACAACACACTAAAAGTTGAAGGATTAGTTCACCGAAAAATTAAAGTTTTGTCACCATTCACCCTCATGTCCTTCATAAGATGCTCCATGGAATGACTAAAGTAAGGTTTAATGAGGGTGATTAAATGATGACTAAATTTTTATTTTCAAGTGAACGGTCCCTTTACAGACACAAGGAGTGAACAACACTATAAGCACAAAGAGACTGAAATGACAAATCATCTAAAAGCAGACAATTACGTTTAATAAAATACTATATTACTTTATAAAAACAAGGCACAACTATTTACAGACAGACTGTACCTCAGAACGTTCTGACACATATGATCATAAAATTCACAGCACGTAATTCCAAACATAGACCCAGACTCCAAAGAGAACCACATGGAGAACACAAAGACGTCACGGCTATTTGGATGATCAGATGAGGACGAGTGTACAGTATGTGTTTGTGTGTAGGGGTGTGTTTGCATTTGGGGGGCGTATACTGACCATCCGACTCCAAAGGCGGCGGCCAAAGAAGATCTGATCCAAACTCACAGGAGCGCCGCAGCGAGTTTCCGTTCTCCGCTACGCCGAGCATAGTTTTTCTCTTCAACGAGAGGTGAGAAATCGGCCCTGGAAGGGGAGGGGGGAGAACCAGAACCTTAGAGTCGTCCGCTTCCTCACGGACTGCAGGCATGGATGGGCAGGAGGGGACGGGGCTGATGAGCCGAGCATGGACGGCGCCATGTTCCTGAGTCTTGCATGAAAGGGGAAGGGGTACGAGGAAGGTGGGTATGACGGAAGCGCCCACAGTTCATATAAACTGCCATGTTTCTCCCAAATAAAGAAATTCACCAAAAACCAAACAAAAACCTGAAACTTTCAGAACTTGCTTACTCTGTTCGATCGAAAAATGTGGACAGTTTGGAAAGAAGTATTTAAAAACTCCGGAGAGAAATGAATCATTCTTGTTATGTCCCAAAATATGCTATAACAAAAAAATGACCAGCTCTCTTGCGGTTGCCTGTCTGCTTTTAGATGGTACAATAACACTATAATGTGGGAGGAACAAAGAGGAAGAGAATGCAGGAAAGATCGGAATGGTGGAAAGTGGGAAGTACAAAGGGTAGGTTGGCTGAAAATACAAAGAAACACAGACAGAAGGAAATAACAGAGGAACAGGAAACAGAGGTAGAGCATCAAAAAGGACAAACAAATCGTAATGAGAACTTAAAAATGAGAGATGTGTTCCCTTCATCTGGTTTTAAATTTTACCGAAGGGTTCATCAGAGCTCTATTAATACATTCAAGTTTATTATTTAGCCCCAGTCCTCAACATTAAGGCCTCTGGATAATGGATGTCCGTGAGGTTTTGGAAAATAAGGCTTCTTTCTTTTGCCTCTGAGGTGGAGGAGGGGAACAAGGCTTTAAAAATTTTCATCTTCCTGTTGCGTTCTCTGTTTACATTTAAAATCAGCTGGATAGACTTAACATCTGTGCGGCACAGGCTAGACCAGACTACTTTTAAGAGAAAAAAGAAGGAGTGTTGCTGGCACAGTGATGATTGAATTTGATTCTTTGTTACTACAGGCCTGACAATAACCATTTTTTTCTGTCCTAAATGTGCTTTGAATTTGTACTAACCATGTCAATATTTTTTCATAAAAACCTGTTTTTGTATACTATTTTGTCACAAATTTATCGATTCAAGTAAAAAAGCATAACATATGTCAAGTTTTTAACCAACACCTAAAAATTTGCCTATAATGTAATTTGATGACGTGTATAAATCCACAAATACAATTTTGCTAGAAAACAACAACATACAGTCATTTCAGATTTTCAATCAATTTGAATAGATGCTAACTAACCAACAGACTCTCATAGCAATTCATCCACTGTAAAAAACAACAACAACTTGGTTTTACAAGTCTTTTCGACTAACTATTTTAAGTTTTGAACTGTGTATAGTCAACATAACTCAACATAAAAATTAAGTTTAACAACTTGAACTAGTTTTTATAAGTTAAAGGAACAGTATGTAGGATTGTGGCCAAAACTGGTATTGCAATCACAAAACTTGTGGCTAAAACTGGTACTGCAATCACACAGCTGGTGGCCAATACACAAAATGACAACATAAACATCAGTTGAGTGCTGCAACTCCACTTTTTAAATGACAATATCCTGCCCAGACCACTTTTGTCAGTGATATAAGTATTTGAAATGAAAATGATTTCTTAATGTCTAGTGACATATCAGGGCCATTTTATGATTAATTGATATACATTTCTTACATACTGTTCCTTTAAAGTTGCATAAAAATATATGTTGATTTGAGAAAAATGCTGCATTTTTTTACAGTGTCGTGTTCATCGATCTAGATTACTTGTGGGATTTAATTTCATGTCATGCAGATTTTTTTGCTTGAATTTTCAAGTTTGAGGCAAATAACGCATGTTTTCACGGCAATAGCGCCGCCAAATTCGCACCATTCGAATCGTCCCTTGCTTTGTTGTGTACCCATCAGTAGGATCTGCTTTTGCCCCAGTGATAGAAGTGGGGTGATATTCATGCTTTCTTAGATAATCTTACGTTTTTGTACGACTCACGAATTTACAGAAATCAGCAATGCGTAAAATGCTGTATGTAAATTTTTTTACGAGATAAGAACTATCACAAATTCTTCTCCAAATTATCACATTTACGTCTGCAAAGCTTAAAAACAAACATGTGATAAACAACTGCTAAACATAGTGAATTACAGTCCCCTCGGCGCGCAGTAACATCATCACTCCTGACTACACACCATCTCACTCAAACTTCTGTCAATATTACTGCGCCTGAGGTCGCCATACAATATAGTTTTCATTTTTATCCGCTTAAAAAATCAAGTTTTATTTTGTGCGCCCATACTTACTCGTGTAACTACTCATTTCTTAAAATAGGGCAAACATGGAAGTGTTGGTGGCTTCTAAATTCATCCCTGTTTGGATCCTAAGGAATGAATGGGGCTAGGCTAAATGCTAACACATTCACGGTGCGTTGTACAAAGATTAAGTGCACGCATTGAAAAAGATAGCTATGTATTCATTCGTCTAAGTTGAGGTAAGAACATAGTAAAATATTGAAAAACGGTGGTGTTTTCCTTTAAAGTGTAATAACTAAAAAGTAAAATGTCAATGTTAGGGAATATTAACTGACAGCATTTAAACCTCTCAGCAGATAAACTATCTATATGATTAGCACTGAGAAATATTAATGACAGCTAGCATGGCTTAACAAAAGCACAGAGATATGTGATAAAGAGCAAAAAGGTTCGGAAAGCACACAGACGAGGGAGGTGGGGTTTAGAAGCATGGCAGGAAGTGTGGGAGTGATTGACTCAGGGAAAGCGCAGGTGAAGGCGGGTCGTGCCTGCCAGGGGGCGTTACCTGATTTTCCGATATGCGTTTGTGCCAGGACGTCGGCCAGGCGTCCGGCGGCTCCGCTGCCCCCACTCTGCGTCGAAGATGAGGAGGAGGAGGTGGTGGAGCCCTGGTGGATGGCCCGGCTGATCCAGTGCTCCATGCTGACGCTGCCCTGGCTGGAGGTGGGGGTTCCCTCACCCTGGCCGCCCTCCTCCTCCGAGCCGGACGAGGTGTCTGTCAGGGGGGGCAGAGAGGAGAGGGGGGAGAGGCCTAGTGAGAGTCACTCAGACCCACTCAACACTCAGCCCAGAAGGTGGACAAGTGCGATTAAAGTCAACATGAAGTTTTACTTCTAAAATGTGATGGGTAACCCAGAAAATACTAATGGGGCTGGGAAACCATTTATATTGTTTTGCAATATTTTTTGTTTTTCTAAGGCACTATAATTAACATATAGTATATTATTCATACATTCAAAAAATAAATAAATAGGTTAACAATATTAAGGGTAAATGCATTAAAGAAACTAGAGTTTATTCTGAATTCATGTTGACTTTAAAATAAAAGCTTGATAAAAGTCAGATGTGAAGCTCACCTGGAGGGGTGTAGGCATCCATAGATGTCTGTACCACTAGAGATCTGCGTTTGGATGGCATGGGTACAGCCATCTTCCTCTCTTTGTGTTTGGCCAGTGCTGCTTGTACTGCTTCTGTGTGGACATCTTAAGACAAAAAACAAACATAAAGTAAAGATTTCATCAGTAGTAAAATTCACCAAAACATTTGTCATCCTTGTGTTTCCAAACTCTATTGTTTATATTATTGAATCTTTATTCTGAATCACAGTGATGAGCATATGGTTTTAAAACAACATGATCAAATTTTTGTGTGATCTGTTCCTTTAACTGTCTCTGACCCCCAAACTGCTGTTTACAATGACGTGTGTGAGATGAGTCTTAGCAGCTGAGACTGATGGTTGTGCGAGTTTGTGACGGTAGCCAAGTCACCACCTCCAGTCCTTCTGTGATCTTGCTCAACTGACTCATCTCAATGTGTGTGTATATGTGTGACACAATGGTTGACTGTAGTTTGTACCCACGGCTGCTCTTCTCACACTGCCAGAGTCACGGCTTCTGATAATCCAAGCTGTTATTTGGATTCTCTAATGAGATACACAACGCCATACTCTATCAACAAACTAAGTCTTTTCATTTGTATCATGCTAACTAAATGGCTGGGTCTGGTCGTTAAAGGAAGTCATGCGCAGCTTGATCCCATGTTGACAGGAAGTGATGCGCTAGAGATGTCTTTACTACCAATAAGAACAATATCCTGCACTTCTTTACTGTTTTGAAATCATAAACAATCCTACATGTGATGTTTAGCTGTGTAATAGTGAAATAGTTCTTATGATGCATAACATACAAAGAAATTAGTGAACCCAGAAACACCAAAGTGGACCAGAACCTTGACAGGGTTCTACACCTTAGTTAACTTCAAAATCAAGGACCTTTCAAGGACTTTCCAGGTCCAACACCCTCAAATTCAAGGACTAAATGTGGGGACACATTTCAAGTGAGAGCAAGGTTACATTGTGTTAACTTTTAAGATACATTGTTACAGTTCCCTTTTGAGCAACTTGCACTGCGTCACTGCGGTGACACTTTGGGGACGCCTCCAGGGGTAAGTGCGTCTGAATGTGTATATGAAATTCAACCAATGGTGAAGCTTAATGACAAAGACAGGGTGACGCAGGAGCCAGGAAGTATATCGCTATCTAAAATATTGCCAAAGACGGCGTTACAGGGACGCAGGAAGTATGGCAAGGGAGACGCAGCGTCTCGTTCCCTTCACAGGGGACAACAATTACATACGTAACCTTAGACGTTTTCATGTGTCAAACACAACTATGCAAAAAAGCATTTTGGTATGCATCAACATTCGCATACAGAAGATAAAAGGATTTAAAGCAAACAGTTTACGTGTGCTTAAAAAGTCTTGAAGTTTTATGATATTATCCTACACTACACAGGGAATAATATGGATTTTTTTACAGAAAACTTCTTGCATAAAATAGATTTAAGCACTTTCAATGACCTGTATCTATGTATGTATATTTTCAAAAACTTCCCAGGGCCTTGAATTAATTCCCCCAGATTCACAAACTTTCAAGGATTTCAAGGACCCGTGGGAAATAAAATTACATTTTGTGACCCAGAAACAGTAATATTGAGAAACTGCTATGTTTATTAAATGGGCTTGCGCAATTTCGGTTGGAAAGCTTCCGAAAAAGTCAGGTAATTTCGGGTAAGGGAACATAGGGAGTATAGGTTCTCCCTGGTTTTGCATTGCAGTATATATTATTATTGATTTTGTAATTGACTTAGCTCTTAAAATGTCAGACCCCCTGATCTGTGCCCTGAAGGGAGCTGACTGAGACAGACCCCAAGTCGACGCTGACTTACCTGATCGGTAACGTTCATCGCGGGTGCCTGAGGATCGTCTGCGGTGGTATCGCGAGGCTGAAGAGTGAGCCATGGGTGGCCGGCGCTCGTGAGCCATGGATACCTCCAACCCTGAAGGACACAGAGGAAGAAAAAGAGGAACAATTAACAATCTTAACCAAGGACTCATTTGTTACATATTCACCTCATACATCTCTGTTTGGGATGCCCTCATAAACAGATGGGTGAAGAAAAACATCGCCACCGCCCATTTTGTTCTTGTTTTAATTTCCTTGTTTAATTTGTCTTTTATAACCATCCCCCTTGTCCCCTTCCAAGCTCAATGTATCTTTTGCTTTCATAAAGTTGTCGAACTGCTTTTCTAAAGGTATGTACCTTTTAAAAAGATCTCTTGACAGAAATGCAATATAATATAAATAACTATATTATCAGTGGTGTATAAAGACTTTACATAATAAACTGTATTGTTTTTATTGCCTTACAATGAGCCGTTTTTACAGTATTTACATACACCGCAGGTCCCCTTACTTGAAATTTTTTTCATGAGAGCCACACTGACAGTTCAAAGTCAATAGGAGAGCCACTTTTACCGCAAAGTATCAAAAGTTACATCCAGTCATAAATAGCATATCTGCTTATCAATCTGTCATCCCTAAACATACAATATGCAATGCAATAAAAGGGCGAATCATTCTTTATCAATTACCAATTACAAGATGATTTCCCTTAATGACAAAAAAAACCTGGATTTCCTTAAAGGGGACATATCATGAAAATCTGACATGTGCTATAATTGGGTTCACAGTGCTCCATCAACCTAGAAATTGTGATAAATAAGAACCCAGTAGCTTAGTTTTGGTAAACCATTCTCTGCAAGCATGTGAAAAAAATAAGTAATTGAAATTTTGCTCCCCTTGTGATGTCATAAGGGGATAATACCGCCCCTTAATCTGCACTATCCAACCACGGCACTGCTATTTAGTGCAGAGATCAGCTCATTTGCATTTAAAAATGGCACATTTTTGCTCACACCTACAAAGTGTCCATTTTAACATGCTATAAAAAATTATCTATATTGTATTTTAAGAAAAGACAAAATGCGCATGCCTGCATGATTATATCACTGCATTATTAACTGCCATGCGGGCCACAAATTAAAATTTGTTGCCGTCGTGTTTTTAACAGTAACCCTAAATAGACTAAATGGACGCGTTTCGTCCCAATGTTGTCTCAGACGATGACATGTTAGTCCTGTGGCGGCTACTATATGCATTTTGAAATTGAGGGGTGAGCTGTTGGTTGCAATTCGCAGTCTCACCACTAGATGCCACTACAATTTACACACACCACCTTTAAGGTAACAAAAAGCAACAACACAAAAACCAACGCAACTCTACGTGTTTATTATATCATTAAACAAATCTAAGACAAATCTGCACATTTTTTATGCCTCTACTTCATCGAAAAGCTGCTCAGACCATAGATATGAATATGCAAATTAGTCCCGCCTCCACTCTTTTGCACCACCTCGGATGAATATGTAAATAAATAGATGCGGCGTTCTGCTTTTTTAGACGTAACTTCTAAATTTGTTTTCACACAATGCATAAGTGAACTGTGCGAATCTTTAAGCACATGTAAGCAGCACAGGCTAAAGTTTCATAGTTAAATTATAAGATTTGGATCTTTGCACTATGCAGGATGGTTTTATACAGAAAACAGTAAATCACAAAAAAATTCCTTTCGTTGGGTTTTCACAGAGTGGGTCACTAATGTACAGCTTGAATGCACTATATATAACTTTGGATAAAAGCACCTGCCAAATATGTGAATTTGAGATGGATGTATCTATATGGGAGAATTAAGACAGTTAATGATAGCCGAAAGCAGCTGAAAGTTTTAATGTATTTAATAACTACAATTCACATAACAGACCGACAAACATTCACATTCTGAGAAATACTGCACAGCTTTCGCAGATTTTATGTTGGCCTGCTTAACAGCCATACGGTCATAATGTAAAAATAAATAGGAAGTATGGAAATCTGCCGAAATTTCAACGCCAGCATATCCCTAATTGCGAATAGCCATACACAGCATTGATTGGTCTGCTATGACTCATATCATTCTTCTGATTGGCCACCTCCGCTCTGTTCTGCTGTTCTTTGTTGTCTTGGGTTCTGAGCGGAGAGCTTAGCGCGTCTCCGCTCCTCCTGGCAGACTTCAGGACACGTGAGACGGCCGGCGCTGTGCTCGACGCTCCATCCAAGAGCTCTGCGTGCAGGCCGAAGAAATCAATTTTGACCCCGTGCTGCCACAGCCGAAGACATCAGCGGGCAGATTTATTCATTCAAAAAGACAGAAGGTGGGACAGCGGGTTAAAGTTGAATCATGCACCAGCTCATGCAGAGGAGGATGTGATGGCAATTTTCTGACATTGCACTGACTCAAGTACAGCAAAGTCACAGTCCTCTGCTAAAAACTCTACTGAGAGAGAAATAGTCACCACCAATCAATCTTTATTAGGTTAAAGTCTGAGTAAGCCTCTCGTTTAGTCAAAAGCAGTGGCGGGGACAATGCATCTTCTGTGCCAGTACACCGACGCAAGTCAAACCATTTGCAATAGGGTCTGTCTCAAAATATGGTGATAAACCCTGACAGTCACACAAAAATACATAAAATATTTATGTAACCTTATTTAAAAAGCATGATTCAATAATATTTGATTATATGTGACCCTGCCTGTGAAATCCAGGCTAAAGTCTCACAATGTAACTGATATTAGGAGCATCAAATATGTATGTATGTATGTATGTAGACAACAATTAATCACAAAATAATATCTATGTGGTGTGTTTGGTATGCTATTGATCATACAAGCAGGACATTTAACTCACACGACCAGGTAGATGGCATGTCCAATCCATAAATGACTGATCTTTAAACACACCCACACTCGTGCCATCGTTGGACTGTTAAATAACATTGGTTCCCGCAGGATCTCACATGTCTGAGTTGTCTGGCGCAAGCCACTCTTCGCTGTACGGTCTACGAAACACGCTTTGTGCCCAAGCATGATGTCATAGGAGCCAGACTGGGAACGTGCGGGCTGCCTGTTGCTATGGCAACAGATGCTGCGCTCATCAACAATGCAGTCAGACGCGTCGAACCCAAATCTCTGAGCTTTCAAGTTGCACTCATTTTAACCAAACTATAAAAGCAGTCCTGACCTCAAAAGACACGAATACAGAAAGATTAATTTCACAGGGGAAGAGAGGACAGTTCTTGAAAATGTCTTGGACACAGAAAGTAAAGCGAGCAATTACGGAGTTTTTTATTGTAATGACAGCTTTTAAAGTTCAGACTAATTCTGTCTCACCATTTGAATTTAGACTCAATAGTTTAAATGCAAAGAATTCATGTCTTCTTAAAAAGATGAACATTTTTATCTTTTTTCCCATTGATATTTCCGAGACGGTTCTTTTTTCAATTCCATGGAAAGGGAAATTTTTAAGCACCTTTCAGGAGGAAAGCTTAAGTGAGACTCTTAATTCTGATGTACCTTTACTTATCAGCTAATTTAAAGAAGCGTTGGTGAACCCACGAGCAAATGAAATTATTAACTGTGAGGATGACCTCAGGTTATGGATGGCCTCACCTTTTAAATAGGATTTAAAAAGGGGTAACAAGAACAAAATATATATTCGATCAGATTTTTTTGCTTAAGGTTCATTTACAGGTCAGTGACAAATACAGGTTGGCAAGATGAGATATAAAAAAAAAACTTGTTTTAAAAGCATGCATCATTTATGTTAATTTTATGCAAAAAATAAAATTTGTATGAAAGTTAAAGGTATAGCGGAAGATTTTCTTTTTCCGGGTGGATCATCTAGATTATTGGTCATCCCAGATGTCAATCATTCTGATGATATGTTGACGTATAACCGTCGTACGTGCTCGTCCCTAGGTTCGCTTTCTGCACATGCGCACTTTCAGGTGTATATGTGTGGTGGGCTACGGTTTCAACCATTCATTGAAGCTCGCGTTCTCACTGTGTTTTTTTTTTCGAAATGTCTGAGGGTTGGAAGAGAAAAAGTGTTTACAAATTGTATGACAAGAAGAGAAAGGGCTTTGAAGAAAGAAACAAGACCAGAGTGTTTTTGGGAGACTATTTCACACGCTGGCGTGAGCTAATAGGATAGGTTGGGCTTCCCACGCGAAGTTTCTACTCGAAAGGTAAATTTTGTCATGCTTTTTGGAGAAATCCATTTAAAATCACTGCTAGTAAAAGTTGATGTAAGCTATCATTAGCGATGCTAGCCCTGGCACAAGTCACAAACCGTACAGACACGGTAAACATGCTGACAGCAACTTGTAAACAGAGCGAAGAGAAGAACTAGGCTCCTGCATGCTCTCTCTCTCTCTCTCTCCCGTGCACGCGTTTAACAGGCGTTCCCTCTCGGGAGGAGGTTGAGTGTTGCACATGTGCATATTTTTTTAAAAAGTGGAGGGGCGGTTCTTTTAAATAATTCGGGAAAATCTTCCGCTATACTTTTAAGGCTGAATGAACTTGAAAATGTCAAATGGTGTAACCGCCAATTGCGCCAAAGAATGAAAAATATTAAATATTTAATCCACCTTGATGGCATGTAAGCGTAATTATAAAAAAAACATTTTACAATATCATTTTATTAGTTATTTCCAAATGTAAATTTTAATGTGTTTTTGTAATATTTGTCCTGATATATGCTAAAAACAGCTCTGTTTTCTAAATAATGTTTGGTAAATGATGTAAAAATCTATGTAAAAAAAATCATATTACACTAAACTAGATGATTATATTTATATATATTTATATATATATTCATTTAAAAAAAATACTAGTCACACCAATTGACACAGACCGGTTACACCACACTGACATTTTTGCAATTATCCCCCAAATATTCTTTCAAAATTAAATAAAACCAGAAATTTTTGACTTTTAACCCTAAATTTTAACCCTTTTACATTTAACTGAACCATACGGACACAAAATAATTAACATTGACCCTTACACTCTCACCCAATTTAGACTTTAGCACCTTTACCTGGCACCTGGTCTTATCTGGTTCTGTGTGTATGAATGGCAAAGACACATATTGCATTTGATTAGACGAGTCGATGTGGTCCTAAATCTGATATGTATCAGGTCATGTGATCTTCTCCACTAGCACTTTAGCTCATACGTTGCATTAGGGATTTCAACAAACCCTAATTTAAGTATTAAACTTTGCACTCAACCATAAATTGTGGCTTGCTATTGAGTTATTACTTCTTTTTAGCTTATAAGATGATAAAATGACATCATATGTATTTGATTATGGGTTCTTTCAATTGGACCAGTCCTAACAACCACCTGAACACCCTAGCAACAATCCGACCATCCGGAATGCCTTAGCATCTGCCCTGACAACACCCTAGCATCATGATGGCGAGTTTTGCACAGGCAAGCATAACATTTACATAAAATCTATTTGCTTTCAAAAAATGGAGACGGGCTGCAACCGAATAGAATATAATGCAGGGTCGAAACACAACATCTTTAATGCAACTTTTCCGCTTAAGCACATGTTGTCTGCATTTTTGCAAAAACTACGTGCATGAATAAAATCTACATCATGAACTATTTGATCTCACTGTCTGCAGAATGACTAGCTTACTGGTAGACTATCCTAACACATTCTTCAAAAACCACAGCCTAAAATGCCATTTAAAAAGGCATTGCAATTTAAACATCAGTCTTCCAGATATGGCTCAGAAATCTAATGTAAAATCCATCCACTTAGATCCCATGACCTAAAGTATTAAACCACAGGAAACCGATTCCCATAGCAGGTTATTTGGATAAGGGGAGGCAAACCAATCTGCTGTAGAAAAAAAACACTAAAGCTGTCTTTGGGGTTAACGTGCCACAGTTTCCCTGCAGTGTGAGGTGAAAGTTGGGGATCTAACCTGGTGGGTGTGGCAAATACGCCCCGAGCAGCTTTGCCCTCTTTTTCTCGTATCCTTTCTGAGTGATGTCACCTGCAAGAAAAAAGGGAGCGTCAAAAAACGTCCACACTGTCTTTACAAACTCAAAAAAAAAAGTTAGTAATTCTTCATCTGGAAAACATTCCAGAAATGCTTTTGATTGTGGTTAGGCGAGATGTTTTTGAGGAAACCATCTTTGAGGAGAGAAAGCTCATCCTGAAATGATTAATGTAACCGGGTCGTGCGACTCCTGTCACAAAGCATTAGGCATCTGGGCCGTCACATTTGCGTAGAAATTAAGAAAAGACCTGGTGCATAACGAGAAATACGTCCAGGACTCAACAAGTGACAGGATAACTAAATGAAAGACCTTCAGTGATGAATCAAAAGCTCTGTTATAAACCTCGCCGAGTACTACCTGCATAGGCAGCTCCCTTATAAGGCAAGATTCATCCAACCTCATAAGTGACTACTCTTTATTATAACAAACAATAATACATACCTACAGTGATTCCTTAAGACGATGGCAGCAGACTTGTCCTGCATATAAAATTGCATACTACAGTATGCAAAGAACCTGGATGGTTTACTGATTCTATGTGTTGGATCCACCATATTCATAAAGTAAAAACATACCAAAACACTGAGCGTGCGTCCGAAACTGCCTGACTCCATACTATATAGTAGGTGAAAAGCAGTATGCGAGGCAAGTAGTATGTCTGAATGCGTCGTAACCCAACAGTAGGCGAAAAGTACCCGGATGACCTACTACTTCAGTTAAGATCCTGAAGGACATAAATGTCCAAAAAAGTTAACACAGCTCTATTTAAATGCAAATTAATCCCAAAAAGTACTGATTTATCAGGAAAGAAGTACATGTAGGTACGTTATCTAAAAGTACACAATTGCAAATGCATTGAGTTTTGGAACAAAGCAAATCTATTTTTCTAATCTACCTCCTCCCCAAAGCCACATTCATCAACACAATTTCTCTGACTGGTATACTGTGCATTTGATGTGCATTTGCAGGAAGTAGTTAACTTTGAAGCCTGCTATTCCCTAATGACCTCTTTAACGGCTCAATAAAAGTGGTTGGGATGCTAACGGCTTCAGCACTGATGAGGAAGAAGATGAAGGGCGTCTGGATTAAAAAGAAGACGACAAAAAGGAAAAGTTTCTTTTTTTAAACTGAGCCAGGATGATTCATTTCCTCACACCCACGTGCTGCCAATCAAACTGCCTTGTGGCGATTTCTGCTCAGGAGATCCATGGCATTACCCATGCTTATCTCACCTATTCTTGGTCTCACCGTCTCTCTCTTTTTTTTGCTCACAAAAATTTTTTTTACAGTCTCCTATTCTTGCTGTCCTTCCCTGAGGGACAAGTCCCACATATATTCCTTCGACTTTGCACAAGTCTGTAACTATAAAACCAAATAAATCTGAAAGTGTGTCAGGCAGCCTTATAAAAAGAGTAAAAACAAAAGCAGACGAAATGATGGACAGCTACTGGACGGTTAAACTCCAGGTGTATCGACACGCTGCTGTTCGGTCCATTGGGGGTGTGACGCTGGCTACATTTCTGGCATGTTTGGCAGCTGTCAGTGGAAAACATGTCGTACGAAACAACGCAGCTGTCAGACTTGTGGAGTACGCTGCCATCTCGCATTTTCAGGAAAACTGAACAGATGTACAAACAAATGTGGAAGATAATATTTTACTAATTAGTTGTGTTTTCGAAAACAAGTTTAACTATTATTATTAAACAGCTCGTTGGGATGCTTGATTCTAATTGGCTAGTTGCAACATTTGCTGCAAATCATTTTGACAGTTTAATTTACACAAAAATTATATAATTATGTCTTTTAATAACAAACATGACAATATATTTACAAAAAAGTAAACAAATAGTGTTGTCGTGACATTTCAACGTTTTGTCTAAAATAAATGAGTTCTCCTTAGGTCTGCATTCATAAAAAAGAGGAATTAATATATATGTTCCTTAAATTACTTATGAGGTAAATAAAATATAAGGTAAATAGCCGTGTAATATTCAGCGGGATAATGTACAGGTAGGCGGTTGTAATCGCAAAATAAGCCCTTGTTGGGGTTTAATATAAAAATATTATTATTTTATATATAAGTACATTATTTCTGCGATAACAACCGTCTGCCTATACATTATCCCTTACTTATTGTTCAAAATTATTTTGCTACAGAGGGATCATCTGACAATTTTCGTCTGACGGACAATAAAATAAGCGAAAGTTTGGTTAGTTTTGCATTTACATATGTGACCGTGGAGCACAAAACCATATGGTCAATAAAAAAAAAGATTTATACATCATCTGAAAGCCCGCGATACAACTATTTCAAAATGTGGAATTTGAGGGTGCAAAAAATCTAAATATTAAGAAAATCACCTTTAAATGAGTCAAAATGAAGTCCTTAGTAGGGTTGCTTAACGATTAATTGCGATTAATTTATAGCAAAATAAAAGTTTTTGTTTACATCATATATGTATGTGAACTGTGTATAATAATTTTGTATAGATAAATGCACACACATGCATTTATATATTTAAGAAATGTTTACATGTGTATATACACTCACCTAAAGGATTATTAGGAACACCATGCTAATACTTTGTTTGACCCCCTTTCACCTTTAGAACTGCCTTAATTCTACGTGGCATTGATTCATCAAGGTGCTGAAAGCATTCTTTAGAAATGTTGGCCTATATTGATAAGATAGCATCTTGCAGTTGATGGAGATTTGTGGGATGGACATCCAGGGCACGAAGCTCCCATTCCACCACATCCCAAAGATGCGCTATTGGGTTGAGATCTGGTGACTGTGGGGGCCGTTTTAATACAGTGAACTCATTGTCATGTTCAAGAAACCAATTTCAAATTATTCAAGCTTTGTGACATGGTGCATTATCCTGCTGGAAGTAGCCATCAGATGATGGGTACACTGTAGTCATAAAGGGATGGACATGGTCAGAAACAATGCTCAGGTAGGCCGTGGCATTTAAATGATGCCCAATTGGCACTAAGGGGCCTAAAGTGTGCCAAGAAAACATCCCCCACACCATTACACCACCACCACCGGCCTGCACAGTGGTAACAAGGCATGATGGATCCATGTTCTCATTCTGTTTACGACAAATTCTGACTCTACCATCTGAATAACTCAACAAAAATCGAGACTGATCTATTTGTATTTTGTTTCTTAAAATTATACATGCATGTGTGCATATTTATATATACATAATTATTATACACAGTTCACACACATATATGATATAAACAAAATTTTTTATTCTGCTATAGATTATCGTAATTATTCATTAAGCATCCCTAGTCCTTAGGATCACATATTGATAGTGAAGTGATAAATCAGCTTTATACAAACATAAAAACGATAATTTTGAACCAATACAATGTATATTCGGCTATTGCTACAAATATCTCCAGGGTCACATTTATACATTTCGCACACGCCTTTATCTAAAGTGACCTATAGTGCATACAATGCAGTGATTTGTTACCTAGAAATCGAACCCACAACCTTTACGTTGCTACAGTAGCAGAATGTCCTACCAGCTGAGCTGCAGGAACAGTTTTGCATGGGTAAGCACCACTCATATCAGTAAAACAGCAGTTGTAAAAAAGCAATGATGAATGCATTGAGAGCCACTAATGCATTACTTCAAGCGTACCATGAAAGATCATTCATATCTCAACATGCGATCGGTTAGAAGCGGCTGTACATCCAAAAGTGCTTCTATCTCATAGCATATCTCTCACATCCCCATTACCCCAACTTAAAGGCTAATTTGGACACAATGGCCTCTAATTGAGTTGAATAGATGTGGATATGCATGAGGCTGTTATATATTGGCATCCCGTGCACGTCAGTACAATGAGTACCAGACGTATACGGTGGTAGGACAATCAAACCCCCAAACAAAATCTGATGATTTCGAGAAACTTTAATCGATTCTGCAAGGGAAAGAACAGTGGAATGTACTTCTCCGTTTCTGCTGATTTAAATAGGATTAAAGTCATTTGAAAAGGAAGTGAGCGATATCACACACCTCCAAGGACAACAATCAAAAAAAGACTTTGAACGGCCAAGATCAACACTGTATACCGATGGGCGAGCACAGCGGGCCTAAGTAATGTTTATCTAATTTGGTTAAAAAGCACAGCAATCAAAACATCTACACGGGCGTCAATGCAAATTACGGGAGGTAGCTGCAAGGCTTAATTTCATTACAGAGAATTTGGATGGGGTTTTGATGCCACTACCCCAAAAATTTAGTTTCAAATGGACATTGCTTTTGTATAATAATATGAAAACGCGTAAACAGGCTACTTTAAAAAACACATTAAAAAGTCATGACCTGTATTGTGGATATCTAGCTTAGATTTTAATATGATGCAAAACACCAGATTTCAATGCCTCTCCTTTGCTCTCCATTCAATGCCGCACTGATCTAGGACCATTTCTTGATATAATCACAGGTATAGATTAGAATGGGATGTGATTGTGCTGTAGATCCGCCCCCTGCTCTAAACAGTACAGACTTTGAGCTGAATGCAAAACAGTGCCGTCCTGCAGGCCTGGCTGGAAATGAGGGAGAGAGATCCGATTACCCCACGTGTTTCTGGATGAGCTTACATCTGGATATGACTACGCTAAAAAAATCAATGTGGATTCTTTCTCAGCTGGAAAGCACCGAGCTAGACTACGCGGACTTATGGGAGATGCCGTTGTAGCTATCTTTAGACCTTTGTGAAGGCAAAAAAGCCTTTAGTTCATCATCTTCTTCTACTAACAACAATGCGATTCTTTGTTTTCTTTGCGAGCACTGTAATTACATGTTACAGGTGGAGCCCACGGCTCACAGAAAAGAGGAAACCATCTCTTTGCCTCCCACAACACAAACGTCTTAATAATGGGGCTCGGTGGAAAGAACGAAAGCAAAAATTCTCTTCTATTTATCTAAGAGGATTACAAGCTCGGGGAATATTTACAAGTCCTTCATACAGCAGGCCGATCTATGGCCTGGGGAAGCATAAGCAATGCTTCCCCTCTTGTTATGGCGTGACACAAAAGCTTTAACTGCGTGGAAAGGCTTTTGCGTTGATTTGTGTAATATATAACCCATCTTTAGGGGGTTTTTATCAAAGAGAGGGTTTTTCAACACTGCAGTGCGAGCAAGCCAAAGAAATTATGTCACTGGGCTGCGTTTCAATAAGACAGGATATTGTGATGTCACTGCTTTCCTGTTTAGTGTGAGGGAATATTCCACAGAGATCTAATCAGGCAAAGGGCCGAGTTGTCAGATGTGCCATGATAATCTACCTGTTTTTGTGTGTGGAAGACCAAGCTCAAATACAGAGGCCCTGAAAAGTCCCGATAAATCCTTGTATAGGGAGATTTTGTATCATTGCATTGTACAATATGTCATCTCAAATTACGTTTATTTTACAGAATGTCAGCAGAAGAACACTTTCCAAACAAAAGATATTAAAGGGATACTCCAGCCAAATATCAAAATGACCCCATAATTTACTCACCCATAAGCAATCCGAGATACACGTCCATCATCTTTCAGACTAACACATTTGGACGTTTTTTAGTAAATGTTCTTGCTCTTCCCAGCGTTATTACGATGGAAAACATGGATCAGGAACAACTTCTGACTTTAAATCCCAAAAAAGTGCATTTATCCTTTAGAGAAGTAATCCACACCGCTCCAATGGGTTATTAAAGGTCTTCTGCGGGTAATCGATACGATTTTGTAAGAAAAATAACTCTAATAACTAGCTTCGGGCTTATAACACGAAGATAACCGATTTGAGTGTCACGGCTGTGGTGCCCTTGAGCAAGGTGTCTTAAAGGCGTGTTCACTACTCACTGGGATGGGTTAAATGCAGAGGTCAAATTTCTAGTATGGACCACAATACATGACAAAACATGTCACTTATCTGGTTATCAGATATAGGGAGCGTTTACAAAGCACAGTTTAAAACGGAAAACCTTTTGTGTTTTGGCCGGTCATTTACACAACGGCGGTGTTTTGGGGGCCTAAAACGCACATTTTTGCAAACAGTGCAACTTTAAAAAAATACTATATTATTATCTCAGCGTAAGCCAAAAGTCGTTGACGGAAAGCAATCCATCAATTTGACAGATTACACTTACACTTTGTGAATATTAGTGATGCACCGATGTATCGGCTGCCGATATTTATCGGCCGATTTTTGATGAATTTGAAACCATCGGCATATCGGCAATAGCACGAGAAAGGCCGATACCGATTGTTTATTAATTAGCTGCATAAAGAAATCCATTATATGTAAAAAAATGAGTTAATGTAGTTAATAAAATAAATGCTGAATAGCAAAAACCACCTTTTAAGGTTGTCATGCTGTCTTATTATATTAGTTTTAGCTTAATTTGTGCCTCTCTTATTATGTTGATCAGTTAAATGTTAATTAGATCCAATCCATGTTCAGTAAAAATAATTTGATGCAGAAATAAACTAGCTTATAGACCAGCTGTATAGTATTGTATACAAGTGTTTAATATCGGTATCGGTATCAGCCAGAAGTTGTCTGTTTAAATCGGTATCGGCCCCAAAAAAATCCTATCGGTGCATCCCTAGTGAATATAATTCCCAGCCCTGTCCAGTTGGCTGTAGGGCTGTGACGGTGGCAGTTTTTTACCACCGCGATGGTAACGCACAAATTCATCGCTGTGGTGCTGTGGTTATAAATTGTGTGTGGCTGGGTTGCTTGCAAGGCTACAGCCTTAGGATTGAGAAACGCCAATATCATGCCTCATTGTTCCGCCGCCAAGCCAGCAGGTCATCACTGATATCAATTGCCTTTCCTTGCAAATAGCGCATTAACTCCGTGTCTGCTGGCTGTTTGCGTTAACGTGTACCTGAAGACATCTCACTGGGCGAGATTGTAGTTTATATTTTTTCATAATTTGTGATATGCACATCACCGCAGGACGCACTTCCCATCGCGGGTCGCACTCCACCACCGCGGTGGAGCGGTGGTGCGGTGATCATTACAACCGTCACAGCCCTAGTTGGTACCAAGTGCGAATTTGACTTAATGCTGTACAGACTGATCTATGTGAAGTAATGCGAGCCAGCGATTAGTAAGCGCTGGTCTCGAAACGCTCTTGTGATGTCATACGCTGATAGATCTGTGCAGCTCTGCTGAACTTTAACACACTGGAAAAGCAGGAGATCAAACTCCAGAACAAAATTAAAACTTGAACATGTGAACTACAAAAGCTATTAATTATTATCATTAAAATATGAAATGATGGATAATAATTGATAAAATCACAAAATTTTTACGACCCGGTCCATGAAAATGATGGAAAATCAGTCCTTCCAGAAAAACGCTTCAGTTTTTTTTATGATTGTTGAGGCAAAAATCCTTGATCTTGCAGCACGTTATTTTTATGCGATAGAATATGCGGGATATTTATGCAATTTTATGTGATGAAATTGCGAGAACTTGCCAAATTTGTGTGAACATGCAAAAACTGTTTGCAGCTTTTCATTGATGTTCATGTTGCGTAATAATGTCACTTCCTAACATTCCCATGACAACAGGGGACATTACTGCGCATGTGTGAAGTAAATGCAACATTTTCCAACTTTCTGCTAATATATATGACTTTTTGCTACGAAAATGCTGGGATTATGAAATTGTGCAAGCCCCGCACATTTTGCGCTCAAAAGTCTGCAATTTATGCGGCGAAAGTCCGGCGTATTTAAAAAATGCGCCCCCCCCGCATAAATATGCGGACTTTGGCCGATTATGCATTGAATCATGCGATCGCATAATTGCGTTTTTCTGGAGGGACTGGAAAATAAAAAAATGTCTAAGGCAACCTCTGGCGTAAACTACAAAAACGCAAATCTGTGAAAATGGTAACATAGGGTGACCATACGTGCCATTCTTCCCGGACGCGTCCTGGCCAGGATTTCGGTGTGTCTTCCGGAAGTCGTATTCGTTAACCGCATACGCCATTCAGTTGAAAACATAAGACATACAATCGTAGTTTCATTCTTACCTTAAAATGTAAGGGTTGCTTTTCTGTAATAAAAATAATAATCCTCGACTTCCGAAAGACAAACCCGAAATCCTGGCTAGGACGCGTCCGGGAATAATGGCACGTATGGTCACAGGTGACATCATGCGCATGCACACAATGCTTTCATATAACTAGCGGATTTGTGTGAATGGGTATGTTGACAACACTATCATCAGTACTTGAATCTTTTAAAAAATTCAAAGGAAAACTTTTTTAGTACACGGTTATGTAAACTTACTCTTAGTAGATCACGACCATGATTATGTGATAAGATACACCTGTGGTCATCTGCTAGGACAGCTGTGTGAACTTGAGGAAAACTGACTTCATACATCCACTAAAGTCACTTTGGGACCATCTGGTTCAAAGTTATTGCAAAAGTTGAAGCTACTTTCAAGAAACACAACTATAGGATTTGTTTTCTGGTGCTATGTTTGACTATTGATCTAATGTAAAAAAAAAATCATCAGTACAAACATTTGGACTGGGGGCGCAGCGTTTCATTTCTGATCTGCTACAGCACTTCTTTCGCAGTTTTCAATCTGGTTGCACCAAACTCAAATACTTGGTTGAATTTTCCAATGTTGTGCTGACCGATGCTAAAACATACAAACAAATGCTTTTATAGCATCACAGAGTCATAATGTTCAAAAGTCTACTTTTTGGGGCTACAATAACGCAGGGGGGGGGAGTTTGGTGGACAATCCTGCATTCGTTCAACTTTTCTTTTCTTACACACCAACTGGATCATTTACACACAGTCTGTATGTCAAAAAAGGTAATGATCTATGTGTTTTACCCCTGAACACGGATCACATTACTAAACAAAAGGGTTATGCCTGAAGGGCAACTGCTATTTCTGACAGTTAAACCGTTATCTGATGTGGAAACAACACAATCAACATGTTTTTCCTTGCCTGTAAATGCTCATGGGAGGGTTACATGAGAAAACTGCTGAGGCATGGTCTCTCCAGTATGGCAGTAACGAACCGTCCAATCAATGCTAGTTTAACTCAACTGACACACATATCTCGAATTAAATAAAAACCAAGGAAAATTCACTTAAGTGGATGCACGCTTTGGCCATGATTATACTACAAGGACATGGTAGTATGTTCGAGGAATGTAAAAGCCTCATAGCTCTGTGGCAGGAAAGGTGCATTAAACTCTGGCCTTGCCCCTAACACACAATGAATAAACCATACCTAAATTGAAATAGGTCTCTTCCCAGAGGAATCACTCTTTCTTTGACCTCTCTGTAGAACACTCGACGATAAGGCCGCCAGCAATATACGGGCGAGAGAGGTGTCGATATCAAAGCTGCCAACATTAAAAAAATAAAAATTGGAGAAGATAACAGGAAAGCGGCGCTCATGACAGGAAGGGCCGACGTGAATGAGTTCGGTTGTGATAGACCTTATCTTATCAGATACACTGGAAATGTTTTTGCTCACACAATCATCCAGAGGACACAATAAACATGCCAGCCTATCAAAATAATGGCCGAAAAAGTGAGAGACTGTTGAAAACATTTTTGGTGTTTACTATAGCTATACTTAGGATTTAAACAAACACCTAACCCTATCGTATTACATTTTGGAGCATAACTAAACATACCATGCATGTTTAGGTCATGTGTTATGTAATTTACCAATAAAAGAACCAATTAGAATAACCTATCAACTGCATAGCAACACCATGGCAACCACCTCTGGTATTGTAGAACATTTTGTTCAATTTTATATTAATGTAGAGATTTATAACATATAGCTCTGTTTGTTCATGAATACGTTTCAAAATGATTGACTTCTTGAAGCAATGGAACGGTCTTGTAATCTTTGGAGATGCTGTAACTATGGCGACTGTAGGAAAAAGCGAGAGTCAGCAAACAGCACGAGTGACAATTCTTCATTAGTCTAGCAGATTGTTTAAATCCACAGAGGCCTTTTGACAGCTCCTTACTTGTTTTTCACAACGCATGTCTTAATAGCGTTTAATGCTAGAAAAACAAAACTTCATGAAGCAGCAATAACGTGAACTCACAAACCCTGAAATTTTGTGCAGGACTGAGATGGCCTGATCTTTGGTATTCGTAAGTCGTATTTATTAATTTATTAATTCGTTACAATTGTGCTCGGACATATGGTGCAGACACACTTTTGGCGACCCGAGTTAGATTTCCGGCTCGTTGTCCTTTGCCGATCCTGTACCCCTCTCTCCACCCTGTACTTTTATGTCCTCTACTTACACTGTCTATCAAACAAAGGCATAATGGCTTAAAAAAAAAAGAAAATTATTAGAGCTGTGGTGCTCATATGGGCGATGCATGTTTAAACTGTTCTCATTCCCTTACATTAGTACATTGTTTTTGTTTAAAGGAAAACACCACAGTTTTTCAATATTTTACTATGTCCTCCCTCAACTTAGACAAATTAATACATCTTCGCGACGTGAATGGGTTAGCATTTAGCCTAGCCCCATTCATTCCTTAGGATCCAAACAAGGATGAATTTAAAAGCCACCAAACACTTCCATGTTTTCCTTATTTAAAGACTGTTACATGAGTAGTTACACAAGTAAGTATTTTGTTTGGAGCCATAGGAATGAATGGGGCTATGCTAAATGCTAACACATTCAAGAAGCGCTGTAAAAAGATTAAAAGTGCATGCATTTAAAAAAGATTGGTATGTATTAATTCATCTAAGTTGAGGTAAGAACATAGTAAAATATTGACAAACGATGGTGTTTTCCTTTAAAGCGTGAAAAGTTTGAGGAAAACCTGGCAACATAATGATAAGGTGGTAGACAGAGCTATGAAGCAATATTAAAAGCTATACTTATGTTAGCAACCACCACTAAAAAGGCTCCCATACATATAGAGCAGGTACTATGATCACAATAATGACCATTAAGAAGAATTGCTAATCATTTAGAGTGAGTGCCGTTCGAACAGAGGCAGTCCATTCTCTACTTGACTAATAAAGACATAGTGCTTGATCAGTCCTGCGGCTGGACAAACTGACGTCCTGCTGAGTGATTTGCTGGGCTTTGGAACGAAGGCAGATGAAATAACAATCAACCCCAGTGCCCTGTGGGGGCTTTGCTCTAAACACAGATGTGGTGGAAAAAAGACCAATAGACTTCGGCGAGTCTCTTGTGACACGCTCTTATAAACATGCTCCTAAAGGTACCGTGTGTGAAAATAAAAAAAATTAAAGTTCACTGGGAATAAATGGGTCCAATTCAATTAAAAACTCTGGAAAATGTGCTGCCTTTTGAGCACATCAAAAGGCTCCAAATGCAGCTAAATATTTGACAAATGTATTTTGGAATATTTGGAAATCTGGGTCTACGGAGTTAACCTGTAACAGACAGTATACATTTCACAAACTAAAACTCTTAGGCTTCAGTCACACCAAAAGCGCTTTAAACGCTTGCAAACGCAAGGCGCGACGCACTGCCTTTTTTTAAAAAAGAGCAGTGCGACGCGGCTTTTCATATTGCTAAGCAACCACCGAGTCAGCTGTCTTGTCAATCAAAATTGAAGCGTGAGCGCTCTTTTGCTGTTGACTGTCATATTAGCAGAAACTTTAAAAAGAGGATGCTTGATCTGACCTTGTTTGAGGATGAGAGGTGCACAAACACGCAGGAGAGAGTGAGCGAGTGGAGTCCGGTTCTTCAAAGCAACTGTACACTTCCCTCACCACAACGTAAGGCCCGCCTCTCCCCTCATTCGATTGGACAATGGAAAGACACGAATGACGTCGGGCGCTTCTCCGCTCTCAGCGCTCCTTCAAAAACGCGTGCGCGGCAGGCGGCAAAAAACCGCAAGGCGCTCGGCGCGCATAAACAGCGCGCAAACGCGCCCTGCCCATAGAATATCATTCAAAAAAGGCGCCTGCAACTGCCATAAACGCTATTGGTGTGACTGGCCCCTTACTCTACTCTACCGTTCAGTTTAGCATTGGGGGTTAACATTCAGCTTAGGATCAAAGTGAAATACTTCAAGCAGGAATATTAAAAACAGACTATAAAAATCCACCTGGAGTCAGGTTTAGATACAGACTGTAAAAATCAACACAGAATTAAGCTCAAATCAACTGAAAATCAGTCTTTAATATTAAATCAAGTCATCAGTCTCTATTAATCCATTCAGAATAAGACTGATTTCAGACGGACATCAGTCTCTATTAATCCATTCAGAATAAGACTGATATCAGACGGACATCAGTCTCTATTAATCCATTCAGAATAAGACTGATATCAGACAAAAATCAGTCTCTATTAATCCATTCAGAATCAGACTGATATCAGCCGGACATCAGTCTCTATTAATCCATTCAGAATAAGACTGATATCAGACAAAAATCAGTCTCTATTAATCCATAGTCTCTAATAATCAATCCAGAATAAGACTGTAAATATTAACCCAAAATCAGACAGTAATCAGTCGAAAATCAGTTTCCAATAATCCATTCAGAATCAGACTGATATCAGCCTGAAATCAGTCTCTATTAATCCATTCAGACTCAGACTGATATCAGCCTGAAATCAGTCTCAACCATTCAGACTCAGACTGATATCAGCCTGAAATCAGTCTATTAATCCATTCAGAATCGGACTGATATCAGACGGAAATCAGTCTCTATTAATCCATTCAGACTCAGACTGATATCAGCCTGAAATCAGTCTATTAATCCATTCAGAATCGGACTGATATCAGACGGAAATCAGTCTCTATTAATCCATTCAGACTCAGACTGATATCAGCCTGAAATCAGTCTATTAATCCATTCAGAATCGGACTGATATCAGACGGAAATCAGTATCTATTAATCCATTAAGAATCAGACTGATATCAGATGAAAATCAGTCTCTTATAATCAATCCAGAATAAGACTGTAAATATTAACCCAGAATCAGACTGTAATCAGTCGAAAATCAGTTTCCAATAATCCATTCAGAATCAGACTGATATCAGCTGGAAATCAGTCTCTAATAATCCATTCAGAATCAGACGGAAATCAGTCTCTAATAATCCATTCAGAATCAGACCGATATCAGCCGGACATCAGTCTCTATTTATCCATTCAGAATCAGACTGATATCCGACGGAAATCAGTCTCTAATAATCAATCCAGAATAAGACTGTAAATATTAACCCAGAATCAGACTGTAATCAGTAAAAAATCAGTTAATAATCCATTCAGAATCAGAAGGAAATCAGTCTCTATTAATCTATTCAGAATCCGACTGTTATCAGCCTGAAATCAGTCTCTAATAATCCATTCAGAATCAGATGGAAATCAGTCTCTAATAATCCATTCAGAATCAGACGGAAATCAGTCTCTAATAATCCATTCAGAATCAGACTGATATCAGCCTGAAATCAGTCTCTAATAATCAATCCAGAATAACACTGTAAATATTAACCCAGAATCAGACTGTAATCAGTAAAAAAAACAGTTTATAATCCATTCAGAATCAGAAGGAAATCAGTCATTATTAATCCATTCAGAATCAGACTGATATCAGCCTGAAATCAGTCTCTAATAATCAATCCAGAATAACACTGTAAATATTAACCCAGAATCAGACTGTAATCAGTAAAAAAATCAGTTTATAATCCATTCAGAATCAGAAGGAAATCAGTCTCTATTAATCTATTCAGAATCCGACTGTTATCAGCCTGAAATCAGTCTCTAATAATCCATTCAGAATCAGATGGAAATCAGTCTCTAATAATCCATTCAGAATCAGACGGAAATCAGTCTCTAATAATCCATTCAGAATCAGACTGATATCAGCCTGAAATCAGTCTCTAATAATCAATCCAGAATAACACTGTAAATATTAACCCAGAATCAGACTGTAATCAGTAAAAAAAACAGTTTATAATCCATTCAGAATCAGAAGGAAATCAGTCATTATTAATCCATTCAGAATCAGACTGATATCAGCCTGAAATCAGTCTCTAATAATCAATCCAGAATAACACTGTAAATATTAACCCAGAATCAGACTGTAATCAGTAAAAAAATCAGTTTATAATCCATTCAGAATCAGAAGGAAATCAGTCTCTATTAATCCATTTAGAATCAGACTGATATCAGCCGGAAATCAGTCTCTATTAATCTATTCAGAATCAGACCGATATCAGCCTGAAATCAGTCTCTAATAATCCATTCAGAATCAGATGGAAATCAGTCTCTAATAATCCATTCAGAATCAGACTGATATCAGCCGGAAATCAGTCTCTATTAATCTATTCAGAATCAGACCGATATCAGCCTGAAATCAGTCTCTAATAATCCATTCAGAATCAGATGGAAATCAGTCTCTAATAATCCATTCAGAATCAGACTGATATTAGCCGGAAATCAGTCTTTAATAATCAATCCAGAATAAGACTGATATCAGACGGAAATCAGTCTCTATTAATCTATTCAGAATCAGACCGATATCAGCCTGAAATCAGTCTCTAATAATCCATTCAGAATCAGATGGAAATCAGTCTCTAATAATCCATTCAGAATCAGACTGATATTAGCCGGAAATCAGTCTTTAATAATCAATCCAGAATAAGATTGTAAATATTAACCCAGAATCAGACTGTACTCAGTCGAAAATCAGTCTCCAATAATCCATTCAGAATCAGACTGATATCAGCCAGATATCAGCCTCTAATAATCCATTCAGAATCAGATGGAAATCAGTCTCTAATAATCCATTCAGAATCAGACTGATATCAGCCAGAAATCAGTCTCTAATAATCCATTCAGAATCAGATGGAAATCAGTCTCTAATAATCCATTCAGAATCAGATGGAAATCAGTCTCTAATAATCCATTCAGAATCAGACTGATATTAGCCGGAAATCAGTCTTTAATAATCCATCCAGAATAAGATTGTAAATATTAACCCAGAATCAGACTGTAATCAGTCGAAAATCAGTCTCCAATAATCCATTCAGAATCAGACTGATGATATCAGCCGGAAATCAGTCTCTAATAATCCATTTTAGAATCAGACTGATGATATCAGCCAGAAATCAGTCTCTAATAATCCATTTTAGAATCAGACTGATGATATCAGCCGGAAATCAGTCTGTCTTTAATAATCAATCCAGAATCAGACTGTAAATATTAACCCAGAATCAGATTGTAATCAGTCGAAAATCAATTAAAAATCAATCCAGAATCAGACTGTTAACAACCAAAAATCAGCATTTAATAATTAATCCAGAATCAGACTGTAAATATTAACCCAGAATCAGATTGTAAACAGTCGAAAATCAATTACTTATAATCGACACAGAACCAGTCCTTAACAACAATCCTAGAATCAGACGTTAATAATCAATTCAGAATAAACCTGCTATCAAAGAAAACAGATCTCTAAAAATCCGCCTGCAATTAAAAATCTGAACTGAAAATCCATTTCAATGAATCAATCCAACATCAGTCCTTAATAATAAACCAAAACAACCCAACCCATAATCAGGATCAGATTAAAAATAATCAGCTAAAACTCAGACCTTAATACTCACAAATCTGACACCTGTTTCTTAGCATCTATCTGTAACAGGACAGAAAGGAAAACGAAAGACTGGTGCCTCGATTTACTCAACCTTGCACAAGAACCTTCTCTCGTCAAACAGACAGGACATGATCCTAGCTAGCCGTTCTGCGTATTTTATGTTTGCCCCCTGGGCCTAACACGGCCGGCGTTGGGAACGACAGACCCCTACAGACCTGTACATCCACACAAAGCAAAGAGGTGTAGCAGAAGCATGTCAGAGCACACACACACTGAACCGACACCGTCACGCTAGCTGTCAGTGACTGTCACTCACACTTTGTTTCAATAAAACACTTGATTGAGTGTGAACGAATTAATCTAATAAAAAACAACCAGAAACAACTTTAAAATGTAAGTACATGACACATGCAAGAATAAAAAAAACGCTAATAAGATAAAACTAAATTAAAAACTTTAATATGTATAAAGACATAAAGTAGTTGAGCTTACTTACTGACTGGTTCGTTGTTGGACAATTTCTTTACCTTTGTGTCTCATCCCTAACTGCCATTGCCAGTTTTGACTTCACATGCAAATGATTTAAAATCATTAAAATGCACAGGAAGTTAAAGCGGAGCACACTGAGTGGCTCCTCTCCTTTCAAAATGGCCAATAGCATTTCGTTTACATCACAGCTTGGAATCTTGGGAAGCTGAAGTGCAGAATGATGTCATACAAATCGTTGATCTTTATTGGCAGAAGAAAGAGACTGTAAGTTTTGAATTTTGTCAATGATTTGAGCAAAACAGTTTAGGCTAACATTATCATAAAGGGATAGTTCAACCAAAAATGAAAATTCTGTCATCATTTACTTACCCTCATGTTGTTACAAACCTGTATAAAATTCCTTGTTCTGATGAACACAGAGGAAGATATTTTAAGAAATGTTTGTGGACCCCATTCACTTCCATTGTAGGAAAAAATAATACTATGGAAGAAAATGGGATCCACGAACGGTTTGGTTACAAACATTCTCAAAATATCTTCCTTTGTGTTCATCAAAACAAAGAGATTTATACAGGTTTGTAACAACATGGAGTGAGTAAATGTTAATAGAATTTTCATTTTTGGGTGAACTATCCCTTTAAAGCCTTAAACTTTCATTTTGATTTCATGGAGATTTTAAATAACTTATTTACTGAAAGTAGTGCACAGGTTAATGTGTGTTCATAAAACTTTACTTCCACTAGAGGTTCCAAGTAAAGACCTTTTCCTCTCGGTAAACATGTTGCTTTTTTTCCGGGAGATGGGGGTCACGCTTGACACTCATTTGCATTTAGATGAACTGGTTAAAATGATAGACTCCCCGCTGTGCGCTTTTTCAAAATCACTTTGAGGAGAATCCAGACCAACCATATCAATGGCAGCCGCATCGATAAGATGACAGGAATAACTGAGGTAAATCGATCCAAATCCTGCTCGGTGTGGTGAATTACCAGGGCAGCTGTGGCCGTATTACAGTATGAAAGTATGAGGGAAGCTATAAACCCACGCTACCTCATCATATTTGCCGATATCAGCATTCAAATTATTTCTTTTTTCAACTTAAGTCCCCATCAGTTGAGCTAAATATGATCCCTCCATCTTGATATTCAACTTTTACCATTTGCAAAATGTCACCAAACCGAATGTATACATTTAGGTACTTAATAATAATAATGTATAACAACATATAACAAAAAACCAATTATGCATTAAAAAAAAACTAAACACAGACATCAAGGCAGACATCAAATTTTTCATAAAACAACAAGGCAAAATTTGGGCTGTCAGTGACAATTTAGTAGACGTCTAACTGTAGCCTAAAAATAAATGAAATAAAATAAACAAAACCAAACATCTTGCAATAAATGTTGACTTCGCTCACATGATGGAATATCTAACATCTTGCAAGTTATTTTGCCAAAAACGACAAGTAACCAAACTCAAGTTTATTTTGGCTAGAAGTGGGTTACTCATAGCCGGACTATATCGACTATACCGGACTATATAATTTACTGTTATTACTCCAATAATACCAGACCAATTTTTCTACTGATTGTATTTTTGTATTTAAAGGAAAACACCACAGTTTTTTCAATATTTTACTATTTTCTTACCTCAACTTAGACAAATTAATACATACCTATCTTTTTTCAATGCGTGCACTTAATCTTTGTACAGCACATCATGACTGTGTTAGCATTTAGCCTAGCCCCATTTATTCCTTAGGTTCCAAACAGGAAGGAATTTAGAATCCACCAAACACTTCCATGTTTTACATATTTAAAGACCGTTACATGAGTAGTTACACGAGCAAGTATGGTGGCACAAAATAAAATGTGGCGATTTTTTAAGCAGATAAAAATGAGAACTATATTGTATGGCAAAAGAGCAATTAGTTTGCAGCACTTTGACCTCGGCGTGCATTAACATCATCACTCCTGACTCCTCCCCCTCTCGCTCAAACTTTCATCAATATTACTGCGCCCAAAGTCGAAGTGCTGCAAACTAAGTGCTCTTACACCATACGATACAAGTTCTCATTTTTATCCACTTAAAAAAAACGCCACGTTGGAAGCCACCAAACATGGAAGTGTTTGGTGGCTTCTAAATTCATTCCTCTTTGGATCCTAAGGAATGAATGGGGCTAGGCTAAATGCTAACACATTCATGACGCGCTATACAAGATTAGGTGCATGCACTGAAAAAAGATAGGTATGTATTAATTCATCTAAGTTGAGGTAAGAACATAGTAAAATATTGAAAAACAGTGTTGTTTTCCTTTAATCAAAAAAAAAATGTAACATTATAACATGACGCACATCACCTTAAAGTTAACAATCCTGAAATCATATTACAGAATCTTTTATTTGACCACATATGGAGTCAGACTGTCTAGCTGTGTGTGTTCATGGGATTTCGTACTGGAAGTCGGAGTCAACAGCTTGCGTTGATCTATCACAGAGTTAATCACGCTGAGTGCGTTCACAAATCACATCGTGCCACTATTTCAGGTCGCGCTTTAGAATTTCTTCCCTGTTTCTCTTTGCAAATGATCCATCGTAAATCAGCAACATGGACCTATCGTTGCGACAAATATAATCAATGAAAAGAAAACCACTCATACTTTGGGAATACCATCTCACCCCTCCCGTCCCGGGTCAGTGAGTGGTCGGCTGGCACGGAGAACCGAGTGCTTTTATCCGGGCCTCTATAAACCCGACTCCCGGAATGCCAAAGTGCACTAGAATTTATTCAATCAAATGAAATCGCATTACTAAGAAGATTAATTCATTCCAGCTTCTGTGTTTGACAAACTCACGGCAACAACTTTAAGAGCTCAATCTTTTTTTCGCTTGAAAAAAAAAATGCTAGGCTTTGAAGGACTGTCTGACAGGGACAACAATTGCAGTCACCATTAAACGTCTAATAAAACCATTAATGTCCATTTTGTTGCATTATAGATCAGCTGAGCAGGCAGTAAATGCACACAGGAGCTAAAGATCACCGAATAGGACTAAACAACGCCACAACATGGTATTTGCAGGTCTGTCATTATGCATTAAGGAAGGACACCAAACCATTTACAGTGTGATAAAGATCTTATGCATCTGGTTTTAAGTGTAAAAAATAATAAAGAGTATATTGAATCCTTAATAATGACTTTCCTACATTAACATTGGTGCATAGAGTACTCTTGGACACATCAGATGCTTTACCCCCTAAAAATCAAATGTTCATTCATAACAGTTTCATATCTGCTAAAACAAACCACTGTGTTTATAACAGTATATATTGGCAGGTAAATGGTTAAGTAAAACAGACACATAGCAACTTTTAATAGGAGAACAGAAGAGATCCTGGCTTTTGTTTTCTACAAGGACACCATTCAGTAAAGTCTGGTGATGTAACATTTGACACTGCAGGTGAACTTGCTCTTGTTTTATGAGGCAAAATCCAGCAATAAAATGGCTATTTACACTCAGCAGATTGAACTATAATAGAAGCCTGGCCCACCAGACCCCCTCCCTACCAAACCATTTCAAACCCACATTTGTATAAAGTCAACATCCATTTGATTTCCACCAACGCTCTTTGTCAACAAACAAATGTCTCTAGGAGTACAACTCTGCTGTAAATGGGTGAGATGAAACATTAGATGAAGATATTTGTGTCAGTGTGAATGATCTGTGGAGGTGAGTGCTAATCAAAGACAGAATAACAAAAATATGACACACTGCACCATTATAAGAATCAGAGATGAAGAAAAGGTCAGATGTTTCGCTCACGGCCGGAGGTGAATGAAATCAATCGGCACATGGAAGGGAGTGGACATAACCGAATTCCCGTCAAAGCAGCCCAGTTCACTCACGGGCCATACTGGCAATAGCCCAAGGCATCTTTATCCAGTCATACGCACAAGTCTCATGTAAGTTATATATCCAAAAATTTGCTAAGGTTATATATGTATAAAATCTAAATAAACTCATACATTTATTAAGAACTAATAAGAACATTTAAAAACTACATTTTTGCAGGCTTGTCTGTCTAGCATTCATACACGTTGAAAAAAAGACACACACTGCCTCAAAAATAGCATTCTGTGACAATAGGAACGGAATTAGATGAAGTACTACTCATCGACTGTTAAAACAGTATAGGTACGATATAGTATGAATATAAATAGTTGAAATAAATTCGAACTTACTTGTTGATATATGCGACATTAAAAGAACATTTGGATTTTTAAGAATGTTTGATTAAATGTTTGTTAATTTTTGATGGTAAATTATTCGTTTAGAATAATCGATTAATCGCTAAATGAGTTGATAGATTAGTCGTTATAAAAATAGTCGTTAATGGCAGCCCTACTGTACATAAATACCATAAAAGTGAATCTGGTCAATATATATACACAACCATATATGACCTCACTCACTAGCACACTTAAAGGGATAGTTCAACCAAAAATTAAAATAATGTCATTAATGACTCACCCTCATGTCGTTTCAAACTCGTAAGACCTCCGTTCATCTTTAGAAGACAGTTTAAGATGTTTTATATTTAGTCCGAGAGCTTGTTGACCCTTCATTGAAAATCTATGTACGGTGTACTGTCCATGTCAAGAAAGGTTATAAAAAAATCATCTAAGTAGTCCATGTGACATCAGTGGGTCAGTTAGAATGTGTTGAAGCATCGAAAAAAACATCTTGGTCAAAAAAAAAAAAATTACGACCTAATTCAGCATTGTCTTCTCTTCCGCGTCTGTTGTAAAGTGCATGCACATCGACGCGGATGACGTGTTATCCTCAGACATGTTTGTGAAGTTTTTATTTTCAAATTTACAGCGTGTGTCTCCCTCAAACTGTTAACGAAGGCCGGGCGCACAAAAACAAAACAAAACAAAACAACAGCGGGGCGCACCAGATAACATGTCAGCCACATCATACATCATCCGCGTCACTGCAGTCATGTGACTTTAGTCTCGCGCATGCACTTCACAACAGACGCGGAAGAGAAGACAATGCAGAATAAAGTTGTAATTTTTGTTATTTTTGGACCAAAATTGATTTTTGATGCTTCAACACATTCTAACTGACCCACTGATGTCACATGGACTACTTTGATGATGTTTTTATTACCTTTCTGGACATGGACAGTATACTGTAGGTAGATTTTCAATAAAGGGTCAACAAGCTCTCGGACTAAATATAAAACATCTTAAACTGTGTTCCGAAGATAAACAGAGGACTTACGAGTTTGGGACGAGGTTGAGTCATTAATGACATTATTTTCATTTTTTGGGTGAACTATCCCTTTAATCCTTGTCTTAACCATAAATCTAAAAACACGTATTGCCTGTTCATTACCAAGATCCATTTTTTTTTCATGATAAAGGACATCAAAGCCCTCTTCAGGTTTCCATGGAGATGCCTCTTGTCAGCTTGGATGTATTACATCATGCATTGAACTTTCTCATTAAAGTCCAGTTGAATGAGAGCACACCTGCAGATGATTCAGGGATCTCCTCTGAACTGATCTGAACAATCAGTCACCCGTCACAATGCTGGAAACAGAAAGTCTCCTTCAATTCAAAATGTCAATACACAAGCTGTTCAGGGACCCACACTGGTTGTGATTCAACACACCTCCTCCCAACACACTCATCATGAGTGATCCAAATGTGGACTGCATTGACTTCTTTGTTCTTAAACAAGAGATCATACGATGAAATTCAAAGGGTTTATGTGTCAGGTACAGAAACCCACATCTAAAAAAGACCAATTACTAAATCCTTTAGACAATAGATTTTAGACATCATGCCTCCTCACATGATGGGATTTGTTTAACAACTTACTACGGTACTTTTTTAAAGGTTAATTTCAGTGTGTTTTATGAACTTGTTATAATGTAATGCAAGTCGAGCTGTTATTGAAAGACTGGCCACTGCAAACTGTATTGAACCTGACATCAAATCCATAAGCGTTGTAATTCATTTTACTTGCAAAGTGATTATTTACATAGAAGTCTTCAAGGCATCAGTAATAAATGAGATTTAATTCTAAGGGTCATAAAAATTGGTCATTAAGAAACTTAAATATGCCAAAAAAACATTGATTAACAAATAAATACATGCAACCCTTGACCACAAACCAGTCATGTTGCATGGGTATACTAGCAATAGTCAACAATACATTTTATGGGTCAAAATGATATTTTTAATGGCAAAAATCATTAGGATATTAACTCTTTCCCCGCCAGCGGTTTTAAAAAAAAAGTTGCCAGCCACACTGTCACTCGTGTGACGTATAACAAGGCGGCAGACCTAAACACAGTCAGTTTTCTTGGCGAATTTGGAGCTGCAATTTTCACACAAAACAGAGAAAAAATAAGCGGCATTGCGGAAAATCTTGTTGGCGACGGAGAGAGGGACGATGCAACAATATTGGTTCCGAAAAAAGGCAAGGAAATACTTATGGACGTTTCTCAATCGTGTTTTTAAAGTTTTAAGGTTGGCCAGTTTATGTTTAACAGCAAAGTTACTAATCTTAAGGGGTCTAAAATAAGAAAAAGAGACTTTTTTATAACTGAAAGTCCTGTGTAGCACATTTTGTACTTGAGTGCAATAAATGTTTTAGTAAAAAAAAGAGAATCGTTTGAAAAAATCATAGGGTTCTATCTTACCAATATTTAGATTTTTTTGCACCTTCAGACTCCAGATTTTCAAATAGCTGTATCTCAGTAAAATACTGTCCTATACTAACAAACGTCTCGGTTACATATGTAACCCTCGTTCCCTGAAGGAAGGGAACGGAGACGTCACGTCGTGACCGACGAATTGGGAACCGCTTCGCGGGTGACCTATCTGCTTCGAGAAACCTTTAAAACGCCAATGAACTTGGCATGCAGATAATTGCATCTGCCGGCGCCGCCCCGCCGCGCAGGTATTTAATGAGCGGCAGGTGCAGTTATCAAATCAGCTATTTTTTTGCTGAGAAAGCTGGACAGAAGGAAAGGGTCCGGCCGGTATCAGCAGTGGAACAGCAAACTGTGGCGACGGGACGTGACGTCTCCGTTCCCTTCCTTCAGGGAACAAGGGTTACATATGTAACCGAGACGTTCCCTTTCAGTCGGTCACTACGATGTCACGTCGTGACCGACGAATTGGGAATCCCTACCAAAGCGCCACTGAAGCTGACCCTTCCAGTGCCTGCGTAAACCCTCCGACTCTCCCTATTCAGGGAACGGAAATGGGGTTGAAGCAGAGGCCGGTCACTACTTGTTCCTTAACCCACGATAGTGACTAGGCGAACTGGGAAGCGAACTCGTCAGGCGGGACTAAGATCGCTGCGGAAAGAAAACCCTCTAGGGGTCTACCACTAAGGTGATGGATAAAAAAGACACGAGGTCTATAAAAATACTCTCTCTTAGTACACTAGAGAGGCGTAGAATGAACTCCACTAAGGGAAACGTGGTAAATCAGAAGTTTCCACGGAATACTCACAAAGAAACCACTAGGGGGCGCATTGTGGACGCTAGCCTCACCCAGGTTCTTAAGGATACATCCAGTGAGAGGCTGGCAGCCGATGCTCCGCAACATCGGCCACCAAGCGGTGGAGGAGACAAAAAACAGTTTTTTGTAACGTTTTTGCCTTAACTGCCTTCCATAATGGTGCGGTCGTGCAGCACCGAAAAGAAAGGCACCAAGCCGACACAGGAGCCGTCCCTCGATGCTCTCACTGATCTGACGAGAGAACTCGAGAGGATACCGGCTCAACACGAACACTGTAAAATCTAGTGAACGTATTAGGTGTCGCCCAGCCAGCAGCTCTACAAATATCTGCAAGTGAGGAACCACGAGCCAAAGCCCAAGATGAAGCCACGCTTCTGGTTGAATGGGCTCTCAAACCAAAGGGGCAAGGAATGCCAAGTTTCTCATACGCCAGGGCGATTGTGTCTACAATCCAATGAGACATCCTCTGTTTAGTGACAGCTTTCCCTTTCTGCTGACCACCGTAGCAGACAAAGAGCTGTTCTGAGGTCCGAAAGCTTTGAGTACGATCCACATACACACGTAGTGCACGAACAGGACATAACAAAGCCATGGCTGGGTCTGCCTGCTCCAAAGGCAGCGCTTGTAAATTCACCACCTGATCTCTAAAGGGAGTGGTGGGAATTTTAGGCACGTAGCCCGGCCGGGGTCTCAGTGTAACGCTGGATTCAGCCGGCCCGAACTGAAGGCACGAATCGTTGACCGAAAATGCATGAAGATCCCCTATCCTTTTAATAGAAGCCAATGCGAGGAGCGTCAAAGTCTTCATAGTGAGAAACTTGACGCTCACCGTGAGCAGAGGCTCGAAAGGGCAGTGCTGAAGGGCTTTCAGCACCATGGACAAGTCCCACGGAGGAATAGAGGGAGGGCGTGAAGGATTCAGCCTCCGCGCACTTCTTAAAAACCTAATGACCAGATCGTGCTGACCTACAGATCTCCTGTCTATGGGTGCGTGATGCACGGATATTGCCGCGATATCTACTTTAATAGTAGATGGTGACAGCCTCTTCTCCAAGCGGTGCTGGAGATATGAAAGCACAATACTGATCGAGCATTCTCGGGGGTCCTCTCGTTGAGAGGTACACCACACAACAAACAGGTTCCATTTCAGCGTATACGCCTGTCTCGTAGACGGCGCTCGCGCTGCAGGTATGGTGTTAGATACCGCCTGGGGTAAATCACCTAGAACCTCCGCGCCCCGTCCAGAGACCACACATGGAGGTTCCACAGATCGGGACGGGGGTGCCATAATGTGCCCCCTTCTTGAGACAGAAGGTCCCTCTTCAGGGGAATCCTCCAGGGAGGGGCTGTCGCGAGGAGAGTGAGCTCTGGAAACCAACTCCTGGTGGCCCAATATGGAGCAACTAAAATAATTTTCTCCTCGTCCTCCCTGACTTTGCACAATGTTTGCGCAATGAGGCTCACTGGGGGAAATGTGTATTTGCGAAGACCTCTCGGCCAGCTGTGTGCCAATGCATCCACGCCGAGTGTTCCCTCGTTCAGTGAATAGAATAGGCGACAGTGGGTTGTTTCTGGAGATGCAAACAGATCTATCTGCGCTCTGCCGAAACGTCTCCAAATCAGCTGGACCGACTGAGGGTGGAGTCGCCACTCGCCGGGGCGCGCTGCTCGAGAAAGCGCGTCTGCCGCTGCGTTGAGCGACCCCGGGATGTGAATGGCACGAAGAGACCTCAGATTCTTCTGACTCCAAAAGAGGAGATGGCGGGCGAGATGCGACATGTGACGAGAGCGCACTCCGCCTTGGCGATTGATATACGCAACAGTCGCAATGTTGTCTGTGCGAACTAATACATCTTTGCCTCTCAACTCGCTGCTGAAGCGGACGAGCGCAAGATATACAGCCCACAGTTCTCGGCAATTTATGTGCCAATGCAGCTGGGGTGATGTCCACACTCCTGAAGCTGCAAGCTCGCCGTACGTGGCTCCCCACCCCGTGTTGGAGGCATCTGTGCATACTATTGCATGTCTGGAGACCTGCCTCAGTGGCACCCCCGCCCTGAGAAAGGCTGGGTCTGACCACGGGGTGAAAGTGAGACGGCATTTCGGTGTGATCGTGACACGGTGAAAGCCGGTGAGCCACGCTCTCCTCGGGACTCGGTCGTGAAGCCAATGCTGAAGCGGTCTCATATGTAGCAAACCGAGCGGTGTAACAGCTGCGGCTGCTGCCATATGCCCCAGGAGTTTCTGAAATCGTTTCAGAGGGACCGCAGTCCTGCCCGAAAATGTATTCAAGCAAGCCAGAATCGACTGAACGCGCGCCTCCGTGAGACGTGCTGTAAGATTGACCGAATCCAACTCCATGCCGAGAAAAGAGATCTTCTGTGTAGGACACAGTTTGCTCTTTTCTCGGTTGACCTGAAGACCGAGACGGGCGAGGTGTTTGAGCACCCGATCCAGATGGGTGCAAAGCATCTGACGCGACTGTGCTATAATAAGCCAATCGTCGAGGTATGCCAGGATGCGAACACCGCTCTCTCTGAGGGGCTTTAAAGCCCCCTCTGCGACTTTCGTGAAGACGCGGGGAGAGAGAGAGAGCCCGAACGGTAAGACTTTGTACTGGTATGCCTGACCCTCGAACGCAAAGCGAAGAAACGGCCTGTGTCGGGGAAGTATTGAGACATGAAAGTACGCGTCCTTCAGGTCGATGGCTGCAAACCAATCCTGTGGGCGAATGCATTGAAATATGTTTTTCTGCGTAAGCATTTTGAACGGCATCTTGTGAAGTGCTCGATTCAGAACGCGCAGATCCAGGATCGGTCGCAACCCGCCACTTTTCTTGGGTACAATAAAGTAAGGGCTGTAAAACCCTGACCTCATCTCGGCTGGAGGAACCGGCTTGATCGCATCCTTCGCCAATAGGACGGCAATCTCTGCACGTAGTACGTGCGCATCGGCGGGTTTCACTAAAGTGAAACGAATGCTCGTAAATTTGGGAGGTCGCCGGGCGAATTGTATTGCATAGCCGAGACGGATCGTGCGTAAAAGCCAACGCGACGGGCTGGGAAGTTGCTGCCAAGCTTCCAGATACCGAGCGAGGGGAATTAACGGCACGATCGTAGTACCCGCGGCGAGCGGAACAGGGGTGCTCGATGACGCGCTCTCTTGGGCTGCGTTGATATGTATATTGTGTAAATGAGCACTCACCAGACTCCGCTGATGGATGGCTGCGCGGAGAAGACCCTGATGAAGATGTCTCGGTGCGCTCGACACATCTGCTGGCGAAAGAGGAGAGGGAGGACGTAGGGTTATGAGCCCATCCGTCACCCCCGGCTGCCTCTGAAGACCTGGAGGAGGAAGAGGAATTTGCTCTTTTTGTGGTTTTGTGGGTGCCGGCTGAAAAGCCGGCGGAACGGAAATTAAAGAAAACCAAGGATTCCCCACCCGGTCCTCCTCCGGGGGGGGAGTGGTGCGTTCACCATCTCCCGAAGAGCGATCCCCTCCACCTCCAGGTCGCCCGTCTCAGGGCCGCTTGGATTTACGCTTTCCACCAGGCTTAGCGGGCTGAGAGGGCGGGGCGGGCTGCTGACGGCCGGTTCCTCGCTTCCTAGGAGGGCCCCGATGAGGAACGGAGGCGGCCGCCGCTGCAGGACGCCCTCGGCGAGGGGCAGACTGAGGTGCCAACGTCGACGGGGCAGGTGTTGGTCTCTTCCGACGCGGCATGATGTTGGCAAGGGCCTCAGTCTGCTTCTGGGTGGCTGAGACTTGTTGTGCGAAGTCTTCTACTGCCTCGCCGAACAGGCCGGTCTGGGACACCGGAGCATTCAAGAGCCGGGTTTTATCGGCGTCTCTCATGTCCGCCAGACACAGCCAGAGGTGGCGCTCCTGGACCACCAAAGTGGACATAGCACGACCGACGGCCTGTGCGGTGGTCTTAGTCGCACGTAGCGCCAGATCCGTAGCCGCACGTAGGTCTTTAAAGACCGCCGAATCGTGACCTCCCTCGTGCAGGTCCTTCAGAGCCTTAGCCTGATGAACCTGCAACAAAGCCATGGCATGTATGGCTGAGGCTGCCTCCCCACAAGCCCGGTATGCAGACTCCGTCAGAGCTGACGAATGTCTGCAGGCCTGTGAGGGAAGGGTCGGACGGTCCTTCCAGTAGGAAACGCCGGCAGGACACAACTGCATCGCTACCGAACGCTCCACTGTCGGGATACCGGCATACCCTTTAGCAGCCCCGCCATCGAGGGAGGTGAGGGGTGATGGCTGATGCGGCCGGTTCCGGGAGGAAAACGGGGTTTTCCACGACCGAGTCAGCTCATCATGCACCTCGGGAAAGAAAGGTACTGGAGGGGAAGACTGTGAAGCCCGTGCAGCCCCAAAGTACCAATCATCTAGGCGGGACGGTACGGGAGGGGGAGGAGCTCTCCACTCCAACCCGACCGTCTCCGCAGCCCGAGCGAGCATGGCAGTCATCTCCGGATCGAGATCGGGAACCGCAACCCTTCCCGAAGGAGGGAGAGGATCCGGATCAACGTCCGAAAATGACGGCCCCCCCTCCGATGCTACGATAGATACCGAATCCTCGGGAGGCCCGACAGAGGTAGAAAGCGACGCAGAACGCGCGCTCTCCGTCTCCATCGGGACCTTGGATGGTTGCGGATCCGGTGGCTGAGGGCTGCTGGACGGACCAGCTCGCCGATTCAGCACCGTGAGGCGGAGGTCGTCTCTCCGTAGCTTCACAGCCGCCTTCTTAGGGGCGATCAGCAACGGAGGGCGGCGTTCCCGGAGAAACGCCACACGACCCCGCAGATCCGCAAGAGTCAAGCTCTCGCAAGCGGAGCATGTCCCTCCCACGAAAGCCGCCTCAGCGTGCTGGAGACCCAAACACGAGAGACAGCGATCGTGTCCATCACGAGGAATCATATATTTATCGCATCCAGGAGTCGAACACGGACGAAAAGACATCTTTAAAAAGACGCTTAACGCCCGTGAGCAGTGAACGGCTGTCTTTAAAAAGACGCAAGTTCAACTGCAGCTCTTTTAGGGGAAATCACTCTTTTAGCTGTGTAGTTGATGAAGCACACAGGGAGGAGAACGCACACACTCAACTAAAAAATGTGAAAGAGATCACAAAAAGATAGAGAGGTGGAAACACTCGCGAGCCCCGCTGTGGTGCCTTCGCCCAACCAACTAGCACGCCGAGACCTATTCCTTTAGAGAGAGCAGCTTCTCGTGAGCAGTGTCACTGCCAGCTTTCGAAGCTAAAAAAGCTGATTTGATAACTGCACCTGCCGCTCATTAAATACCTGCGCGGCGGGGCGGCGCCGGCAGATGCAATTATCTGCATGCCAAGTTCATTGGCGTTTTAAAGGTTTCTCGAAGCAGATAGGTCACCCGCGAAGCGGTTCCCAATTCGTCGGTCACGACGTGACGTCGTAGTGACCGACTGAAAGGGAACTATGAATCAATGGAAAGCTTACAGCTTTTAGATGATATATACATTATAAACAATTTTAAAATCACCCTTGTGGTTGTGGTCCGGGGTTACATATGTCATATCTATTATAAACAATTATTAGCAAAATAAATGAATGTTATTATGCATAATCCCTAATATTTTTAATCCCTAATCCTATGCTTCTAGCCTATATTTTTTATTTTATTGATAGTGTTAACATTCATTATTTTTACTTTTAAGGACACCATCATAAGCAGTATTTTTAATTTTTGTATATATTGTACATATAAGGACATCCTCATAAGAAGATTTTAAAAATTTAGATGACCTTCTAATACATTCTTTAGCAGTTTTAAATTAAAATAGAAAGTCACACATCTGAATCTTGTCATATCATGCATAACCAATTAAACTAACTGAGTATTTTCAGCCCTATGGCCGCTGATAGCTGTCAATCAACAGGTGTAAAAATCAGCTTAAGTAAACGAAGAGGATTGCGCTTCAATTTACTTACTGTCTGCAGTGAAGACGGCAGCATCAGCCTGTCACGCTGCTACAGGGTGACCTTGACAAGCTTTAGCTCAAGCCTGTAGGCCATGCTGATCCTCTGAGTCGCTCAAATTCACACAGATACACAGCAGACGCTCTTCATGAACACAACGAGTGAATATAAAACCGGTCCGTCCTCTGAGGCTCTCAGTATCCATGGTGAATCAGAGCATTAGCTAACTCTCTCTGAAGCACGAGTTCCCGTCAAAACCGGCATCGGCGCAGCGCACAGCATATTAATCGCCTCAAGTGATGCGATAAACCTGGATGCCGTGTGTCAAAAACAACGCAAACGCCCAACATGGCAACCAGCACCGTACCTGATGAAAAATCCTGGATGCAGAATGTGAAAAAAAACACATTTATGCATTGCATGGACTTTCATCCGAAGCAACTAAGTGCATTCAATCTATAATTTTTTTTTACATTGGTATGTGAGTTCCCTTAGATTGAATTTATTGCTAATGCAATGCTCTACCCATTGAGCCACAAAAACACAAAATGAAAGAGAGCAGGTCCCCATCAGAAATGGGTCTAAAGAACACTATTTTCTATTATTTGTGCACTTGTACGCTAGTATGGACTTCCCAGCGGACATATATCCAACAGGGCATGCATCAAAGTGTTGACTCCAATTGGGAAATAGCTGTATAAGTCAGTCTCTAAGTTAGTGGACCTGTACGTATACTTTACGGCCCACCATTATAACCTAACCTGTAATTCACAGGTGCTCCAGACAAGCAAGAATAATGGAGAGAGAGAGAGAGAGAGAGAGAGAGAGAGAGAGAGAGAGAGCGAGAGAGAGGCAGGAAGCTAATAATGAAGCTATCGTGGCTCAGAGGACAATTTATTCAGATGTTAAGTCCAAACATCTCAGTGCAATTCTGTGCTGTTTACTTCCTTAAAACGGCATAATACAATCTCCCAGAAGGCTTTTCCACTTTTCCCGTTTTTTCCTCATCGGCTGTGCCAGGTTTCACCGATTTATGGTCTGTGCCTTTAGCCTCAAACGCAGTTCTGCTCTTATACAGCCACCACACGTCTCTCCGCTGACAACCAACCATCTATAATTCAGCAGCTGAAATTTTTTTACCTGTTGGATTATTTAAGCATGGCACATTTTTCAGGCTGCAGACCTTGTGATCCCAAAATGTCACTTTGTCTACTGCACGGTCCAGGGGATCTGGAAAGAGCCACGAGGGGTGGTACCCAACACACATGTTGGGGTGAAACAGGGAGAAGGGAAGTGGGTCGGGTTAATACTAAAATAAAGGCATGCGTAAATGTGTTCAGGGTGGTATCAATGTTTTAACAGTGTCTGCATCTATACAAGAGATGGAGTCTGAGATCTGCTAATGGCTCCATTTAGGTCAGCTTCACCAAACACTGAGAAGCTATAAGCCTGGGCCATTAAATATTTACTATATATTCAATATTATTTTGTTGGCAATATAAAATTAACCAGCTTTGTGGAACTTTAAAGGTTCTTTATGGAACCATAGAGCCAACAATGGTTCTTCTATTGAATTTTGTAGCACCTATATTTTTTAAAGGGTACAACATCTTCATAATATAATCAAATCAAAACATTACTCAAGTCTAAATGTGTTGTTATTCACGTCTTTTCCCTACAGAGATGTGCAGTTGTAATCCAGGAAGTGATGTAATTGATCACACGGCCACAATACCCAGTAGATCTTTTGAGAACCTCTTTGAGCCCATCGCCCGCTGAATTATGGGATTTGAATGTGAGCTTAGAAACCAGCACGGCACAAACGTGTGGGCCTGAGAACAAAATAATCAGGGCAGCGGTCGTCATGGCAACAGACTGAGTACCTTACTCCAGTGGGTATGCTCATCGATGACAGGTGTCGACTTGATGAGGGATGCAGGACCTTCCTTTGACTTGCTGTGTGTGTCTTTGAAGCTGGCTTTTTATTTCTGCTTTTTCAAAGTATAAATAACAATTCCTCAATTTAAACGACATCGAATTTCATGCAAGAATACCTTTTTTTCCCATAATAACTGGGAGGATGATTCCCCACCATAGCTAATTTATGCAACAGCCTACAGTAAATGCAAGCTTGCACATATGTGCGTGCGTATATTATGCATGCACACATATGCTCCAGAAAACCCATCTATTTTGACAATACGGGCTGTGATTAATGACTCGGGTCGTGTGTCATTTATTTGTATCTATTCTATAGGGTTAGTGGTGACTGACATTAAGTCCTTTATTAGGATTGACCCTGAGTCACAGGGGCTTTAAAATAAAAAAAAAAACAAGATCAGAGTTCTAACCAAATGTCCCTTACGGTTACGAGGGAAGGTCACTTAAAAAGCATACATTATACTAAGAGGGCATTTTTAATTATGTTAATGGAGGACATGGCAGAACTTTGATTCAAGTGCTTGCAAATTCTAGTTAAGATTACTTTAAAAAAAAACTAAAATGAAGTTTTGTGGCTTTTAGTCCAAATCTATTAGCTTTGTGGCCATCTATACTGTGTTCCAGTAGTTTAATTGGTAGGGCATTACATTAGCAGTGCAAAGGTTCAATGGGTTAGATTCCTGGAAAACACACATGCAGTACAGACATAAATATAGCTTGTCGCTTTTGGATAAAATGCATATATATGTGAAGCTAAATGTACACTCACCTAAAGGATTATTAGGAACACCATACTAATACCGTGTTTGACCCCCTTTCACCTTCAGAACTGCCTTAATTCTACGTGGGATTGATTCAACAAGGTGCTGAAAGCATTCTTTAGAAATGTTGGCCTATATTGATAGGATAGCATCTTGCAGTTGATGGAGATTTGTGGGATGCACAACCAGAGCACGAAGCTCCCATTCCACCACATCCCAAAGATGCTCTATTGGGTTGAGATCTGGTGACTGTGGGGGCCATTTTAGTACAGTGAACTCATTGTCATGTTCAAGAAACCAATTTGAAATGATTCAAGCTTTGTGACATGTTGCATTATCCTGCTGGAAGTAGCCATCAGAGGATGGGTACTTGGTGGTCATAAAGGGATGGACATGGTCAGAAACAATGCTCAGGTAGGCCGTGGCATTTAAACAATGCCCAATTGGCACTAAGGGGCCTAAAGTGTGCCAAGAAAACATCCCCCACACCATAACACCACCACCAGCAACCTGCACAGTGGTAACAAAGCATGTTGGATCCATGTTCTTATTCTGTTAACGCCAAATTCTGACTCTACAATCTGAATTTCTCAACAGAAATCGAGACTCAACATTTTTCCATTCTTCAACTGTCTAATTTTGTTGACCTTGTGCAAATTGTAGCCTCTTTTTCCTATTTGTTGTGGAGATGAGTGGTACCCGGTGGGTTCTTCTGCAGTTGTAGCCCATCCGCCTCAAGGTTGTGCGTGTTGTGGCTTCACAAATGCTTTGCTGCATACCTCGGTTGTAACGAGTGGTTATTTCATTCAAAGTTGCTCTTCTATCAGCTTGAATCAGTCGGCCCATTCTCCTCTGACCTCTAGCATCAACAAGGCCCAAAATCTTAGCCAACAGGACTGCCGCATACTGGATGTTTTTCCCTTTTTACACCATTCTTTGTAAACCCTAGAAATGGTTGTGCGTGAAAATCTCAGTAACTGAGCAAATTATGAAATACTCAGACCAGCCCGTCTGGCACCAACAACCATGCCATGCTCAAAATTGCTTAAATCACCTTTCTTTCACATTCTGACATTCAGTTTGAAGTTCACGAGATTGTCTTGACCAGGACCACACCCCTAAATACATTGAAGCAACTGCCATGTGATTGGTTGATTAGATAATTGCATTAATGAGAAATTTAACAGGTGTTCCTAATAATCCTTTAGGTGAGTGTATATGAAAACGCATCTTTTATATAAGAAATATATATGATTTTGCTTCCATAAGCATTTAGTTTCCTTTGCGTTTCACAAATGGAGAGACCCGACCAGCTGTTCAAAACCCATCTCTATGCACATAAAGCAAGTTTTACCCCTACAGTCGGTCACTTAAGGCAGCAAATCACTATTCTGGTACGGAGCCAACGCACCACTGGCCATGTCTCGCTGGAAACGGCACTAAGCGTCTTAGATAAATCTCTTCCCCCGATGCCCCTGTGAAGACCAGGCCATGTACGGGTTCGCCTGAGGTAGATGGAGGATATAAAGGAAATCAAGCTTGTTCATTTCCCATCGATGCTGACGGAAGGAAGACTGCACGCACGCAGAGAGATTTGTGAGAGGCAGGCTCTGGTACGGCAGTCATCCCTGTCGCCCTGTCTCGTACGACACGGAGGTGAAACAACAGAGGCCACACAACACTAAACGAACACAGGAGGGCCACTCAGACACAACGGCCCATGCACAAGCTTCAAACACACCCTCGTGCCAGCTCTACTGTGGCGAAACTGCACTGCGAAACCTTCAGAAAGACAGGCGGGCACGCAAACAGAAAACACACACATACACAACTATACTAGATATTCAACATGTATAAAGAGCTTAGATGTTTTCTAAAAAATAATCATAATTTTAGGATAACCAGCTTCTAAACTATCATGACTAAGAAATCAACTACAGCACACAGATACAAACATGACTAGTGTTTGATGAATTATAATTGCACATTTTAAAGATAAGGAAGAAAAGACATGCACAACCGGGGCGTTAAATGAGGTGTCATGATCGCATTCCTGTCACAGGACAAAAATCTTGGCAACCCTTAACATTACATTGCTACGAAAATAGAAACACTGATTCTAAAAAGGGAAACTGTGAATATCTTTTTGTGAATAACAATTGCATCATTAATAAAATGTCTTAAAAACATATTTCTGGGATAAAATTAGCTTATGATGCATTTCCACCGTGCCTCTGTCTGGATCAGTGCTGCCACAGAATGTTAATGTTTCTATATATGCAGATGATTGGTACGTCGCATAATTGGGTATTTCCTCACGCAGCGGTATTTTTAGCAGTGGGTGAAATGAGCCTTTCAGGGTGAGCTGGTTGTACGGTACTGAAAATGACCAGCTGTCCCTGGAGCACCCGACATCTCTGTAAACACTCGCCTGGCAAAGCCCTGACCTCTTGTTAAGAAACGCAAATAATGTTAACACACACCCTTCTTTCTTTGTTCATTGTGATTTCCAGCAGTCATTTTGAGTTGAAATTCTAATGAATACACTAAACTTACAGTGAATAAGTTCTATGGTTCATGGGAGATTTAATTTCAAAGCAAAAAACATACACAAGGCCCATTTAACTTAAATGGATGACTAAGGCATGATAACCAAATGTCCATAAGGTATTTCTGTACATTCCTACACTCTTAGAAAAAAGGTTCAACAGTTGTCACTGGGGCAGTGCACTTTTGAACCTATTGGTACCTCAAAGGTACACAATCGTACCTGAGAGAAGGACATTTAAGACCTTTATAAAAAGTACCGTCCCAGTGAGAGCTTTTATGAATCCAATACGAATTTTAATATAAAGTTATCACTATTGGTCATACATTTTTATCGTTACGATATCAAATTTTATGAAGGTAATTGATCTTGAATAGAATTGATAGAAAAAAAATATTCAAGGAATTACATTTTCCAAAATTAGAAGAGCTTAAATGAGATTAAGGCCCCGTCCACATGTACACTGGTATTTTCGATACCATAGTATGGATGTGCATGTATGTATTTTTTTCATTTCGATTAATCCATAGGTCTGTACTCAATTAACACGCACCCAGTCTTTAATCGATTTGCAGTTCTGAAAACACCCTAAAACCTCTCTGGGAAACTGAGACTTTGGTCTGGATTTTACAGACTTAGTTAACTTCAAATTCAAGGACCTTTCAAGGACTTTTCAGGTCCAATACCCTCAAATTCAAGGACTAAATGTGAAGACACATTTCAAGGAGAGCAAGGTTACATCGTGTTACCTTTTAAGATACATTGTTACAGTTACCTTTCGAGGGAACTCGCGCTGCATCACTATGGTGACACTTTGAGGACGCCTCCAAGGGTAAGTGCGTCTGAATGTGTTTATCAAATTCAACCAATGGTGAGGCTTACGACAAAGACAGGGTGACGCGGGAGCCAGGAAGTATATCGCTATCTGAAATATCGCCAAGGTTGGCGTTACAGGGATGCAGGAAGTATGGCAAGGGGGACACAGCGTCTCGTTCCCTTCTCTGGAAACAACAGTTACATACGTAACCCGAGACGTTTTCATGTGTCAAACACAACTATGCAAAAAGCATTTTGGTATGAATCAACATTCGCATACAGAAGATATAAGCATTTAAGCAAACAGTTTAGCACATGCGCTTAAAAAGTCTAGAATTTTTATGATATCATCCTACACTACACAGGGAATAATATGGATTTTTTTCCAGAAAACTTTCAATGACCTGTATCTATGTATGTATATTTTCAAAAACTTCCCAGGGTCTTGATTTTTTCCCCCCCAGATTCACAAACTTTCAAGGACTTCAAGGACCCGTGGGAACCCTGAGAGTTATTAATTAAATTATTAATGTAACTTTTTAAATGTCAACTGGATTATCAAAATTTACCGTAATTATCACAAAATGTCATTTGCCATAATAAACAAACAAACATGTACTATCAATCACAATGTCACAATTACACAAATTCACATTATGTAAACCTCTGCGTTTAGTTTCCTGTTTAAAAACCTCAGGATTTCACTCCGGCATTACTTCTAATACGAAGCTTATTAGCATTAGTTGCGCCTCGTGTGTTTTTGGCACCGGAACAAGTCATTTATGAAATGATTATCCTGTTTAAAACAACAAAAGAGCATTATATGTGTCAATAACAACGCCAGAATAAGAGCATGATTAGACCAAGCATTTATTTTATTTGCCTCCATTCAACGTACGGCCGTGTGAATTACGTAATTGTATTCAGGTCAAAGCGAGAGGGAAGGGAGGTGAACCTTTGTTTGCTTGCCGACGGTCTATATTGCATCCGGGCACGCAACACAAAGGCTTGTTTTTTCTCACGACTGCTGGATTTATCTCTCTGATTGTTCATCTCGGTACAAGTCAATGAGCATTTGAAAAAAATGAGGCAGGTTTACAGAGTTTCCGCCTCTTTAAGTAAACAAACACTGAATAGAGAAAACTATCATCACAGGTGAAATCACACAACTAGAATATTCATATTGTTTGAGCACACAGCTGTACTGGATGTAAAGCACATGTCGGATGTGAGCTGCAAACTGTTCACTAGATAGTCAGCTTAACTAAACATGACCCTAAATCACTCCACGACATCAAATGCATGAGTCTTTATAATCAAAAATCAAACCAATCAAATGCCTGAACTGACTCGGTCACTTATACATAACTTTACACGCTGACGTTAAGCTGGCAGTTTGCTTTACACTTCTCCACGCTGCGATAAACTAGGCCGACTGACGGCACACAACCACCATCCCCATCTGAATTTGCTGTAACACGCTCCGCAGGGAAAACCATCTTCCACCCGCAAGAAAGTCCAACTCACGGTGAGAGACAGAGTTGCCTAGCAACCTGGCTCTTGGAAACAGGCAGCAGGAGCCATTTTTCATTTTGTATTTCAGGTTTGAAATCTAATAGCAATAATTGTGAGACGGGAAGAGGAGAGAGCGACGGATGCATGTGTGTGTCAGTATGTATGGAATATGATTAAGCCAATTCATTTATCTCATCATACTTCTTTCTCCGAATTACATTTATACTGTAAACATTGCATCCGTGCTGTAATGAATTGAGCATTCGGGGCTTTAGATACATGCTGGACGCATAACTTTCATTAATAGAATATTCAACAAAATGCTAAAAATGCCAAAAACCCACAAATAAACAACACATACTATTTAAAATAGCAGTGTTATTAAAATATACAGTGCCAAGGGTGTAGATTCGGTTTGAACATTGGGGAGAGGGGTTAGAGTATCTGGGCATATATTTTTATTAAACATCGTTTAACTGTTTTTTTGGGGTGCGTTGTAATTGCTCGTTTTGATTACCCACCCCCATTCCCAAGAAACTACACCCCTGATAAGTGTAATGCCAGTGCCACTATTCACTACATCCTAATATCATAAGTGTAATGAAAAGAGAGAGCACTTTGAATTACTTTCACCTTACTATGAAATAGTAGTTGTGTCTATTTATTAAGACTATGAATGAAATGAAACAGCTAGGCTCCTATAGCTCAGTGGTAAAGCATTGTGTGCTGTGTAAAAGGTTGTGGGCCTGAACCCAACAAAAACTCATACTAGTAAAATCTATACTTTGCAGTGCACTGTAGTCACTTGAAAAAAACACACGTGGCAAATGCGTAAATGTAATCAATACAAGGGTCTTATATTTAAGAAAAACACTGTCATGTATCATTTTAAGATTTTACACATGGTATCTCAACTGTTTAAAGCCCTTTTAACACATAGATTATAAAATACACAGATAATGTGTCTGGGATTTGTCGATAACTATGTCATGCAACGAAAAACACTGCATTTGGCATTATTCCTGATTTTGTTTAAAGGATTAGTCTATTTTCTTAAAAAAAAAACAGATAATTTACTCACCGCCATGTCATTCAAAATGTTGATGTCTTTCTTTTTTTAGTCGAGAAGAAATTGTGTTTTTTGAGGAAAACATTCCAGGATTTTTCTTATTTTAATGGACTTTAATGAACTTAAAGGGATACTTCACCGATTTAGCATTCAGCTTTGTATCTGTAGAAACCCGGCAGTATTACTGAATGACCATGTTTCCCTCCATCATTTCCCCCTGAGAGGAGAGATATCTGCATTTTGGTTCTGCAAAAAAGTCCTCCGATGATGCAAAAATCGTCATATTACATCATCGGAGGACTTTTTTGCAGAACCAAAATGCAGATATCTCTCCTCTCAGGGGGAAATGAGGGAGGGAAACATGGTCATTCAGTAATACTGCCGGGTTTCTACAGATACAAAGCTGAATGCTAAATCGGTGAAGTATCCCTTTAACAGTTTTAATGCAATTAAAAATTGCAGTTTCAAAGGACTCATAATGAGGCATAAGGGTCTTATCTAGCGAAACGATTGTCATTTTTGGCAAGAAAAATAAAAAATATGCACTTTTAAACCACAACTTCTCGTCTTCCTCCAGTCATGCGATGTGCCAGCGCGACCTCCCGTAATGCGTAATGCCGTGGTATTTAACATAATTTCCGTGCCGTGGTATTTAAACATAATTTCTTCTCGACTGAAGAAAGAAAGACATCAACATTTTGAATGAATTGGTGATGAGTAAATTATCAGGATTTTTTTTAAGAAAACTGACTAATCCTTTAAACAAGATGGGTTACGGGACTGTAACCGCAATGTTACTAGGTCACCATCCCAAACATGTTTGCATATACACAGAAGGCACTCTGGCAATTTTATGGCAATTTTATGGAATCAATGCGCTGTATAAAGGGGATTTAATAAACATCACTGCTCTTCAGAGACCTTACCTGTATTCACCTCTAAATGCACAGAGCTGGGGCAGTAAAACCAGAACCCCGCAAGCAGTTTTGGCTAAAACAAGGGAAAATGTGGGCAACCAGTGAAAGTGTAATAGACGTCTAGCCATTGCCCAAGAATAGACAGTGTGCATAGTACTTTATAAACATGTCAAAGAAATAAAAGAAAAAACCTTGAACACCTGTTGGAATGTCATACATCTACAAGTTATTTTGGTAAAAACTGTAACCAAATTCAAGGTTATTTAGAGTAGAAGTGGGTTACTAATAGACTATATTGGGTCTTGGTTTTTGCTTGCTGGGTAAGAATGAGGAGGTCAAACGTCCCAGTGAGGCCACTAAGTTAAGTCATATGATAAACAGAAACATAACCAAGTTAATAGGTTTAAATCTCAAACACACATATTGATAAAATCTACTGTAAATGCACTGAGGATGCAAGTGTCTGTGAAATGCATGAATGCAAATGTACTTAAACGAAGCTTCCTTAAGACAGATTATTGAAGGCAACCCACCAACTATTACATTTATATACTTAAATACCAAACACTAACATTTTAGTAAGTAAAACACAAAACGCCAACAGAGTGGACACAGGATGCTAAATCACAAGAGGGCTCCAAGTTCCAATTTAGCACATACAAATCTAAAGCGAAGCACAAAGCGACTATTGATGTCACAGCTAATGTGTTTCATGTACAAATGGGAAAACACCATCAGGGGACTTAATTAGGTTTCAACGTTTCCAAATATCATTTGAACAGAAACAGGCAGGACGTAACAATGAACACCCAGGCTGAATCTATGGGGAAGTACGTTCCTTCTCTCTTACAGCAAGTCAATACTGAGGAAATATTGTAAGATGAATGCCCCGCTGAGAGCAGGGCTGACACAGCCAATAAGGGCAGGAATGTTCCCCTGTAGAGCACACAACCCTACACACAGAGACATCCATTGTAATCGACTACGTCAGATACAGTGGGCGAAGATGACTCCTCGGGGCATTTTAAACAGGACTCGGTGAAAGAGCTTGGGGTCTTGTGATCTGTCGCGAACACAATTAAAGCCAACGGGAATTTCAAAACTGAGTCTGTTTACTTTCTTACCACGTGCACATGGTCCTATTGTGCATTATTCATAAGAATTCAAAAGAATAAAGTTTAAATAATCAATCAAAATAATTCATCATGAAGGTCGCAAAGGCGGTGAAGATAAAGGTAACCAATAGCCAAGCAGATATAAAGACATTGCTGTATGATACTGTTGTAAATATGTAGCCTTTCCAATATCTTGCTCAGTGGTAGGGCAGCACAAAAGGTCATGGGTTCAAACAAACATAGTGATAACATTTTTTTTACCTTGTAATGCACTGTAAGTCGCTTTGGATAAAATAATCTGCTTAATGCATGAATCTGAACTGCAAACTCACATTCATGTCTAGCTCCCTTTAGGAAATATCCTGACTTTCACTATCCAATCATTTACTGATAGATAAAATTAAGTCCCAGCCCACATTTTTAATAAGTTTCACTCAGAAAAGAAGAACGGAGGAGAAAAACATACAACTTCTCTGTTTGCTGGCCGTCATTTCCTGGCTAAAGAACTGATGAAAACTAAAAAGTATGCACTGGAGTTTGTAACCAGCACATGTAATTTGGTACAAAAGGCAGAAGGGGTTTAAGTCATGCGTCCTGTTTGTGGAAAAACTCAATTTTATTACTTTAGAAGTGTCGGTGATCTAACAGCTGCAGGGAACGAATCTGTAAGATGTACCTTACGACAATGATTTAATCCCAGAATGCATTTGGGCTGTTGGGAGAGGCCCAATGTGTGAGCTGAATTCAAGAAAGCGCCACAGCTGACAAAAGCGCTCTTCACAGTGGATATACAATCACATAACCGCACTCATACATATATACAGAGCGGGCCTGCAGAGGGGTAATATAACACCCAGGGAACAAGGTGCCACGCCTGACCGCGCCGAGCTGAGAGTGAAAAACACAGAGAGAGAGAGAGAGAGAGAGAAAGAGAGAGAGAGAGAGAGAGAGAGAGAGAGAGAGAGAGAGAGAGAGAACAGCAGAGCCGAGAAACACTATCCCACCTCAATGCTTTGTGTGCATCAGAAAAAGGCCTTTTAAAGCACAATTCACGGGAGCGGTGAGCTCTTCATGGGACAAGAAGCATGTTTGAGTGCTCTTGTAGTATACGTGTGTGTCATGATAAAATGCTGTTTTGAAACACAACCGATTACCTGAAGTGACCCCCTAGAAGCATACGGTAACTAGGGCTGTCACTTTTGTGAAAAAATCATTTTCGATTTTTAATATATAAGTGTTCATTGAATCGATTGTAAAATCGATTTTCCATGTCTAAGAAAGACGTTTCCATTTTCAACGCCAAATAACAGACAAATGTAAAGAGAGCGCCTGAAACGCACAAGTCAGCAATATTTCTTATTCATTGTCATTAAGTTTCGTGCAAAATAAAAAACAACAACAGTAGTGCAACATTCTCTTAAAAAATATGCAGAGTGGACTGCTGCCATAAATGAAAAACATTACTGCGGGCTTCAACCGGCTGCTTTTATGATTTAGGCAATTCAAAAATTATTTTAAATAATGATTCGATCCATTTCAAACAACTGTTCAAAAATGAAACTTTAAATAGACTTACTTGAAGTTGAGAACATGCTGTGTATTTTTTTATTAAACGTAACCGACACTTAGGCGGCCGGCACTAGGCAGGCATAATGAAATGCGCAAAAAGAATAGGGCCATTACAAATTATTGGTCAGGAAAACAAGTCGATCAACATTTTAGGGGTCAAGAGCAGAGCGCTTTTCATTCACTATATGTCCATCTGTTGAGAAGACGCACTCCGACCGCACTGATGTCCCAGGGAAACTCGGGTACTTCGTTGCCAGCTGCGTATTTCGTACTGCCAATCTTCCATCACAAAAGCGGGTTGCTGTCAGCTCGCAAGGGTGGCTCCTTGTCATAACTCCTTCATCTCCTGTAACGTCACAATTTCGACGCTCTCTCGTGTTGCACAGGTTTATTGACGTTGTCCTCCATTTTCTTTGCAAAACACTAGATGCAGCGATTGAAAGCGTGAAACTATAGGTGCGTAAAATTGCTGGGTATTTTCTGTCTAGCTTTCGCACACCTACTGCACTTTCAGAATTATTTATTTTCTTTTTCTGCTTGTTTGTGAGTTTTGTTACATCTATATTTTTAACTGTTTAATTCTTTTAAAATTAATAGTGTACATATTTGGTTAAAATCGATTGCCTATTTTCGTTTTCGAAACTTTTTTTGGTTGGTCCGATCGATTGTGCAATCGATTTTCGAACGAAAAGTGACAGCCCTAACGGTAACCATAGCCATTCTTGCGTGAAGTTTTGAAAGTAGGTCTATCATGGAGCTCTAACATCATTTATAAAAAGTACCGTGGCTGTACCATGGTAAAAGAATATAGGTTATGGTACTGGTTTTATGCATTTTCTGCACAAATAATCACTTATTGCAGCCAACAACAAAGTGTGATTCACTGAATGACTCTTATGAGTTGATTCTTTCTACAGATTGTTAAAAATGAATCACAAGCTCGGTATTGTATTTGTTTCAGAAAACTACCTCAAGTACACTAGGGGCAAATAGTTACTCTTTTACAATAAATAACTAAATTGAGACGATAACTCCGACTCCCTGACCAGAGTACTGCAGCGGTCAATTTTATATATATATATATATATTACCCACCACCCCACCCCCCGGACGGTTATGTTACGAACCATCACATTTCACTCGCATCATAACCGTCATCACCAATTCTGTAACCGGCACACCCATAGCTGTGGTTGGATAGTGCCGATTAAGGGGCGTATTATTATGATAAGAGCTCCTTATGACATCACAAGGAGAGCCAAATTTCAATGACCTATTTTTTCATGTGCTTGTAGAGAATGGTTAACCAAAAAGTTACTGAGTTGATCTTTTTCACATTTTCTAGTTTGATAGAAGCACTGGGAACCCAATTATAGCGCTTAAACATGGAAAAAGTCAGATTTTCATGCCATGGCCCCTTTAATTCATTAATAATCTAGTATATGTTAATTTTTCTGTCATAGTTTCTTTAAAATTAAGGGGATTTTTTTATATATATATTTTATTTTCACCATGCTGCGTACTTTGATTGCCCCGCCCCCAGTTAATCGAGTACTCGTTTTTCAGACCTAAAGATTAATCGAAAAAGGCACATACATGCACATCCCTAATAAAGACAGTACAGGAAAATGACAAAATATTACCACAAAAGAGGATCAATAAATAAGTATAAGTAATTATTTTGTCTAACAAAAAGTTGAGTGTTTGTCAATGTTGTACCATACACCTCATATTCTGACGGTAAATCTAATCTGAGGGGACACTAAAAGCAAATATTGTACAGATTTCCCTGCCTCGAAACATCAGTTTTGGCCACTACTTTAAACAATACCATCATTGATATTATCATGGTACTTCTTTGTAAAGAACCAACTTTGTGTTTCTCATGTAGGTGTAAAGCCCGATTTATAGTCGTCCGTAGGTTCTACGCTGTAGCTACGCGTAGCCTGACGCGCACCTCGCAAAATTTTTAACAGCGCATCAGTTCTACGCGGACCGCAAGCGCTGTGATTGGTCCACCAGAACCCCTCCCACTAGGTTAAAAAAACTACGTCATAGGTATTTCCGTTTGCGATGGTGAAAACAATGATGAGCCAAGTTGAGGAGTGATTTAACTCAAACTGCAACAAAAGTCGCTGTTTATTTACATCCATCATTGCTGGTCTTCTCAAATTATACACAACAAGTTGCTGTTTCTTCTTCGTTTGTGGGTTAACTTGCCAACCTTCTTCTTCTCTGACGGTCGCGCTGCTACTGTGGTTACACGCGTGGATACTGCCTACCAGCGGTCGCGCGTGTGTTTGCAAAAGTATAAATGAAAACCGACGCGGAACCGACTATAACAAGCCCTTAATGCTACGTTGCTCTCTCTACATTACTTGCGGGATTTAACTTTGTGTCATGCTAATTTTTCGCTTGAGTTGAATATTTTCAACTTGCGCGAAGGCACGCTTGAGGCGGAAAGCGCATGTTTCTGCTGCAATCGCGCCGCCTAATTCGCGTCATTCGCATCGCCCCGTGCAGTCTGATTGTGTCTGTGCATTGAATTTGTATGTAATCAACTCGTGCAAATCGTTGAACTCGCGTTTGGTGTGTATGCGCCAAAAGAGTCATGATGTGTGTACAGAGGTTGCTTACAAAGCTGTCCTACACCAAGAGTCACATCTGGTCACTGGTTTGAGAGGGTCCAAAGACGGTTGGCCGAATAACCACAGAATCAAATGTCAACCCAACACGACTTCAACAATCACATTATCATGAAAAATGCATTCCATATTCCAAAGAACAGGCTTAGTGTGTGGACACATTTCATGCAACTTCAGAGAACCACGCATGCCTTTCCCCCAAACCACCTCTCAACAATTCATAACAGCTTCTCTCCATTACATCCACATTTCCGCAGCTTTATATCAGCCCTGCAAAAAAGCAGGGGCCATTGGCCCTAACAAAGGATTATAGAAGCTTAGCTTCTCTTTTGAGATTCAAAGTTCTCTGACGGTTTGAAGAATGGGATTACATCGAACAAAAAAAAAACACACAAAGTTGTTTCCCCGATCTTTTGAGGAAAACTCTTTGTTGAAGTCTGGTATCGATTTATGTCAAGGGGTCTGACTCTTGCAAATGTGGAAATGAGCTTCTCAAAATGAGATGAGGTTCTGTTTTGTGTGATATGGAGTGAGAGGTGACAGGCTGGATAACCGGAAATCAGGTTTATTTGAGAGAAAGAGAGAGAGTCGAACGTCTAAGGTGCTGGTGAAGGGATTGGACTTCACAAACTCGCCCTGGGAAACGATGTTGTCCGTGAACTGTCACGCCTCACTGCGCCAGGTGTAAAATGTCAGCGTCTGTCAACCGTGACTTTTCTAAACCCAATCTATTAATAAAATTCAAATGCACAAAAAGTAGATTAAATAAAATTCTGAATTTCTATGGCATTTCATCACCTTTAGATTTTATTACAGCATGCAAGTTTAGTTTAAGTAGCAAGCATGGCGTTTTATAGGAGATGACCTTTTAAAGGTACGGTTTGGTGACCTGGAAATGATTCAGCATTTTGGAAGAACACATCATCAAGGCTCCCATACATCATTCCCACCTGCACATACTTTGATGTCATACCCATCACGGACTGTAAATATGTGACCTTGTCTGTGAAATCCAGGCTAAGGTCTCAATCTAATTTTAAGATAAGAGTTTGATTTCACGCATTGATTTCAATCTTTAACATGACCTTAGTCAATATTAAAGATATCGTATATGTTTATATTTTTACAGAATGTTTATTACATTGTATGTAGACAACAGTAAGTCACAAAAAAATTATGGGTTAGATGGGTTTTTACAGGCAAGGTCACATAATTCAGTTTGTCTCTCACAAAAAGCTATCGGATTTCTTCAAGGGACTTTGAATATATTCAAATATTCTACATTCGAATATATATTTACGTATAGAAAGGACATATGGATATAACGTATGTTTTAAACCCTTTTCAGATTCTTAAAGGTATAGTTCACCCCTTATGTTGTTCTAAACCTGAATGAGTTTTTATTTTTATTTTAATGAACACAGAAGATACGAAGAGTTTGGTTTCAAAATGCAATAAATCTATTTTGACTAATTTGGGTAAACATGTGTTTTCTATACCAAGAAAGTCACAAAATGAAAACCACTAATTTCTGTTTAAAACGTTCTCATAGCATCTTTACGTTAAAATAATATTAAAAGTTCAAAGATTTTCAAAATTTTCAAAGATTTATTATAAAAACTGATTATTTTTTCAGCAAAATGTTTTTTTTTTCAAAATGCTATAAATCTATTGAATCAATATATAAATGTGCATTCATCTTTGCCATGTTATATTCATTTAGTTGACTAGTGGTATATACTGATAAAAAATAAACATTAAATGGCATTAATCAAAACATTTCCTTTGTCATATTATTAACACTGCCATTGCTGCTGTCATCCTTGGGACGTCGTCGCTGAACTTTTTTGACAGCGATCAACTGTAAAATTTTTTGGTCCTGCTCGATTTCGTTGAATTTGAGTATAAAAATTGAAAGTTTTTCATAAGATCCCCTTGGGTCAATGTGTTAGCATAACAGAAGCTTCATGCTGTTGTGTGAGAACGAGAATCAGACGACATTCTTCCATTGCCCATCAAAATCACTATTTTGTTTTTGTTTGTTTGTTGATCCCGAAGTACAAAGTAGATGAGGAAAACTAGGATTCTGTGTGTATTTAAAGCACCGCCCTTATTGTTTACAATGCGTGGAATGGTGCGCTGTGATTGGTTTAGCGGATTTATTGCATTCTGCAGAGAAGGAGGACTGGCATTTGTTGCGGTTTGGAAAAAAGGAAGAAAAGATGACAGAATAACACGGCAGATATCGAATTTTGTGTAGAATTAAGAATTGACTTTAAAATACTGACCTGCTACAATACTGATTTTGGCAGTAACTATTTAAAAAAAAAAATCAATGGCGTTTATCACATTTTGGAACCAAACTCTTCATATTTTGATTAATGATGGTAAGCACACAGCTGATTGTAACCATTGACTTCTATAGTAGGAAAAACAAATAAGATGGAATTTAATGAGAACCGTCAACTGTCTGCTTACAATCATTTATCAAAATATCTTCTACATAATACTTCTTTAATATTTGTTTTTTTACTATGGTAGTCAATGGTTACGGCAGCTGTGTGTTTACCATCATTTATTCAAAATAATTTCTTTGGTGTTCATCAAAATAAAAAACTCATTCAGGTTAGGACAACATGAGGGTGAGTAAATGATGACAGAATTTTCATTTTTGGGTGAACTTTCCCCTTAACAATGCTTGGTCACTGGCATTCACTGGCTTTTGGTTAAACTATCCCTTTAATGTCTGAGATTGTGCAAGGAAAACAGGGAAAGTACATGATTTTGTCTCAAATTCTTTCCTTGGCGATAAAGCAGAAATCAGATCCATCAGTAAGGCGGCCTACCGGTGTGTCTGATATCAACGTTTGAGTCTTATCACTAAAGCATAGCTGGGCACGCGTTCTTCTCTCAAAGCATCTGAAGTGCATTAAATCACAAAAGCACCTGCGTTTTACGGCACATTGAAACAAACTACAGAGGTATTCGCCAGAGATGAAGCCAGCAAGAAATTTCAAACTGCCATTCCTGCAGGAATGAACGTTGAGATAAAGTCCTGACGACGGCACAACAATATGGTCTGGACGGATCTGTCCAGGTGGTGCTCTGAAAAACAACTGCATCACAAAACCAGTCCCACAAAATCATGTAATATTCAACACACAGCAGACTTCAGAGGAAGAGCAAAATCCAAATGTGATTCAAAATTCGCTGTCAACCCCAATGATGGATTTGGAAATGCTGGACGGCACAACGATGGCATTCAACAAACCCTATACCAATGTTACTGTAAAGGTGGTTAAATGTGAATTTAGGTCATGGCACGAGTGACAGATGTAGCTCGAACACAACAAAAAACATGACTAAAACAGGCAGAAAAAGCACAGCTCTCCACATCCCCATGGGACAAAGCCCTGGCATTCTTATACCACAGCCTTCACATGCTCCTGAGTGCTAAAAAAAGGCCTGTTCAGAGACCGCCTATGAATAGAGCGCATTGTCATCCACGGGCCTTAATGCGCCCATGGTTTCACAGAGGCAGAGCCTCTGGGCTGGCGAAGCTGAATAATTAAAGAAGAGTTCTGCATTGAAAGATTCAGGGTGCAGAGCGGCCTGGCGTGACTCACGAGCCTCTGCCGCTTGTCATTTATTCCCACTATCTGTCCCAGTTCAAAAAGCACTGACCGGTTGTGATGTCGTGCCTGCCGTGGAAAAAGTGAGATAATTTCCACGGTGTCCTCTAGCGAGGGGCGTGACTGCAGTTTTGGAGCCACAGCCAAGTGCAATCTGTTAGCATCTGTCTTACAATATCAAAGAGGATGCCACATTTTGATTCCTGATAACTGTAGATGTGTTCCAAAAACAGTGCCTAACTAGACCCATAAAACAAAGCTGTTTCAAATCTGACAAACATTATGGGGGGTAGTTCACCCAAAAATTATTTCACGACAACTACCTTATCCCATATTGTGTGTGTGTGTTTTATGTACTTTTAATGCCTATTAAAATATTATTTCATTAGTTTAGCAACATGGTGATGCAGAGTTTCCCGCAGCACTTTGCAGTCGGGCGGCCCGCCTAAGCTGGGAAACCCTACCGCCTTAACTAGGTCGTCCAAAAAATATATAATAATTTCGCTGCACAAAAGGCCGTCAAGTGCATCTCGGAGAATAGCGCGGATGCGCTTCACACCGCGAGCGGGCCGAAAGAGAAAGACGTGGTCCCTCACTGTCTGGAGTATAACTAGCCAGTTGATAAAACATCTCGGAGAATAGCGCGGACGCGCTTCACACCTCGAGCGTGCACGCACGCCACACGGCCAAAACGCGTGTCAGTGAGAACTGTAAGTGGACTTATGTTTTGGGTTTATTTAAGCCTGTTATTGTATTAGTCTATGGTTCTTGTTTATTTAAAGTAAGTTAGAAGGGGATTTTGTTGTTTGAGCAACCTTCTAGCTAGGTTGCACGTGCCTGTTGATTCGATATAATTGTAGAGCGCTCTTGCTCACGTTATTTATGTGCATTATTTACATGCTACAGTAGTTACACTCCTTTAAGATAATGTAATTAATAGTGGGAAATAATAAGTTTTTACAATCTTCGCACTATCTATCATCGTTCGCCAAATGTTCCACAACATCTGCTTCAGTTTGTGTTTATTAACCCTTTAGTTTCACTTCATCACGCAGCTATTCCCGTTAGAGGTATCTGTTAAAAACATTTAATTCATTAATAATCTAGTATGTGTTTATTGTCTGTCATAGTTTCTTCCAAAGTAAGTTTTTAATAGAAATATTTTAATTTTCATCATGATGTGTACGCCCCGCCCCTTTGATTGTCACGCCCCTGGCCCCGCCCATTCCTACCACCTTAACTAACAAATTTTCTGCGGGAAACCCTGGTGATGTCATACTCTACTGTTGTTGTTTTTTGTCGGACTTTCAAGCATCTCATCTTCTTCCTTTACTATCCAACATTAAAAAATGTGCCATAGAACAAAATGTAAAAATCTGTGGCCACTAACGCTTTAACAACCCGTGCTGCAGTGTCCAAAAACACAAAAGCACATTCTTTCCCATGCAGGGAATGCAAAATTGAAAACAGTGAGCGTTGGCCAACAGCTCTCCTATTTTTTTTCTTTTATCTTTCTGTTCGTGTGGAGAGATCCTACGCAGAGTCCTGTTCTCTTTCAGTATGATGTTAATACTCCAATGCTCTGATATTCCAGGATTTGTCATTGATATATAAACCTGTACAGAGTCACATATTTGGCAACACGCCCCGGCCGGATTCACAAGCTGCGGGAAACGGTTGGGAAAGAACCATGCATGCTAAACTGACAAAACAGAACAGTCCTATTTTAAATGGTGTAAATAGTATTTTCATTGGCATTTCTAATTACAGTTGGCTTATATCCGAGCACATTCGCCATTCTTAACGGACTAAACACGGGCCACATTTGTCCTGCGGATGAACAAATGGTCCGCTCACATTGGCTTTAATCGGCACAAAATCCTTCTTTCTTGTAGCATAATACCAACACAAATCATGGCCTGAAGGTCTGTCAAAATCCCCCGCATATAAAATGCTCCCCTGACCCTGATTTCATCATTACCAAACTCATTTGGATACAAAATCCCAAGCTTTAATAATTGAAGTTTGTATGTGACTAACTGAACATTATGGTTATTACCTATGAATGAGCACATTAGTGCTGCTCTGATGACAAAACAGATATCGATAATAGAGATGGGCAAACTTACATACATTCAGAACCGACTAGTAGGTGTGTTTATTTAATGACTAGGTGACTAATCGCTGTTAATGATTACTTAAATAAATAAGCTTGTTTCAGGGTCATCTCACCCTACTTGCATGACAATAAAACAAAACGCTTGGATGTCAAAGTGCATATCCAGAATGCAAAAGTGAGAGTACAATGTCTACAAAGTGTAACAATTGGGGTTTAACGGGTTTAGCTAAATCCTCATCTGTTTGTTTAACACTTCATTTCTTGCAGTTTTGTATTATATTAGTTATTTCTAGCGTTCACTGTGTGCAGTCAAATGGAGTTTAAAACAAGTGATGATACGGATCAAAGCTCTGTGGACAGATAAGAATAGGAGAACGGTTCTCTGAGGGTTTGGAAACACAAGCACATTGTTTCTGAGCATTGCTGTGATGTAAACAGAGAACCTGATTGAGACCACATGTCGGTTCTTGCGGCGCCATGTGAAGGCAAACACATCTAATGCATATCTGCTGCAGATCACATGATTTTGATCTCAGTGCATGGCATGTTGCATAATTTGGTCTCAATGCATGTCTGCTGCAAAAACAGATCACATGATTTTGACCTCAATGCATTTTTGCTGCAGATCACATTATTGTGATCTGAACGCATGTGTGCCGCAGATCACATAATTTGGTCTCAATGCATGCCTGGTGCAGATCACGTGATTTTGATCTGAGTGCTTGTCTGCTGCAGATCACATGATTTAGATTTCAATGCATGTCTGCTTCAGATCACATGATTTTGATTTCAATGCATGTCTGCTGCAGATCACATGATTTTGATTTCAATGCATGTCTGCTGCATTTCACATGATTTTGATTTCAATGCATGTCTGCTGCAGATCACACGAGTTTGATTTAATGAATGTCTCCTGCAGATCACATGATTTTGATTTCAATGCATGTCTGCTGCAGATCACACGAGTTTGATTTAATGAATGTCTCCTGCAGATCACATGATTTTGATTTCAATGCATGTCTGCTGCAGATCACATGATTTTGATCTCAATGCATGTCTGCTGCAGATCACATGATTTTGATTTCAATGCATGTCTGCTGCAGATCACATGATTTTGATTTCAATGCATGTCTGCTGCAGATCACATGATTTTGATTTCAATGCATGTCTGCTGCAGATCACATGATTTTGATTGCAATGCATGTCTGCTGCAGATCACATGATTTTGATTTCAATGCATGTCTGCTGCAGATCACATGATTTTGATTTCAATGCATGTCTGCTGCAGATCACATGATTTTGATTTCAATGCATGTCTGCTGCAGATCACATGATTTTGATTTCAATGCATGTCTGCTGCAGATCACATGATTTTGATTTCAATGCATGTCTGCTGCAGATCACATGATTTTGATTTCAATGCATGTCTGCTGCAGATCACATGATTTTGATTTCAATGCATGTCTGCTGCAGATCACATGATTTTGATTTCAATGCATGTCTGCTGCAGATCACATGATTTTGATTTCAATGCATGTCTGCTGCAGATCACATGATTTTGATTTCAATGCATGTCTGCTGCAGATCACACGATTTTGATTTCAATGCATGTCTGCTGCAGATCACATGATTTTGATTTCAATGCATGTCTGCTGCAGATCACATGATTTTGATTTCAATGCATGTCTGCTGCAGATCACATGATTTTGATTTCAATGCATGTCTGCTGCATTTCACATGATTTTGATTTCAATGCATGTCTGCTGCAGATCACACGAGTTTGATTTAATGAATGTCTCCTGCAGATCACATGATTTTGATTTCAATGCATGTCTGCTGCAGATCACACGAGTTTGATTTAATGAATGTCTCCTGCAGATCACATGATTTTGATTTCAATGCATGTCTGCTGCAGATCACATGATTTTGATCTCAATGCATGTCTGCTGCAGATCACATGATTTTGATTTCAATGCATGTCTGCTGCAGATCACATGATTTTGATTTCAATGCATGTCTGCTGCAGATCACATGATTTTGATTTCAATGCATGTCTGCTGCAGATCACATGATTTTGATTTCAATGCATGTCTGCTGCAGATCACATGATTTTGATTTCAATGCATGTCTGCTGCAGATCACATGATTTTGATTTCAATGCATGTCTGCTGCAGATCACATGATTTTGATTTCAATGCATGTCTGCTGCAGATCACATGATTTTGATTTCAATGCATGTCTGCTGCAGATCACATGATTTTGATTTCAATGCATGTCTGCTGCAGATCACATGATTTTGATTTCAATGCATGTCTGCTGCAGATCACATGATTTTGATTTCAATGCATGTCTGCTGCAGATCACATGATTTTGATTTCAATGCATGTCTGCTGCAGATCACATGATTTTGATTTCAATGCATGTCTGCTGCAGATCACATGATTTTGATTTCAATGCATGTCTGCTGCAGATCACACGATTTTGATTTCAATGCATGTCTGCTGCAGATCACATGATTTTGATTTCAATGCATGTCTGCTGCAGATCACATGATTCTGATCTAAATGCAGGTCCGCTGCAGATCACATAATTTGGTCTCAATGCATGTCTGCTGCAGATCACATGATTTTGATCTCAATGCATGTCTGCTGCAGATCACATGATTCTGATCTGGATGCATGTCTGCTGCAAATGACATAATTTGGTCTCAATCCATGTGTGCTGCAGATCACATGATTTTGACCTCAATGCAGGCTGGATGCAGATAACATAATTTAAAATTTTGATCTCAATGCATTTCTGCTGCAAATCTCATGATTTTGATCTTAATGCTTGTCTGCTGCAGATCAAACAATTTTGCTCTCAATGCATGTCTGCTGCAGAATTAGATCACATGATTTTGACCTCAATGTAGGCTTGCTGAAGATCACATGATTTTGATCCCAACACATGTCTACTGCAGATCACAAGATTATGATCTTAATGCATGTCTGCTGCAGATCATGATTCTGACCTCGATGCATAGGTGTGTTCGACTTCATGATGGTTCTCAAGAACCGACAGGTGGATGACATCAAAGTACTGTGAGAGCAATTCGAACAATCATACGAAGGAGTCTGCTTTCGAATCGCCTTTGCTGTACTTTGATGTCATCCGCCTGTCAGTTCTTGCAGTGTCGCATTAAGTCGAACACACCTCATGTCTGCTGCAGATCACATGACTTTAGTGTTTCATTTCCATCCCATTACCTCTCACCAATACTTTATATCTGTCTCTCCAACCTGGTCTGCCACGGATCATACAGATATTCTGTCCCAAATCAGTCCCAGGCATATTAAAATCTTCAAACACAGTCGGAGCCGATGGTGTAGTGGGCAGCGCCCCGACATGTGGTCCTTTTGCACTTTCGGCGACCCGAGTTCGATTCCCAACTCGTGGTCATTTGCCGATCCCATCCCCTCTCTCTTTCCTGTCCTCTCCTAACCTCAGTGTTTAATAAAGGCAATAACTGGCCAAAAAAATATAACTTAAAAAAATGCTAACACACACAATATTTTGCACTACAGTGTTTACACTTCAACTTACAAATTTAAATGCTGCAGGTTTTACAAGCATTTCCATCTAAAACAAAACGAGCCTCTTCTCTCTGCCAGTAATTCTGAAGGGCAACTCAAACATCTGTTAAGTTTTAACACCAACCTGAGCGCATGTGCAATCCACTGTGCTAAAATATTTTACTTATTAAACTTATTTACTGACAATTTTACCTCCAATTAGAAGTTTATCAGGGCTTAACAGCTGAATTAGAGCCCTGAGCTGACAACCTTTCCGAGCAGTTACCTCGTGCATTCCACAAACCCGAGTGAAAAAATGTTTATCGCTGGAATCATTTATCAGAAACATCTGAAGATACAGACGTTAAACACTTCAAGCTGGCCAGGAAAGGTTTCTTCATCTAGCTCTGAGTCAAACGTTTCATCAAGTGCATTATCAACAAGGAGAGAAATGCACAGTCCAAATCAGATCCTTCAAACAGGAGTTTGCTTTCAGATGAGCCAATGGTGCAAATGACGCAATTTCAAGTGTTCGTATTTGCCCCAAATTCTCATTATGATGTCATAAAGCCCAGGTGTCCCCCGTCCTATTTACATAGTAATTTTTTTTTCCACCTGGACAGAATGCAGGTTCACCAGCCGAGGGAAATGAGCTCACACCTTTCGCTTAGCACAGGGTTAAAGGTCAATACAAGCAGGATGTGAAAGTTTACATTGAAGGCTGCGTTAATGCTTGGTCAGCATGCTAAACATGCAGCTGTGTCTTCGCATGAAGGTTTGGTTACATTAAGTTATAGTTTAAAACCACAAACACACATTAAAAATATGGAAGCAATCCAATTCCCTGTACAAGTCTTGTAGACGTGCAGCAAGGTGTGAAATTGTTTACTGCGTCTTATAGAGCAATAAATGGCATCTATGCTAATAAATAGGGCAAATTTGAAAGTTTATTAAGTGAGATTCTGGGTTAATGAAAAAATCCAGCACTTTAACCGTGGATTAGAATAAAATATAGCAGTTTGAGTTTGTCTGCTTGGTCTCCGTCCCCTTTGATGGCTCCACTCAAGCTACGGGTTGTTAAACTGATGCTTTAAGATTATCTTGCATTTCTCATCCCATAAAGTCACAACAAAAACAACAACGGAAAAATGACAACCCATGCATAGCATGTGGGAAAACTGGATATGTACAGGCATGTACGGAGCTTGTGTAACTGTAACACATCGTTGAAGAGGGTTATTTAGAGGTAAAACATATGCTAACAAGATTTTGCAGTCCAGCGGGATCGTAATTCGTACGCACGCTTGAAATATAATCTGTTTGTTTGGGCGAAGAAAAACAACTTTGGAATACCAATCTTCTCAATTACATCTTAACATCTGCTTTGAGTGGGAGGTCACTGGGGTCAATGGACAGCAGCGATTGGATGAAAGTGACGGATAAGCAGTTTGGGGGTCAGCAGTATGACATAATCCCACGTGGCTAACAGTGGTCAAAGAAGATTTGCGGTAACAGATCTCCTTTGTCACGCTTTAAAAAAAGACACAAGTGCAACGTCTGTACTTAGGAAGAGAACCTGTTCATTTTCATCTCAACATCCAAAAACTGGCATTGTGACACGTCAGCAAATTTTCCAACCAAACTTGCATCATGATGTTGCATCGGGATCTCTAACATTTGACTTTTCTCAAAAATGATCATACTGAAACAGATTTTTTTTAAACTGCTGTATATAAATTTACGGTTTTACTCAAAATTCTGTAATAAAACTGTAATAAAGGCAATATACTAATACTGTATATATCTTACATATCAAATTAAATAATTTTGGGGGTGACCTGCACATGTTATTGATACGCTTCATGTATAAGCAGTAGCATGAGGAAGTGTGAAGAGCAAGGAAGAGGAAATATTATGATGTGCTGCCATTGTAAACAAGGAAGTTTAATATGCATTTTCTATGGAATACTGTTGAATGCGAAACGGAGACGGAAACCAGGACTCTATGTGTTCCCCCTACAGAGACTAAAGAAAGGGAAGACAGGAAATGCAGTCATACCAGATGCAATCCACACATACTGTTAGTATTTTTAAAACAATATAAACGTAAACGCATTCAACTCATTACAAAACCAAACAATTGCAAATCTCCAACAAACTGTAGCTAAACTAGAGAAATGCTGTCTGTCTGGCACGACTTATGAATAATTTATGGCATTTACTAAATGTCATGATCTCCCCATGTCCAGGCACAGGTGACTGGCAGCGACACAACCTCACGCGACTCCACAACCCCTCTGTCAGCTCTCATCAGAAACCCATATTACACTCTTCTGACAATTCCCCTCTCTTCTTCTGTAGTGAGCATGCTGTATAGCAATGCTAAATACACAATGCACAATGTTTGACTTAAAGAGCACCTATCGTCCGATTCACGATTTTACATTTCCTTTGGTGTGTAAGTGTGTATTAGTACATGTTAACAATATGCAAAAGGTACAAACCCTAAAGTAAACGATGACGGGAGTTATCATCTAATGTAAATCTCTTTTCTTGGACTGCAACAAACACATGGATTGTAGGCAACAATTAACTTCCTGGGCCTGTTGACATGGACAAGGCCAATGCTAACACTAACTCCTGTTAGCATTGCAATGTGAGTGAATCTTTCAGACATGGTAAGGAGCGTCACATTTCCAGCTGACGTCAGAGGTATTCAGGCCAATCACAACGTACAGATTAGCTGGCCAATCAGGGACACAGCACTTTTCCGATCAATGAGCTTTGTAAAAAAGCAGTGCGTTTCAGGAAGACAGGTATATCTGGAGCTACAAAAATTTTCAGTATGTGGAAAATAATGTGTTTTTTAACCATAAACCATGCCACACATTGTATATTTAGTGTTGTTTTTGGCAGCCCTTTCAGTTTTAGTCGTAGTCTTTTGGACGAAAATGCTTTTTAGTTTTAGTCACATTTTAGTCACTTATAAACTTGATAGTTTTAGTCAAGTTTTAGTCGACAAAAACACGAAAAAGGTTTTAGTCAAGTTTAAGTCAATTTTAGTAAAAACAAATAATTTGTAGTCTTTAACAAATTAATTTAGGTTAAAGGACAAGTTTGGTATTTTACACTTAAAGCCCTGTTTTCAGATTGTTTATGATGAAATAGAACGGTTTTGACTGAAATTTGGACATATGATGCTGGCCCGAGAAGTTTCGGGTGTTTCTTGTATCAACCCCCACCTCTATAATGGCTGCATAGGTGTACTGGAACAATCCTTCCTAAAATGCATTAAACTTTAGTTTACAAAGACGTGAAACTCACCGAGTGGTCAGGGGTGTTCACTGATATGCTCACACAAAAATCGCTGCAAAAGGTACTTTCCAACAGGTTTTATCGTAGTTTTTGTCCAACTCCATTGACTTGTATTAGATGTGCTGTGAGGTACGGTATTACTCCGCGCCGGGAACTTTGTTTGTATTCTTGCAGTTGGCAAAGGTGGATTGTCGCCACCAACTGGGCTGGAGTTTCTATTATTTAAGCTCTCAACGGAAGAATGTATGGGTGTGAGGCGTTTGGAAAAATAGGTCCACAAGTTGACAACGAATGGTAAAACACCTGTTGGAAAGCATCTTTTGCAGCAATTTTTGTGTGAGCATATCAGTGAACACCCCTGACCACTCGGTGAGTTTCACGTTTTTGTAAACGAAAGTTTAATGCAAAGTCACTGCCACGGTCCTTCGAACTCGCCAAAGCCGCAGGTGTGTTGTTGTTGTGTGAAATCAGGTGCGCGTGCGTGGCACGGCAGCAGCCGGGTGGTGGGCGTACCCAAAACAAGGATAGAAAGCGGCAGCATTGCTGATACTTTTTAGCTAAAAACAGACAGATTTCATGGAAATAGGCAGAAATGACATGCATTGTGAACGTCAGACTTATAATCATTTTCGTTCCATCTCATCAACGAAAACTCGAAAGCGTCTTGTCATGTTTTAGTCACCTTAGAGAAATTTTTAGCAAGTCATCGTCGTGTTATCGTCATAAAAAAGTGCGTCAACGAAATCATTTCGAAATCGTCATTGTTGACGAAAACAACATTGATTGTATTATACCAATTACACAAAATAACAATGTTTTTCAGCAATGAAATACATTGTCTTTAAAATACATAACATTACTGTGCATCCTAAAAAATTTCTGAAAAATCTAAAACACAAAGAGTCGGACACAAAAACAACAAATCAATTTTTGATATGGATCTCAGGATGATGAGATGAGAGACCACATTCCTTGTTAGCAAGGCAGCCAATCAGCAAGCAGAATCTGAATGATGCTATTCTCAAAGTTAAAAATATTCTCCCTTACGGTGTAGGTTTAATAAATATAACATATTACAGATACTTTGTAGCCAATATGTTTTCAGCTAACATTAAAACATGTAGCATGCTACTCTTGGCTGTGTTTAACCCTTTGTGTGAAATCCAGGCTAAGGTCATTTAATCTAATTATGAGATTAGGAGTATTAAAGTAGTACTAGTCATAGCCTTAAAAAATTTGAAAACCGGCAATGTGTGTGTGTGTGTGTGTGTGTGTGTGTGTTTATTGCTGTAAAAGACAGATTTTAAAATACAGTACTGGACAGGAATTATCTTAAACCAGGACTAGGCCTTAGTTTAATTAGGAAATATAACTAGTTTTAACAAACATGCCTTGCATTTTGAGGCAAAACAAAGGGCACTAGGGCTGTCACTTTTTATTTGATATTCGAATATGCATTCGAACATGACGTGAAATATCCGTATTCGAACTATAAATAAACCATCCGGTTTTTTAAATGCCATGTGTAGCGCATTTTTTACAGTAACACCTTGTAATAGGAAGGAGGCTGAGATTGAGACCGACTGCAACTGTGCGCAAAAGAGGGAATCAAATGGGACCAAAATGAACCTCATGTGCATGTCAAGATAGAATTATAGTTTGTATATAAAATGACATATTGTTTATAGTGTTAAATATTATAGCAGAATAAAAAGCTTGTGATAATACGTTCGCATTATGAAATTAGCATGTATGAAGATAATTTCATAATTTTTACAACGCAATGAAAACTTTATATTAAACAACAACAGCATTTGTCTTGTAAACGGATGTGAAATGATCATGTGCTGACTATTGCGCGTCACATTGACGACAAGTGAGATCTGCTTAAAGCGGTAAATTTAATTTAATCTCAAGTATCAAAGGGTTTGTGCTCTCTATAATTAAAAACGGTCAAGCAAACAGCACGCGCAGAGATAATGCACTTGTCAATGACGGCTCACAAATGCGCGGGATAGGCTAAGTATGTGTGCTTGTTGTCAATGACAGTTCTGGTCACAAACACGCTCAAGCGCGGGATATATGTGTGCTTGTCAATGAAGGGCATTAAATCCGTGGAGTTTTCTGCCGAAATCTGCCGGTGCGAATTCCGTTTGCGTCTGCCTATATACTCCTGCTGCTCTTTAAGTTGTCACGTTATTGTTTGTAACTGTTCTGAATCATTTTTTTTATATATAAGTTTGTTATTCATAAGTTGATAACCTGCTGTTTCAAACATTAAGTAAAAAAGTAATCCAGACAACCCTGTTTATGACTGTCACTGTTAATAATTTTGTGATTGAATCTCCATTACGGTGGGTTTTTGATGCGCGTGGGGGGGCGGCGACTAGATATTCGAATATATTCGGATACATTGCATGATATTCGAAATCCGTTCGAATTTGATTTTCTCAAAAGTGACAGCCCTATATGTCAGTGCAAGTTGTTTTCAGTTTGGACAGCTCTTACATTTATTTTAGTCTAAGACTAGTCTAATCAATTCCGGGAAACCGTCCCATACCCATTATGATTTATTATTTTGCCAGAAAAAATAAAAATACCAGAATTTGGGTTTCTAGCATTGATTAAAATCTTTGAAAGCCTTACTCTGTCAATATTAAAGATATCAAGGATATATTTTTCACATACCATTCTTAACGTTATGTAGAATAACTTTTTAATGTGAAAAATAGTCAATTACACAGAAATATAACTTTAAATGGGTATTCTCAGAGTGGGTCAAAAAATCCTCTAAAAAACGCAGTCTGGGCCTAGTAATTTCTTTAAAAATGCATTAAACCGAAAGCCCTGGATGTCTTAACCTTTTTTATACAGTATGTGTGCTGAAATACAAAACCCCTCTAAGAGATAAAATGTTTCTATGGAAAAACAGCATTTTCTAGTAGCGTTTCTACATCCTATAAAACTTGTGACTATTAGCGTCAAAGGTGCAAATGATATCAACACAGCCATAAATGTCTCAACGCAGAGATATATTCCTTTCTGATTACTGTCTCAAAAGAAAAAGCATTAAATCTGTGGTCAAAAAGAGGCTCTTTTCTTCCACAGCCAGCATGACCCCTGTTTAACAACTTAACCTTTTCAATTACTAACAGTTTTACCCTGAGGGTGAAATGAGATCCATTCACCCTTTATTTGGCATGAACGAGACTAATACCGAGTTGAAGAATTTGTATGCATTAAAAGCATACCAGCATAGACAGGAGGCCAAATATTCTGCAAGAGACTTCAACCTGTGGCACGCAACGAGTGTCTATATTTTTTAATATCATTGTTAAAGCACCGACACAAATTCCTTGTACGTGTAAACCTGCAGTACTTGGCATTCAATAATGGTTATTCTGAGATATTAAGATGAATCAGAACTGTGATGGTTCAGATCCTCCTGTAAACATCTAAAACCCTCAGAAACACTGAAAGCAGTTGTTCTTCATGGCGTATGCAAACCGTAAGTCCAACAGTTAGTTGCAGAAAACACAAAACTGCCCTTGAGGACCTTGCGGGTCAGCAAACATGCAAACCTTCGCAAACTGATGAGCAGACGTTTGGTAATTTTCAAAGTCTTTCATCCTGTGCCAACACACTGAGATAATCACCTCTCCATAAGCGCACTGCTGAACAGCACCACAAGCTAAGCTGGAATAGCAAGCGAGCATCTTATTTCCACGAAGGCAAACAAAAACACAAGCAAAGGTTCAGAACCATCGTGCACGGAAAAGGCAGAATATTTATAAATGCTTATTACACGGCTCTCTGGAATGCTTGATTCTGATTGGTCAGTTGAGACATTTGCAGGTTCGTTCTTTTCGAATAATAACCGCTCCAAAATAATAACGCATAGCCGGACTACTTTTACGAGTAAGATCGCTCCGCGCCAATAAAGATTACTGTTTGTTTGGCGCCATCTTGTGACAAACACTGGACAACCACGACAAGACACAGAGAGCTTATACTGAGACTGAACTTGACAAAATAGAGCATGACAGCTACGAAGCCAACACACAAAAAAATACAGAATGGGCATTAAAACTTCTCAAAGACTGGCTAAAAGAGAAAAAAATGGAGACAGACAAGTATGAAGCAGAGGATCTTAATAAGGTATTACGATCATTTTATGCATCTGTGCAAAGTTTCGCGGAAGGATAAAAATGTTAATTTAAAACAAATATGCCAATAAAATGTTTCAAATTCATATTCATGTCCAGTTTTTTTCTTATGTGACAAGTAGCCGTGTAATAAGCGGGATAATGTAGAGTCAGCCGGTAGTTATCGGGAAATAAGCCCCTTCAGTGTGATACAAGACCCTCCGCTTCGCGTCGGGTCCTGATCACACTGTCGGGGCTTATTTCCCGATAACTACCGGCTGCCTCTACATTATCCCTTACTTAGATGATAACTAACCACTCTCGAGTCTGCGTTCATATTTAAACCAAGCAAACGCTTTCACTGAGATTCTGAATACGACACAACTGAAGCATTGCAGTATATATGCAGCAAAGTATGTATGTAGTTCACATATTGTGCCACAGACAAATGGCCATAATGCAAAATCAGGCTAATTTAAAAACACTACAGCCATGAAAGCTGATCGTAATCTTTCCAAAGAAGCAGTGTTTCATATCGGCAAGTCTTTCTTCTCTGCCTTTTCCCTATAGACACACATTTGACACTCCAGGACTGTTTTACTTATATGAGATCACAAATAAATACAGAAAAATGACCATGTGGGCCTACTTTACATAATGTACGGAGACATATGAGACCACAAGTGTCTAAATCATTTCATTTTACAGACTGGTTTCAAGCCAAACTCAATACACCACACATCTTCATGCTTTCTCAGGCCAAAGACCCCTTAATGAATGGAAAGGAGGAGCAGGGTCCCCAGTACATTTTGGCTAGGCCTATAATAACATGTATTAGTATCATTCACTTTCTAAAAGTATTTTAATGCCCCATTTTTCTTAAACATATTTTGAATTCAAACTGTAATACTACCACGGTCCCCTGTTGAAGATACACGCTATAATACACCAATGAATTTAAAGCAAGAATATCTGATCTATCCATGCATGTGTCTTTATAGAGGTTGGTGCAGTATCAGGATGGTATGGAGAGATGCAGGCCTGCTTGTCTGCTGGAACTTTGAGGCTGGGTTAACAAATGCACGAGCACTTATCGCCTTAAATGGTTGAGATCGACACACAGTGAACAATCACGCATGCCACACACACACACATATTGCGAAGGATGCCAGACGCAAAGAAAATACATTAGCGACCAGTTAAGCCAATTCAGATTGCTTGTGTCATGAAATGTTAAGATGATCACAGTTGACACGACTAAGGTAAAAAAATAAAGCTTGTGTTAAAGAAATGATAAACAATAGCTATTTAATTGACATTCAAAACGATATAAATGTGAATTGCGAGCTTTGTATGACGATGACAATGCATCTGAGAGGAAAACTGATTGTTTACCTTATTGCCCCTGCTGTACGCTATGATGACATTATAAATGTATAACAACACAATCACGTGCATTAAAAATATATGACGGGATAAATTAAGGTTCAATGACAGCATTTGAGTGATGGTCCCATGGGAACGCGTTTTCTGAAAACCCAAAATCAATTTTGAAGTCTTTGAATGGTTTCCTCAAGGTCAATCGGAATGGACACAAACAGTGCATTGTAACAAAGGAAACGCGGCGGGATCAAAGCGCCGCGAATCGCCGAAGATTTAAACGCCTTTGCGAACGCGGTAATATTTGCCTCCAACATCTGGTGTTGGTTGTGTCGGTATGGTGGAGGTGCTGGTGGGTTTCGGGGTGGGTGGAGGAGGAGGAGGGGGGCAGTTAACGTATCCCTCCGCAACAGACGTATTTTTGAAAGAATAAGTCGTTAATAACGGCAACCGTACCTTCGGATAACTCCAGCTCCAGCTCTGCCAATCTCGCCCGCACTTCCAACGGAAGAGGCAGCGCATCGCGATCCGCCATTGTCCGTTCACGGGGGGAAAAATCACTCTCGTCCTCTTTCTTCTGCTCTCTCCGCCGACTCTTTCAGCGCTGCTCCCGTTTCTCCGAGCCGCAGCGGTGCATAAGGAGGGCTGTGGGAGACGCGTGTCCAAAAGCGAACTGAACGATGAACGGAGATTTTCGGAGGTCTCTCTCAACGAAGCCCCGCCATGTCTGAAGGGCTCCGCCGTTAGAGTCAGCAGGGTGAGATGTGGGCTGTCAGTACGGTAACGCTCGCTGATCACAGTGGTCTCTCTCTCCCTCTCTCTCTCCTCTCCCTCTGTCACTCTCTCATGACGCAAAGTGGGTGAAATGTACAACCACAAGAGGGCGATAGGAACGCCCTGTTCATTTTAGCATAAACAATTTGTGGTTGAGAATATATGATAATAAAGTTAGGGTTACTTTAAATAAATTATTATATTACCATGCTTTGCAAAATAATAATTTGATAATGTAGTAAATAATTTTTGTATATTAGATAAGTAAGCAATAATTGACCACAGGCCGTTGAATTATGCAAAAATAATGCACACCCAATGTGGTGTGGCCAGGTGGTTCAGGACCGTTACACCGCGAGTGTGCATTATTTTCAATAATTGACTTTAGTCCTTTGATTTATGTAAGGAATAATTGACGACTGCCGTTGAATTATAGGAAAATAATGCACACCCAAGGTGGTTACGTGGCACGAAGCGGAGTGCTTTTACACCCGGGATGTGTATTATTTTCGAATAATTCAAAGGACCGGAGTCAATATTCCGCTTATACTACGGTTACCAAAAATATTGCTCTGGTGCCTATTTTTCAGACATATTAAAGGTTAGGTATGCGGTTATTGAAAAATAATCAACACCTATGGAACATTTCTCAGCCAATCAGAATAAAGCATTCAAAAGCCCCGTGGTAAAATTGAAACTAATGTATTCCCATCTTGGGTGTGCATTATTTTCGAATAATTCAATTCGTCAATTCTTCCTTACATAATTTAAAGGACCAAAGTCAATTATTTAGCTCATACCACGGTTACCACAGATATTGCTCTGGTGCCTATTTTAAAGACATTTGACAGGATAGGTGTGCGGTTTACATAAAAATAATCAAAACCCATGGAATATTTCTCAACCAATTAGAATAAAGCATTCAACAGCCCTGTGGTATAATTTTAAATAATTCCAAAGACCAGAGTTAATTATTCCGCTTATACCACGGTTACCACAAACATTGCTCTGGTGGTTTTTTTAAAACATTTGACAGTACAGGTGTGTTTAACAGAAAAATAATCAAAATCCATAGAATATTTCTCAACCAATGAGAATAAAGCATTCAACAGCCCTGTGGTATAATTTTAAATAACTCAAAGGACCACAGTTAGATATTCCGCTTATACCAAGGTTACCACAAACATTGCTCTGGTGGTTATTTTTAAAACATTTGACAGGACAGGTGTGTTTAACAGAAAAATAATCAAAATCCATGAAATATTTCTCAACCAATCAGAATAAAGCATTCAACAGCCCTGTGGTATAATTTTAAATAATTCAAAGGACCGGAGTCAGTTATTCCGCTTATACCACAGTTAACACAAACATTGCTCTGCTGCATAATTTTTAAGACATTTGACAGGTCAGGTTTGCGTTTTACAGAAACATAATCAACACCCATGGAACCTTTCTCAACCAATCAGAATAAAGCATTCAACAGCCCTGTGGTATAGTTTTGAATAACTCAAAGGACCGGAGTCAGATATTCCGATTATACCACGGTTACCACAAATATTGCTCTGATGGTTATTTTTAAAACATTTGACAGGTCAGGTGTACGTTTTACAGAAAAATAATCAACACCCATGGAACATTTCTCAACCAATCAGAATGAAGCATTCAACAGGCCCATAATAGTATAGTATTGCATACTTTCATATGTGTAGCCTACCTTAAATTTTAGGGCGTTATTATATAATTCAAGCTTGGAAATAAAGTTTTAAGACTGCAATATACCTCAACGAATACTAAGCCAAACTAACTATGATCTATCCATATGTTTGATCTAATACAGGTTGGTGCAGTATTTTTCTCAAAATCATGGAGATGACGGCTTTGACTAGGGCTTTGAGGCAGTGTAAACAAATGATGTAATAAATACATTTAATTTTAGTCATTTAAATTAGGAAATAGGGAATTTGAAGAATTTTGAAAAAGGTTAGGAATGTGATTAAATTAAATTTAATTCAAATTAGGTAACATTAAGCTAAAATATTTAAGCACTATTTCTAGCTCCTGAATAAACTGTAGGTAAGTATGTGACATGTACGACAGCCGTATGTTTGTAGGCTACAGATCAGATTTTTTGGCCATGAATAAATCATTCTGGGATAACTTTAGGTTTTACAGAGCTGGAGTTAAATATACGGAATAAAATGAAAACCAATGATGAAGAAAAGCCTGGAGATATTTGTAATCCTATGGTGATACAGACCATTGTCTTTTATGTCCTAAACAAGGATGATCTCTATGCAGGATTTATGCTTTTGTGATGCCACCTTGTGGTCAAATTTGTGGATTAGGAAAAAATATTTTGGAAAAAATAAATAACACCCCTTCTTGACGTCCGATTTTTCCTGAACATTTATTATTTTTTTCCATACATTTTCTCATAACCAATTTTAGGGTACCTTTTTAACATTTTCCAATTATTTACATCTGTACAGAAAAAGCACACACATACTAGTGTATACATGTACTACAGTTTAGACTACAAGCATTTACACAGAGGTGAACAAAACGATAATCCCATCTCAACCCCAAAAGTATTGTGCTACACAAACGCAGTGATCAAGGCGCTGTGATGCCTCCACTACATCGTCCCGTTATGTACACTTTTGGAATTGAAAGAAAAACTCCAAACTGTCATCTAAAAAGTTAAGGCAGAGACTTTTTTTTTCAAGTTTAAATAAAATTCAAGTTTTTTTTAAACACTGTCAACTTATATGTGATGTTTCTTGTTGTTTACATTTTTTTCAACATCTTAAAGGTTTGTGTAATGAAACCTTTATTATTTGAACCACAGTATGCTTCATTTATTGATGGAAAAGTGATTAATTGCATTCGGAGAGTCAAAACAAAAAAGAAAAGATTTTTTTGTTTAAGAGAGGAAAACAAAAATGAGTCACCGGGTAGATACAAGAGAATATAAACAATAGACCATGACGAACATCTCAAAGCGTTCTGCACGTGCTCCACGCTGCAGGAAGACATCAAAATAACTGTCCGTCTTGCTCGGACCAAAACGATTACAAACGTTAATGCAAACCAATTAACTGAACTAATAACCAACGAACAGAATATGCATGAACGAGGGCACGTCAAGTGTGAGATGTACACTGAAACAAAGTATGCATAATGGAAAAAACCCACGAAACAGCTCTGGTCTATGTGTGCTGAAGGCTCAGATCTTTTGCTCTTATGTATACGTCACTATATAAATGTACACGATTCCAAGTTTTATATATTTATGTGGTGATATGAAAGCGAATGGGTGAAGATCACAGGATAGACATTGGTGCATGTTGGTGTCTTTCCCTCCTTCTTCTTAGACAAAGCACCGAATTAACCAAGTGACGAACCGTAGCACCACACCAGGATAACAAACGAAACAAACAAACAAAGCTAAGAAGCAAAGATAGCCATCTATATTCAGTTCAGATCACAGCAGAATAGGCACATGAAGACATTTCACCCTCAAAACCTGAGGATTTAGCTGTGTAAAGATCTTCCGGAATTGAATGCCGAGGCATCGGATTGGATTTTCTTCAAACAATGGCGAGTAGAGAAATTATAATGTGTGCCATTAAAAGGATTAAAAGAAAAGAGAGAGAAAAAAATGAACAACATAAAAAAGCATGCACACAAAAACAGGTATACAAACACCTGCTTACAATATCACATCAGTACAACTGATAAAGGATTAGCATGTAAAAAAAAAAACAATTCAGAGCTCAAAAACATCACTCCAGTGCTGGAACATCCAAACATAAAAACACAAAACGGATTTATACACGAAAGTCTCACTCATGCATTTGTAATGGCTGGGACCGCCACGTAGAGAACGCACACGGTGACGGTGGTACCGAGACACTTAACATGTTAACAAAATTATATACATATCAGTTAAAAAAAAAAGAAAACAAAAAAAAGTGTTTCAGGATCAGCACTATATTCAATAATCAGTATTTCCTCCCAACGTCTCTATTTAAACGACAAAAAAAGCATGAGCTCCGTCATAACGTATTTAAATAGTTACTCTCCAACTGGTGCTGGTTCACTAATCCATTTTCCTTTGAAAACAAACAAACATAAATGAGAAACAAAACGATTATGGACGAACAAAAATTTTTCAGAGAACCCTTCCGCACAAGTGCTTTTGTCTATAGGCCCTGATTCCAGTGACAAGCTGTCGATGCGTGTACTCCTAAAGAGATGGTGAGTTGGCAGGGACATGAGCAGCCCTGACAAACAGTTTGTTCCCGTTCAGTCGCAGAAGCAGAGCCGAACACTCAGGATTGGTGGAAGGAAGTTGTGCCCCCGGTCCCTCGATCTCCAACGGCCTTCAGTGTCTCTCTGGCGGTCACAGATTCTCGGGATTTGTGTTCTGCTGAATCTGGGGTTTTGATGTCATCGGCGGTGGAGCCGTGAGGTCGGGGATCTGTTGGCTGCTGCGTGGGTGCCTCTCTTATCCTCTGACAGATCTCTGCATAGCTTGGCTTTCGGGGTTCCTGGTCAATCATAAGCAAGAAATACAACCATGAGTTTAAATATGCTGTTTATTGTACATTTAATGGCTATTATAAATAAAAATGTATTTAAGAAAGTTCTGCGAATAACTTTAGCATAACATTGTAAGCCCAGGGTATTTTAACATGCGTATTTATTCACAGATATTTTTACACTGTACATCTGCTGTCAAATTCTAAAGGAGCTGATGCAACAGAAGGCAACAACAGGCTTGTCGTGTTATACACATCTGTAAGGTTTCAGTGAGATTTCATTAATTTGTATATATTTCTGCATATTTTGCAATAAAATAGTTTTTAAATATATTCATGGCTAGTTAATGGTTTAGATTGTACCACCATTTTAAAATGTTGAAAGAATGAGCCATTTTTTTAGGTGGTTATACATCATCCTTTTAAAATAAAAACTATGCGTTTTGGACGTTTATTTACATGTTTACCCAGTGTGTTAAGATTCATTTTGGAAATAAAAACACAAATAAAAAAAATTATCTTTGTGTAAACTACACAAACTAAAGAAAACACCAGTTTGTGAAAACAGTAGGGGCGCTAGTCAACATCGCAACATTAGAGTATTTTTATGATATTTTGTTCGTATATATATATATAAATATATATATATATATATATCATAGCAGTTGTTTTGTTTACATTTAGACCACTTGATAGCATTATGTTTGCATATGGTGGTGTGTTCTCAATGACAGCTATCCTAAAATTATATCCCATTATATTCCTAAAATAGGAAATATCCCAATATACCGCCTCGTATTACAGTATTGCAATGAATCACAACAAATTGCATGTGACAATGTTGTCATCTCAATGCAAAATCTTTCAGAAGCACAAAGAAAAACTCTTTTTAAATGCATCGTTTTCCTGCAAATGTATCGTAAAACTCACCGTCACTGGATTGCTCGGTGGTGCGGTTTTAGCAGCGAGTGTAACTGAGCATTTCTCTGCAGGCGTCTGCGTCTCTTTAGGTTGTTCTACAGGTGTCAGGCTGTAAAAACACAAACAGTCCACCTTAAAATGGAGTCACATTTTGCACTTTTGTATCATCTTATTTTAGCTACTTTATTCAGAAAATAATTAAAGTGAACCCACATTGTAGGAGCTGGAGAGGGTGAGTGTTTCTGGTCCACCGAGATCTTAGCAGCGGGAGGAGCAGGAACAGCCTGCACGGATTCTTTGGAGGTCCCGGAGATCACACGGCTGGTGATCACATCCTTATTTAGAGACTGTCGAGAGACAAAGACGCCTCTGTCAAACTCATAATGCAAGGACAGCGTGAACAAACATAACAGCTGGACCAGGAACTCGCACACATACACACAAAAATACGCAAGTAACCCAACGACCAACCATGATTAAAGTGACACTACACTTTTTTGGAAAATGTGCTCATTTTCCAGCTCCCCTAGATTGATTTTTACCTTTTTGGAATCCATTCAGCTGATCTCTGGGTCTGGCGCTACCACTTTTAGCATAGCTTAGCATAATTCATTGAATCAGATTAGACCATTAACATTGCGCCAAAAAATAACCAAAGTGTTTGGATATTTTTCCTATTTAAAACTTTTTAAAACATTTATTCATCTGTAGTCACATCATGTACTAAGACCGAAAGAAAATTAAAAGTTGGTATTGTCTAGGCCGATATGGCTAGGAACTATACTCTCATTCTGGCGTAATAATCAAGGACTTTGCTGCTGTAACATGGCTGCAGGAGGCGCATTAATATTATGCAGCAGACGAAAATAGTCCCCATAGTAATATTACTACGCCTGCTGCAGCCATGTTCCAGCAGCAAAGTCCTTGATTATTACGCCAGAATGAGAGTATAGTTCCTAGCCATATCTGCCTAGACAATACCAACTTTTAATTTTCCTTCAGTCTTAGTATACGATGTAAGTACAGAAGAGTCAAATTTGAAATAGGAAAAATATCGAAACTATTTGGTTATTTTTTAGCGCGATGCTAATGGACCAATCAGATTCAATGGATTGTGCAAAGCTATGCTAAAAGTGGTAGCGCCAAACCCGGAGATCAGCTTAATGGATTCCAAAACGGTAAAAATCAAATGTTTAACTCTAGTGGAGCTGGAAAATGAGCATATTTTAAAAAAAAGTGGAGTGTCCCTTTAAGACTGACAGCAAGGTTTGCTAATAATCAAAAAGACCAAAGCATCTGTTATCCAATAGTATTAGGTTAAATCTGTTCTCTATTTATTAAACAAAATATTAAAAGATTTGGTATTAAGTAACACCTGTGTGTCCTTGTTATACAAGTACTTACTATAAATATAACAGTGATATAACACAAAAGACTGATAAAAAGTTAACCTTATCCTTCACTGCTCCCGTGACGATGTCAGACAGTCGGTTCTCAAGGCTGTTTTCAGTTTTTACTTCAGGCTTTAGATTTCCTGCGGCTCCGGGCAGAGGAGGAAAGCTGGACAGTCCCAGCTCAAAACTGGGGGAGGGAGCGCGCTCCTGAACGGAAGGGGGCGACTGCGTGGCTGCTCTCTGTCAAACACAAATATAAAAACATGTAAATATGCTTTCTATATGTTTTTGAATGATAGCTTACATTTTTGCATAGCTTAAGACTTAGCAAAACACTTGTCAAAACAGTCAGCTGAAAAAACGTCAAATAACATACTGGGAACTTGCTGTCATCTCGTCTTTTTCTGTACCCATAGCCGCCTCTTCTTCAACAGAAACAAAGGCAATCAAGTTTAAGCAATAAGGAGCAAACACTTTATTGACTTATGGATTTGGATCAAGTCTGTGTGTAACAGCTAGTGCAGCGTTACCTTCCACGTCCAGCATTTAGAGAATAATCTGCCCCGTTCACCTCCATCCGGCCACTTCCCACTTGGTCCCGTCGAGGATAGCCAGGACCGCTTGGTAATCGAGGCCGGCTACCCAAGTGATGAGCCTGTGGAGGGCGTGTCCCGTTGGGAACTCTCTCCGTATGAAAGGTAGTGAAAGCAGCAGGGTTCTCCAGCAGTGTGGTTCCACGTTCTGATGTCAGTCGAATTTGTGTTTTGTTGTGGTTCCTGTCCGGATGAAAGGGGAGGTTATAGACAGTTTTGACTCAGTGTTGCTGGATGTTGGGCCCTAGGGTGGTGACGGCGGTAGTTTTTACTACTGCGGTGGTAATGGATCAACTACCAGTGGTGATGCGGTGTTTGGGGCAACAAACTGTCTACAGAACTTCAAAACAATAAAATTTGAAATGAATAAAACAAATGAGGATCACACAGCCATCCGTATCTTAACAAATTTTAAGTAGGGATGCACCGATACCACTTTTTTTGAATACGAGTACGAGTACTTGCATTTCAGTACTTGCCAATACCGATACAAGGGACTAGTTTTCCAGTTTGTTGTAAACTCTGCCTTATTGGACAACACAAGAGGCATTAACCCCTTGCACGCCGCTCAAACATAGACATTCTCAGACCGTGGTATCGGGGGACTTTTAACGAGTACGAGTACTTTAGAAAATGTGGTATCAAGGCAGATATCCGATACCAGTATCGGTGCATCCCTAATATTAAGTGACACAGTCTGTAAAATGTTAAAATAAATATCAGTAAATAACGATACTCTAAATCAGTGGTGCCCGCCAAAGCACATTCCATTATTAGCATCAATTTTAATATTTATACATTACTTTTTTATACTAGCTTAGCTTCTTTTATGTATGTTAAACATTTTAAACAATTATAAAACATATCAACATGTAAAATAAAACAAAACATTTTCAGTAGACCAGATTTTATTTAGTAGACCAGCCATCCAGAATTTATTTTTGTTTATCCATTGTGGTAGCCCTTGCATACAAAAAGGTTGGAGACCACTGCTCTAATAAATAAATAAAAACATTTGCAGTAATAATTTCTGTAAAATGCAGAAAAAACAAAGTGCTATCTCAAACATAAATGGACAGTTTTCCAGACAGGCTTAAAGGGATAGTTCACCGAAAAATGAAAATGTTGTCATCGTTTACTTTTCCTCAAGCTGATTTAAACCTGTATGAACTTATTTTTTCTGCTGAATACAAAGAAAGAAATTTTAAAGAATGTAACAAAGCAAATCTGGGGCACGATTGACTTCCATAGTAAGAAAAAATACAATGGAAGTAAATGGTGCCCCAGATCTGTTTGGTTATTAACATTTATCAAAATATATTCCTTTGTGTTCAGCAGAACAAAGAAATATATAGAGGTTTGAGACAACTCATAAATTATGTAAATTAAGACGAAATATCCCTTTAAAACCAGTCACAGACTAAAATGTATGTTTGAGCTGCCTTAACTAATAAAACGGCTTACATTCCATGCCATCCTAAAATATGTTAGTGCCATTGTTTTGTCTCAAGAAGCACACCGGTAAGTTTTTTGTAAGGTGTTTAAAAAAAACACTGTCAGACTCATAATATAACAAAGGCCAAGTCCTGGCTCAATCTAAACCCTGTCTTGAAAACCACCCTGGAAAGTTACCATTTAAAAAAATTATTTGAGCCTACCTTGGCTTTTTCTATCCAAAACAGAGAAAACAGCAAAAACCGTTGTAATGTTTGTGACGTTTCTAGCCTCACTGAATGCATAGTGCAAAATAGATATGCTTTTCGATAGCTGTGGCCAAGAAAGGGACTCTTGCCTCATTTCACCATCGATCAAGTGGGTCATCGCTTGTATTAATTTTGCCTCTTTCGCAAATAGCATGTTAACTCTGAAATGTTTCCAGATCGATGACCTAACACTTGGTTTCCCAACAAGACGCTCAAACCTACCCATCTAATGGAAACATGCCGTTTGAGAACATAAAATCTTATGAAAACAACTAAAAGCAGCTAAACATAACAACTGTTATTGCAGCCGTTAGTATTATTACACCTGACTGTATACGAAACTTTGTACTTGTACCATCATAGTGTGTGATGTGCATCACAGTGGGCCGATCATCAGGCAGACGACACAGCTACATGTTGTTTTAGTGCAATTGTTCATTGACAGGTGAGAAAGATGTTATTTTTCATCCAGGATGCATTGTAAACATTACAAGACAAGTGCGAATCCAACAACCTCTGAATATGGAGTTATCCGAACAAAAAAATGCACCTTGTTTGCAGTACAAGCTTTACACAGCTTGTAAATACATTAAAACTGTTTTATTAGAAAAATACTGAAACAACTACATAAATATCTTTAACAGATGTTTTTACTGTAGGAGATGAAAAAGTACCTGTTTCGAGGTACATACGGTCTGACAGTTAGTGGAGAAGTGGCCGATTTAAAAGTCGGTGTTCCAGCAAAGCCATTAATAAACGCAGGGCTGGGAAATGGAGTAACCTGTTGATGGACATGAAAACCGTGAAAGATAAACTTAAAGACTTTGAGGTGTTGGGATGTTTATCAGTCCAATACACAGACATATTTCTCAGCAGCACCCATAACATTGCATGCATCAGAATATGGCACTTACCAGTGTATGGTCTAAATAGTTTTGGGTAGCGGACCAGCCCTGCGGCGTCACCAGCCGGTAAAGAGGAAATTGTTGTTGTGCTCCATACACTGGTGGGACGTAGTAGGGGGTGTAGCGTTGTTGGACATTAGAGGACACGTCCACCGGCCGATACCCGTTCTTTGGGATAAAGGTATTGACGGCAATGGCCTTAGCCTTTATTCTAGCCTAGAATGCATGCAAAGCATAAAGTTATTACTTATGATTGTTTTTAATGCATTGCATCAAAAGTCCTTTATTGATGTTCACACTACCTTAATCGGCTTTCCTTGAAAAGTTTTCACATCTTCTCTCAGATACTGATATGCCTAAAAGCAATGCATGATGAAGTTTAGCAACAGCAAGTGGAACTTATTAAAATCCCGAGGCTATAAGAGGAGATGATCGAATCGAAAGAAACAAATGAGATGTTTACCAGCTGAGCATCTGCCTCCGATTCAAAGGTGATAAACCAGTTGTCGTTGTAGGCAAACTCACAATTGATGAATTTGGGTAAGTTATCACTCTTAAAGAGTGCTTCAACTTCCTGTAAAAAATAGAAGTCAGACAAACATCATTTATAACTAATAGAGTCATGAACTTTAATTTTTTCCCACCTACGTTTCTTTTTCTAAAAAGTTGCCAGCCAGCAACATCATTTTTATGATTTTCACAAAAATTAACGCCTTCCAGAAAAATGTATTCTTTAAATATATTACATTACAATACAATACAATACTTAAATGTTTAATATATCAAATGAAAGAACCAACCCTCTGCTTTAAAAAAAAAAGTATTTCTCAAATATGGGTAGGTTTCTTCAAAAATATTTTTTTTTAGCAAAACTTTGTAAAGGACTTTTGTTGAAGATCAGATTCAGAACAATGATCAAAACATACACAGAGTTTTTACTGTTTTTGGATCAGTGGATGCTTCAGTGTTTTATAAGTTGGGTAAGAGTGCCACCTAGTGGATAATAACGGAAATATGGATTGCCATAAGAACTTGTAATTGGCAGGGAAGCGTTTCTCTTAATTGGCAAGCTATCTGGCGGGGAAAGAGTTAACAGCATCTTGTAGAGTATTACATGAATAACATAAAAGTCATGGGTTTGTCCGATTATTTGCATTTGGCTGATTATTTCATCCAGTATGACCTACAATGAATTCAAGCGTTACATTTTATGAATAAAAAACATGTTACATACCTCCACAGGAGTGGCCTCAGGAACTTCTCTGAGAATTACAATACAACGGTTCTGATTGGGCCGTACTTTCTCTCCACATTTGTCCACTTGGACGAGGGGCAACGCTGTAGAGTCAACAATGGATTGTCAGTACAAAATGCCATAAAGTTGACACTGTCAAAAGTCTGCATTTTTCACCGAGACTCGCCTTTTAAGATGTCTGCAATGAGATCCACATCAGTGGTGAGTTTCTTGATTTGATCGAGGTTTGCTAAGGTCACTATTGGCACATACTGGTCGCTGTCCATTTGTGAGATGAGGTACATATCATTTGCTAGATTCTCCCTGGAAAAGAGCAAAGCTTTTTAGAAACATAATCATTTGCTTTAAAGACACCAGGATGTATAACCGGACAAGCAAATAGGATTAAGAAGTCTGATTCCAGACTGAATGATTGTAAACTTCTGTAACATCCAAATGACATATTGGTACTTGGAAGCACGAAAAAGTCACTGTTCATCGTTTAAGGTACAATGGCAGGACTACATTATCTTGCAAAGGTCAAGTCTTTGAAAACAAAGCAAAAAACCTTGAATTCAGGGCTAATGCCCGTCAAGACCAGCTGCAAATCAAATGACTCAATGTTATTAGTGACAATGGTAGAAATTACCTAGACAGGCAAAACTCCAATGTTGCCTTCAGTTGTTCTCGAAGGTCCTCGAGCTGCCTGGAGGAGTCAGAGTCATCTACTCCTACACAAAAGAATAAATAAATCAAATAAGTAAGTAGGTAGAAATACAGTAGTACCTAGTTATTAATTATGGTGTCTTTTGCAATAATAAGAAGTTAAAACAACTGTAATACGAGTAGACTGACGACAGTAAACTAGAGAGAACAAGACAGCTATTACCTTTCATACTTGTGTTCTGGTTTGACACAATGCCCTTCTCACTGGCTGAGCTTCCCATGTACACCGATTCTGGCTGCGCTGCAAATGGCAGCTCTACAGAGGTAGATACCTGCTGTTCCTCATTCCAGTTCCCTTTGTCTTCACTGTTATTATAACCTAGAACAAACAAAAATTGACCTTAACTTATAAATAATATTATACACATTCATGGAATTCTCACAAACTTGGGTTCACATAATGAAAAGAAGTCATATAATCTGGGCTGGCATATGAGTGAGTAAATTATAAGAGTATTTTAATATTTGGTTGAACTATTCTTTAAAATTTCATTTGGGTTTCCTCACATTAATTGATAGTTTATCCATCCTCAAAAATTAAGTTTTTTGAGGAAAACATTCCAGGATTTTTCTCAATTTAATAGACTTTATTGGACCTCAACAGTTTACAGTTTAAAATGAGGCATGACTGTACGTTCACACCACCACAGCTTCCAAAGAAGCTCAGGTCGCCCGGTCAAGGGCGCTTGTCAAAAAGTATGGGGAAGCTTGTTGATGCTTTGGTCGCTCTGAAGTCTGTTTTCCCAGAACTAATGTTTTGGTAGGAACGGAATCAGCTCGAGTAGAACATCTAGGATATATTCCGAATGGTTGCTGGTGTTTTGCCGCTGAACTGCGTCATAGCTCATTACCATAAAGTTGAGCTTCTTTCAACTTCCTGATTGATGCTCTGGTCACTCAAAACACAACGCTGATGGATTTGACGCTCCTTGCAGCTGAGAGAAGCCAGCTTCCATTGTAAATTAATGACATCCAGTAACTTTGGAAGCTCAAGTCTGCGGCGGTGTGAAAGTACAGTTAGAGTCTTATCTAGCAAAACGATTGTCATTTTCACGCAATGCGTAATGACGTCGAAAGGTTATGCGTCACATGTGTGAAACACACATTTGCGGACCGTTTAAACCCTGGAGAACCCAAGAACCCTTCTCTTAGCATCAATTAACATTGGCCAAATTTGACTCATGGGTTCTCCAGGGTTAAACAATAAACTAAACTAAACTAAAGATATTAAAGGAATAGTCCATTTTCTTAAAAGAAAAATCCAGATAATTTACTCACCACCATGTCATCCAAAATGTTGATGTCTTTCTTTGTTCAGTTGAGAAGAAATTATGTTTTTTGAGGAAAACATTGCAGGATTTTTCTCATTTTAATTGACTTTAATAGAGCCCAACATTTAATACTTAACTCAACACTTAACAGTTTTTTTCAATGGAGTTTCAAAGGACTATAAACTATTCCAAATGAGGCATAAGGGTCTTATCTAGCAAAACAATTGTCATTTTTGACAAGAAAAATAAAAAATATGCACTTTTAAACAACAACTTCTCATCTAGATCCGGTCGTGATGCGCCAGCGTGACCCCACGCAATACGTCATGACGTCAAGAGGTCACAGAGGACGAACGTGAAACTACGTCCCAGTGTTTACAAGTGTTGAGAAAGAGGACCGTTCCAACGTTGTTGTATGTCGAATGATACTAATTAATGTATGTGTGCCAGTTTATCATTCACAATGGTCCGCAAATGTGCGTTTCATATATGTAACACGTGACCTCTCTACGTCACTACTCATTTACGTTAGGTCACGGAGGAAAGGACCTAGAAATTGTGGTTTAAAAGTGCATATTTTTTATTTTTCTTGTCAAAAATGGCAATCGTTTTGCTAGATAAGACCCTTATGCCTCGTTTGGGATCGTTTAGAGTCCTTTGAAACTCCGTTGAAAAAAACTGTTAAGTGTTGAGTTAAGTATTAAGCGTTGGGCTCTATTAAAGTCCATTAAAATGAGAAAAATCCTGCAATGTTTTCCTCAAAAAACATAATTTCTTCTCGACTGAACAAAGAAAGACATCAACATTTTGGATGACATGGTGGTGAGTAAATTATCTGGATTTTATTTTTAAGAAAATGGACTATTCCTTTAATTAGTCTCGTTCCACATACAACAACGTCAAAACGGTCCTATTCTTCACACTTGTAAACACGGAGGCAGTAGTTTTGCACATGTCAAATAAAGTCTATTAAATTGAGAAAAATCATTGAACGTTTTCCTCAAAAAACTCAATTTCTTCTCGACTAAACAAAGAAAGACATCATCAACATTTTGAAAGACATGGTGGTGAGTTAATTATCAGGATTTTTTTAAGAAAGTGATTTTTTTTAAGAGTAATCCTTTAAAACAGCACAAAATCTGTCTCTTTCCAACCTTTCTTAAAGGGGTAGTTTATCCAACAATGAAAATTGTGTAATCATTTATCTACCCTCATGTTATTCGAAACCTGTATGAGGTACTCATTGACTTCCATAGTATGTTTTTCCTATGAAAGTCAGTTGTTATCATCAAGTGTGTGCTTAGCATTCCTCAAAATATCATCTTTTGGGTTCAACAGAATAAAGAAACTCATACAGGTTTACAATCACATGAGGTAAATGACAGAATTTTAATTTTGGGGTGAACTATAACTTTAAGTTTCAAGGCCTTAGAAAAAAAAGCAATTTATCAGACAAAACCATCAAAAAAGTTCCACGCAAAAAAGAAAATCATGCAGGTTTGCAACGACATGACAGCTAGTGAATAATAACCCCTGTAATTTTTTGGTGAACCATTAGGTAGTTTAATCCTGGTTTACCTCCTGAGATGCTGTCTGATGGGTCATCGGCCGCTTCTACCCATGACTGCTGAGAATTCGTGCAGGTTGGAGCAGAGGCCTGTGGTTTAGGCATGTAATTGGCCCATGCCTTCGCATTGGGATTGAGGTCGGAGATCTTGGAAGATTCCTTAAACATAAGAAAATGTGTTACATGTTTGTGTGGTTTATGCTATATTAACCGTAGGCATGGATGAACCACACATTCTCACATCACATCATTCATATTCAGACATATGGTGACCTCAAACCACCAAGCAAACAAACTGACGAGGTCTACTCACAAGTTCACTGTAAGTATTATGCCAGTCCCAAACACAAGATCCATCATTTACTAATAGGTTATAAGGGTAGGGTGCTATAAACGGCATCGAAGTCTGGAAATCTTCTGATTCGGCCGAGTCAGATTCACAATCCTGTTGAATATTCGTCCCACAAACAGCCTGGTCCCATGCTGACACCAAAGCACATGACTCTATGGGGTTATCAGAAAACAGGGCATGTGGATCTTCAGCCCATGCCGGAAGGCAGCGAGTACAGTCCATATCATCGCTCAACTCTGATTTCCCAAGAAGGTTAGTCACCATGTTCAGCATGCCTTGCTCACCCTCCAATTCGTCCGTGCTGATCAAGTCCTGAGGCTTTTCTAACTGCACAGGGACTGTGAATTGGCCATTATTAAGCAAATGTATCTCGTAAGATGGTGTTGTGGCATGAATGTCAACTTGGTCGGGTTCAACCGGTAACGGGATTGCGTTATTTACAAAATTAACCACATCATCCATATCAACAATAGTTTTCAAATCAGACTGCACAAAGTCAAGAGCTCGAAGATTGCAAGCAGAAGAGTCACATGTTCCAAGTTGGGCACCACGAGGAACAGTAGGTGGAGAGCTCTCGACGGATTCATAATTGCTTTCAAGGCCTTGTATGGCACATGACTGCTCCTCTCTAGTTTCAAGTGACAGGTTTGCAGTACTCAGGAGAGGAACGCTGGAGTCAATAACAGCTCCTCCCATTTCAGAGCCGATCAGGCACGTGTCTCGAAGGTCTCCATGCTCCTGACTGTGTGTAATTGAAGATCTTTGCATGTCATTGGCAGGCTGCCCTGAAGCAGGGTCCTGGCAATCATTTTTCATGAAATCAAATGCTTGTACAGCAAGCGTTGTTTGTATAGCACTCTGAGCAAAACACAGAGACTTTAAACAGTCATTGTAGGATATAACATCATTTAGGCAACTAGGCATCTCAGAATTCGGTCTCTGTGTTTCTGATATTTCTCCTTTAGTTTTGCCATCATCTGCACATAAACAAACCTCATTCAGTCCCTTCTGTTCATCCTCACTGAGGCAATCGCCAGCAATGTGTGATTTATGTTGTAAACAGGTCTCTCCTATTTCATTGTCCATGACTTGGTCCTGTGCTGCTGTAGGCAATTCAGTTCCCACCTGTATTAAATAACTCAATGCCACACTTTCTGGATTTACATTATTATAGATGCATGGTTCTTCAACCTGGGTGGCATTGCTTTGAGAAAGATCTTTCTTCACACGACAGTCAGAATCAGTCGTAGACAAACTGTTGATGGAAAAAACATCAACAATAGAAGAAACGGTTATATTTTGATCACCGTCTGCACTGTTTTCATCACATATACAAGTGACCTCCAGTTCGATGTTTGAGGTATCCACAGAAAAATCTGTAGGCATGCTGCTTGCACATGGTTCCCCACTTGCGAAATTTACATTATTATAGATGCTATTGCATGGTTCTTCAACCTGGGTGCCATTGCTTTGAGAATGATCTTTCTCCACACGACAGTCAGAATCAGTCTTAAACAAACTGTTGATGGAAAAAACATCCGCAATAGAAGAAACGGTCATATTTTGATCACCGTCTGCACCGTTTTCATCACATATACCAGTGACCTCCAGTTCGACGTTGGAGGTATCCACAGAAGAATCCGTAGGCATGCCGCTTGCACATGGTTCACCACTTGCGAAATTTACATTATTATGGATGCTATTGCATGGTTCTTCAAACTGGGTGGCATTGCTTTGAGAATGAGCTTTCTCCACACGACAGTCAGAATCAACCTTAGGCAAACTGTTGATGTGAAAAACATTAACAATAGAAGAAACGTTTATATTCTGATCACCTTCCGCACCGTTTATATCGCATTTACCAGTGACCTCCAGTTGGACGTTTGAGGTGTCCACACAAGCATCCGTAGGCATGCCACTTGCACATGGTTCACCACTTGCGAAATTTACATTATTATAGATGCTATTGCATGGTTCTTCAACCTGGGTGGCATTGCTTTGAGAAAGATCTTCCTTCACACGACAGTCAGAATCAGACGTAGACAAACTGTTGATGAAAAAAACATCAACAATAGAAGAAACGGTTATATTTTGATCACCTTCTGCACCGTTTATATCGCATTTACCAGTGACCTCCAGTTCGACGTTTGAGGTATCAACAGAAGAATCCGTAGGGATGCCGCTTGCACATGGTTCACCACTTGCGAAATTTACATTATTATAGATGCTACTGCATGGTTCTTCAACCTGGGTGGCATTGCTTTGAGAAAGTTCTTTCTTCACATGACAGTCGGAATCAGTCGTAGGCAAACTGTTGATGGAAAAAACATCAACAATAGAAGAAACGGTTATATTTTGATCACCGTCTGCACTGTTTTCATCACATTTACCAGTGACCTCCAGTTGGACGTTTGAGGTATCCACAGAAGCATCCGTAGGCATGCCACTTGCACATGGTTCCCCACTTGTGAAATTTACATTATTATAGATGCTATTGCATGGTTCTTCAACCTGGGAGGCATTGTTTTGAGAAAGATCTTTCTCCACACGACAGTCAGAATCAACCTTAGGCAAACTGTTGATGTGGAAAACATCAACAATAGAAGAAACGTTTATATTCTGATCACCTTCCACACCGTTTATATCGCATTTACCAGTGACCTCCAGTTGGACGTTTGAGGTGTCCACACAAGCATCCGTAGGCATGCCACTTGCACATGGTTCACCACTTGCAAAATTTACATTATTATAGATGCTATTGCATGGTTCTTCAACCTGGGAGGCATTGTTTTGAGAAAGATCTTTCTCCACACGACAGTCAGAATCAACCTTAGGCAAACTGTTGATGTGGAAAACATCAACAATAGAAGAAACGTTTATATTCTGATCACCTTCCACACCGTTTATATCGCATTTACCAGTGACCTCCAGTTGGACGTTTGAGGTGTCCACACAAGCATCCGTAGGCATGCCACTTGCACATGGTTCACCACTTGCAAAATTTACATTATTATAGATGCTACTGCATGGTTCTTCAACCTGGGTGGCATTTCTTTGAGAAAGTTCTTTCTTCACATGACAGTCGGAATCAGTCGTAGGCAAACTGTTGATGGAAAAAACATCAACAATAGAAGAAACGGTTATATTTTGATCACCTTCTGCACCGTTTTCCAGTTCGACGTCCGAGGTGTCCACAGAAGCATCTGTAGGCATGCCGCTTGCACATGGTTTACCACTTGCGAAATTTACATTTGGTTCCTTGTTTGGAAAGTCACAAGATTCTGACACAATCTTTGTCTGGTCACTGGGAAAATTATTGCAAGTGTAGACGTCTTTGTTTGAAGTCAATCCTATCTTTTCTTCTTCAACATTTCCTGCAAAGTGTGCACCTGTTTGAATTTCTTCTATATCTGCATGAGACAGATTCCTGGAATATTCCCGCGCTTCACCGACCTTGAAGATATCAGACTTGGCTGTATTCCCTTCAATTGGTAATATACCACACTGGCCAGGATTTGACATGGCCTCATCCAAGCTGTCTGATGTATCTGTAACCAGGGGAGGTTTACAACATTGCTTATAATGTTCACCGGCTTGAGATGTCTTATCTAAGAATTCTGATGCAGAAGCAGAGTGTAACATATCAAGAGGTGGGTTCTTGGTAGCTTCCTCAGTCTGGGAATTCTTGGAAGTACAGTGATCAGATTCCACAATGGTTGCATTTAAGCCCAATATACCATCTGTTCGGTCACTAAGTGAAGAAATTGAATCATCAATATCATGTACATGAATGGATTCTCTACAATCAGCACTTTTACTTAAACTGTGTTTTTTCTCAGATTCAACCTTAAACTTTCCAATATCATCCGAAGGATCACTGAAGTTTTGCTGAGGTGGTCTCAACTGGCATCCATCCAAATCTTTGTTGTCCATATTTATTTCATTGGCATGCTCCAAATCTGTTCCCCTGTAACCAGAGATACCGTTTGGATCTTGCCGGTTTTTAAGTAGGTCACCAAAAGCCCCCTGTGACCATGTGGCATCTGGACTTGACTTCATGATAGACACCAGTCCATTTTGTTCCAGCACATTCAGAGAGCCATAATCAATGACATCCTCTAAAGTATAGGAAACACAGGCAACATGACTTTCTTCCTCATGGCCATGCCCTTCGCAAATGTTTTCAATTGCACACGTGTTGTTGTCTGTATCTTTACAAGGACTGGAAACATTTTCAGATAAAGGTCTTTTATTTTCCTGGTCAGGAGATAATTTAGGAGAATTTGGGAGGGCATTTTCTTTATTTGGTAGACTTGTAGAACACTCTGCTACGCTTCTTTCCATGGGGCATTTTACTGTTTGTTGTGTTGCTGTAATTTTACACAAATGGCCTGAATCTGATATTCTGTGGTCCTCTGGGAGTAATGAATTATCAAACAAAGCCTTTTCAGAGACAGCTGGTGTACTTGCGTACCTGTTTGCGTCAGCCTCTGTCACAGACTGATGCCCACACTCACTCCCGAGATCCTCCAAATCGATCAAGCAAATGCTGTAGAAACTCTGTTCTTTTTTAAAGCCACGGTTGGTAAACACCAGCTCAGAATTTCCCTCCGCTGAGTCATACGGCTTTGCTGGTCTCCCAGAGCATTTACTGAGCACAGAGGTGACTTGATTTGAAGTGGACGCATGATTTGATTGTTCACTGTCCATATCTCCCGGCGTGATTACTTGTTCCTCTTTTACATTGATAGAGATGCCCAAGTCTTGATCCTTTAAAATGCATGACTGATTTTCTCCTCTCTCGCTCTTGCTCCCAGTTAAATCTTGAAAATGAGACTGTTGACCTTCACAAAACCATTTCGCCCTCGTTATGGCAGTTTCGGCTATTCTTTGTTTCACAATGTCAAGGGTTTCCATTTCCCTAATTTTGCCATTGCCAATATCTTTCCCCAATTCATCTGCATTCACTTTTTGGACCATAGACTCGTTGATGGGTGGGTCATTGGCAGGTGCGTCCCAAAATGCTGTACCTTCCTGCACGCTGCTTCCCCCCTCTTTAATGACGTTGAGACTTGCTGACAAGTTTGGCCTGGAACCGTCACAACTGGCATCCATAGCAGCGTTCACGTTCCCATTTTGAGAAGACTTCTCTTCGATCAGATCGGCAACAGACCCCACACAGACTTTTACTGTGGACCCATTAGGAATCGTGGCTTGAAGGAGACTCGTTCTCTCGCTGACCAAGTTAGGATTCAGCTCTTTGCTGAAACAACACCCCATATTTTATACTTTGTGACAGGAGAAAAGTCTTCGTAATCCACCGTACAAAAACTTGAGTAGCTCCTCTCACAAACTCCTCGGAGAGGGAAAGAGAGACCCAGGCGCATGCTATGCCTGCTTAGCCCCCTCCTCAGCCCCAAAATAGCACATTTAAATTTATACAAGTGACTCACATGGGCCTGTCACTCAAATGCAAGATCTCTCCAATGATTGGTGCTTTAATGGATGCTGTACTTGCATTGTATGAATGGAATCAGCATGCTGGCAAAGGCCCAAAACACAAGAGTGGTTCACACAAATGCATTCTCAACGCCCAAAGCTTGGAGGGGCATCTCAGCTGTTGTTTTAGTAGGTTTTAATCCCATATCAGTCCCCTTATACGCAATACATTTAGTTAGATAAACTAGTACTATGTGATGTAAACTTTACCAAAAGTTGGATCTCTTTCTCCTTCGCTTCCTGTGACTGTTGCACCTGTGGCTCCACGATAGTTTTTCCTTCCTGGTCTGAAGTCATGAGCTGTCCAGGTTCTAGCTCCGTACGCAGAGCTCTTCAGACCGCCAAGAACTGTGAGTGATGACAAATAAGCAGATTAATCTTGGATGACAGCATTTACTATTGAGGTGTCCCATGCAAAAATTCTACATTTTACTGCCTTTTGTATATTTATAGAGACATTAAAGGAATAGTCTACTCATTTTCAATATTAAAATATGTTATTACCTTAACTAAGAAGAGTTGATACATCCTTCTATCATTTTAGTGCATGCACGTAAGTGCTGGATCGCGCTGCGACACTTCGATAGCATTTAGCTTAGCCCCATTCATTCAATGGTACCACTCAGAGATAAAGTTAGAAGTGACCAAACACATCAACGTTTTCCTATTTAAGACGAGTAGTTATACGAGCAAGTTTGGTGGTACAAAATAAAACGTAGCGCTTTTCTAAGCGGATTTAAAAGAGGAACTATACTGTATGGCGGAACAGCACTTTTGGGAGTACTTCAACTCGCCTGAAAAATCCGCTCCCCTTCTCCCTCTCATAATGGGAGAGGGAGGGTGTTACTGCGCCGAGTCGAAGTACTCCCAAAAGTGCTGTTCTGCCATACAATATAGTTCCTCTTTTAAATCCGCTTAGAAAAGCGCTACGTTTTATTTTGTACCACCAAACTTGCTCATATAACTACTTGTCTTAAATAGGAAAAACGTTGATGTGTTTGGTCACTTCTAACTTTATCTCTGAGTGGTACCATTAAATGAATGGGGCTAAGCTAAATGCTATCGAAGTGTCACAGCGCGCCCCAGCGCTTACGTGCACGCACTAAGATGATAGAGGGATGTATTTAGTTAAGGTAATAACATATTTTAATATTGAAAATGAGTAGACTATTCCTTTAACGAAGAATGTTGAAGCCTACATAATAACAGCTCATGCAAATTATGCTTAATCTGTATAACATATATTTATATATAATGCAGTTAATGTATAATGCTATTCCAAGGAGAAAAAAGATGTATGTATTTTTATGCATTTGGCAGAGGCCAGTGCATTCAATGTAGGGCTGGGCGATAATTCGATAACGATAATTTTACCGATATAAACTTTTTCGATAAAACGATAAGGACAGTTCGATAAGTGATCGATAATGTTTAAGCACTGTGCGTAATGTTGCGCGAGCACTTCCGGATGCGGCACGCGCTCTTGGTTTACAATCACAGTGACAGTCAGACTTGAAGGAGTGGAAGATGAGGCAAGTTATTTATTTATTAGTAGAGACCTATGATTTTCGCGATGCGGATAACGCGGACGGAATCACGGAATCCAAATGCGCGGAAACATTTTCTTGTGTGTATTGTTGGACGCGCAAACAGGGTTCGTCAAACACAGCAGACACAGGTGCGTGCAGTATACTTTACTTTCATTCAGCGTCCGCCTTGCGCACGCACACGTCCGCCCAGCTTTAAAAGTATATTTACAGGACATTCACAAATTCAGGAAACTGAGGAAAAGCAGCAGATCCACCACTGCAGTGAATATAGTGTTTGGGTATGTGCGCTCCCACAGCAAAGTGACACCCTTGACATCCATTTATCAGCGTGTATAGCTCGTATATGTATAACACACGCGTGATCACTGAACTAAGTTTTCTTTCTTGTTTAAGTGAACATAAACAGCTGTTACTCAGTATATTGACACTTAAAGCAGTCTGTCTTGGGTCTTAAAGTGACAGTAGTCTGCTGCTTTTGTGTCAGAAAGTGTTGATTTCATAACAAATAGATTTACATTTAATACAGATGCATTAAAACAAGATTTTAGTTTTTGTATTTGTCATGTTCTTAATAAAAAGTAGTTTAAAACCATTATTAACTGTCTGGTTTTTTACAATTTTCATTCAGGAGCAAAAATCTGCCTTTAAATTTGACAGGAGTAAAGATTTGTTATTTATCATGATAATTATCGATATCGACTGATATGGAAAACATTTTCTCGATAATTTTTTGAGTCATATCGCCCAGCCCTAATTCAATGTATAAATTTTATCAGTATGTGTTCCCTGGGATCGAAACCATGATCTTTGCATAATGAACACAATTCTCTACTAAATAATTGATGACAGGCCGTTGAATTATTCGAAAATAATGCACAAGTTGGTAATGCAACATGACGTGAAGCAGAGTGCTGTTACACCGTGGGGGTGTATCATTTTTAAATAATTCAAAGAACCGGGGTCAATTATCCGGCTTATAACACTGTTACTACAGACATTGACTAAGACTTCGCTTTGGGGGACATTTGGCCGGCATTTATTGAAAAATTATGGAAAATTTCTCAACCAATCCGACTTAAAGGATTTAACAGCCCTGTGGTATATATAAATTAAATAATAGTTATTTACATAGTTTATTTTTAAATCAACTGACAAGGAAAAAATGCATCCGGAATTGCTGACAATATCCCGGAAAACTATAATAAATCTGTGTAATGCTTCACGAACAAGAACAGGTGCAAACCTTAAAACAATTAAGTGACTTGGGTATTGTATACTATCGCTGTTTCTCAATTCCAAGAACGCAAAGAACGAACATGTGTTCTCGTGGAGACCGGTCTTGCCAGGCGACCTCGGAAGAACAAACTCTGAAGGTCGCGAGAACACAGAACGCACTTGTGAGAATTGAGATTGTGTGCGATCTTCCTGCTGGTCCCGTGACCTCCCCAGATTGCAACGCGCAAGTCTGCACTCGATGCATCCTTGAGATCAAGAACTCATCATGGTATTTTCATTCGTCCTCTGTACTTGTGTTCTTGATAATTGGAATTGAACTTCGACTGTTAATGATGACGTAGAGCGAGGACACAAGGACGCAAGATTGCTGAAGAATGCATTTTGAGAAACAGCCTATATTCTGCTAAATTATACCAATATAAAAGCAAAACATGCTCCTACTCCAATGTTAAACTTAAACTGTACAGTAAAGCTGACTGGTCAATATCATGACTGTGTAAGGCATCACTGAATGAGCCAACATCATCAAAACCTACAACACTAAGCATGCTTAAAAGGAGGTCTATTAAATGCAAATCATTTTAAATAGCACACATTCCAGACTGGTTGTTGTCTTTAGGGCAAAACAGTTGGCAAGATTGCATTCATGATAAATCTATTATTTAACTACTTGTATAGTCCTGTTGTATAGATTCCTCTGTCTAACTCTACATACAACTAGTAAATGTATGTTATTAAGAATTTTAAAGGTAAAGTGGTATATAGCTTTATCCAAAGCACAGGATTGTGTACTAATTATATTTTGGGTAAAACAGCTATATAAGAGTCTCATATGCTGAATAACAAAAACATTATGGACCAATTTGAATTGATGATGTCACATAAGAACTAACTAAAGAAATCATATTACTACTACAAATAATTTCTGTCGTGTTAACAGCTGACTCAGGTATCCCATTTACATCTCAACACATGGGGGATGTTTACATTAGGTGTGTACATAAACATTAGAGCAGTATAAACTATCTAGAATGGCAAAAATATATGGCCTGGAACTAAACAACAATCACAGATCATAAGCAAACTACATAAAAATGTAAACAGAAAAGATTTCATTCGATCCATATGTGTCAAAGGACACGAAAGGCCAAACCCACAAACACAACAGTCAGCTGCTAGTTAAACCAAAGTCTACCAAACTATGAAGTTAACTCATTGCTCACATCAGAAACAAAAAATGACATACACAACTTAAACTACTTACCAGCACAAGTTAAATATTAGTCTGACAGTGCATGAAACAGAAAGACTGTGTGTTAGCTTGGGTGCTAATAACTGGCAATAATGGGAAGAAAGCTAGCCTGAACTGTGCTAGCACGACTTGCTAACGTTAAATGACAAATAAGTAAAACGCTTCAACCGTTCGTTTGTGGATAAAATGACAGCTTAAACCCATGAAGAAATGTAAACAGGGAAGAAATTAGCAACACAATCGTTCACTCACCTGTATCTGCTCTCCGCGCACGGGAGATTGTTGTGGGCCCAAACGTTTGACTTCAACGCACGAAACTTAGAAAAACAAACCTTGAAATTTGCGCAGGAAAGTTTTAAACTACGACAAACCGCCCTACAACGTCCAATTATGACCAGTTCCTCAATATCCGTCCTGATAACGAACTTTAAACGTCTGTTTGGTGGTGTTTGAGTAACTGGCTAACGTTTGTTGTCGAGATGGTAACAGCACGAGAGCGAACGTGTGTTATTCTTCAAATCGCTTTGAATCACAGTGTGAGATATAAGAGTAACTTATGACTGTAGGTGTTAGATAAACAGATATGATAAAGAACGGCGCCGCGCTGGACCGGAGCCACTCCCCGTGTATTTGTGTCCGGAGTTCAGCTTCACTCTCTCGGCCAAACCGCACCACGAACTCCCGCCTAGAGCCGCTTTATGGACTAGCCCGCCCACTCTCCACTGCGGCCCTTTCAATAACTCAACGGCTGGAGCTTCTGTTCGGTTTTGAATGGGATTCAGGCACGTCTACCCTTAGGGGGCGCCAAAACATATATGCATATGGTATACACTTAAATGTAGTAAAAAAAAATCTACGGAAATTTGTGAATATGTATTATTACATTCGTGTAAATTAACTATTCGGTTTTGGAGAAGATGTTCGTTTTACCTGACAAAAAACTAATGTAACCAATGAGAGGCTTCGCTCAACAGCATGTGACTCTAGTGTATATGAGTGGACAGGCTGATCACTTTTGAAAGATTCTTTGCTTCCGCTTCATCTGCGGGATTTTTCGGTTGGTCGAGACAGTGTACGGGTACTTACAATGGCCAAAAAGCTTAATTATTAAAGATATTATTTTCTACTATGAATATCTCAAAATGTTTTTTCTTGAAAATACTGTTAACTTTTTTATTTTATATGATAAATTCTTCATCCACAAACAAAAATGGCTTAAATCTCCCCTGTATTTTCCACTTTTTCTTACTGAAATAAGATCCGTCTCATCTCTAAGACTTATAAAAAACATAAAATGTACACTATTTTTGAAATGTTATAATAATTTATTTAAAGATGTAACTAAAATTATGCACTTTTCTTACCTAGGCATTGAATTTATAACGTACAGCTTAGCCTTACCCAAACCAATAACTGATTGTGATATTTATTTATTTATTTATTTATTTATTGTTATTCGAATTGTCTGTAATTTAACCATGCTTTTCTTTTCCTGAATGTATGTGTATTCTTTATATTCTCTAATAAAAAATACATAAAAAAACAATGGCCATAATGACCGAATATGGTCGTCCAATTACATAAACGACTTGTCTAGAAGTCCCATATGGTTTGCTGCTCTCTCACAATGGACAGGCAACTCTGTTTGCTGTTTTTTTTTTTTTTTTGAGAGAGAGACCACTTTGCTGGCCAGTTAAACCAGTTGAGCATCAGCTTGGCAAGGCTCCAGCATAGACCAAAAACCCTTTTTTTATATACTGTTAGCACCGTTAGACCATCTAAGACCAGATGACTAGCTTAGTTTATACTATTTACTTTATCCTGAATATATTGTCAAAGAAATATTGCGAGGCTATACATTTTATTTGACCTTACAAATGACGACGATCATGAGAAACATTCAGTGAAATGCACACATTCGGGTTTATTTTTTTATTTTTTGCTTTTTATACACATTTTTTCACATTCACCATAAAATCAATGAGTTAATGCAAAACTTAATTTTTCCATCAATGGACGACTTTTATTTTTGTTTTGTGTCACTATATCCTCTGTCCACCAGGAGGCGATCTCAGATCAGTCTCCCGTTGCGCCATTTCGTTGCGGTAAAAGCCGCCAGATGGCAGTTTAGGATTGCTTCTCTGAGGAAAGGCGCGGTTCTGCTTCTGGTCTAATTTACAATATCAAAACATAAACTATTTACTCAATGAATCGCGCCGATTATTACTGACGCTTGTCCCGGACAACCCCTTTAAACGGGAGAGGTGAGTTTGTGCGAGTTTTGTAACAATTTCTGAATCTTTCCGTGGGGCGCGCGCTCACTGTGTGAATCAAGCTCGCATTAAAGATGGAGGACATGTAGAGGGAGTGTGTGCGTGCCTGTATGTATGTGTGTATTGGGGGGATGGGATCAATTCTCTAAGGACGGTGTGTGTGCATGCCCCCCTGTCCTTGGTGGCACTGTCTTCCCTCTCACCCATGGCTATAATATCTTAATAAGCTGAGATGCGCGTGAATTGGGGAGTTATTGCAAGAAGTGTGACATTTTGTCTTCCTGGCGCCTTGCACGCAGACGTACAGACAGTCAAGCGCGCGAGACTCTAAACTGCTGTTGTTCTCTATCTGATGCGCTTGTGCAGATTGCTGCTAGTTGGAAATATATCTGCTGGTTTATTCACTTACTGTTACGTTTCTGCAATTTCTTACATTTTCCTGAGTTATCACGAATAATATGACGTTTGTAAGGAACGGCATGGGAGGTTGGTTTTGTTTGAGTCATTTGTATCTGTAAAGTTATACAGTTCCAAACGTTTCACAAAACGTACACAGTTTGTCTATCTAGCATGTAAAACGTAAACAATTCTGAGGGAATGTTCAAGTGGCTCCTTACGTATTATTATTTTTTTAGCTGTAATTTTATCTCTTCAAATCTTTGAAGTCCAAATTTAGTCGGTAACGTAGTTTTTACAAGATAAGCAGGGTGTAACTTTAACTTGACATACTTTTGTTCAGGCTAGTTCATGAACTATGCCTGGTGTTTACCTTGCAACAAAACATAATTCACTCTATAACTTGTCATTTGTGATTCTTTTGACAAGAAAAACTATGGTTATTTATAACTCTGTGAACAATATAACATGCTGACATACTTGGGAACTTATAGGCCTAGCCATTGTATTGGTTCCCAGAATTTAATCTATAAAATTTATCCAACTAATCTGAAGTGGCCATAACTGGTCCGTTTCTATGACTTTGTGTGTAAATACCACTCTTCGTGTTAACTGCTTAGCTTAGTTGTAATGTGTAAAAACATTATTTTTCAATTATACTACTTTGTAGAGATGTCAGCAGGTGTCTGTGAATTCACATTTTGGCTGTGAGTAAGCACTGAATAAGCATTATCCAAATGTTGTAAGTGCAGATTCTGATTGCTGATTCAGCACCGACCTATGAAAGTGCAATTTTAGTGTAAAAATTTCAAATAATTGGTCATTCTTGACATCAAATCAATGTGGTGAGAGGTAGTTATATGTACATATTTATTAGGGATGTGCATCGATGCATCACGTTCCCATTAAAAAGACCTGTCTAAAATCAATTATGAATCGTAAGGCTCCGATTCAGTGTTTCATCCACAGCTTGTGCATGTACTACGGCTCCGTGATCAGTAGGAAGTCCTTATCAATCTAAAATCACTACGAGTTTGACTCGTTTATAAAGTGCATTTAAAAAAGCAACACTCGTCAAACAATATCATTCAAAATACTTTCTATTATCATGAAAATACCTGAAACAATCTGAAGAACCGCGATATAAATACGCCTCTAGATATTTCCTGGAATAGTGTTTGTAATGATACTTCTTCTGTGGCACAAATAGAGTTTCTGCACAAGAGCGCCCTCTGGCTTTTGAATGTGGCGTAATTCATTCAAATTCTTTCATTGAGAAAATGAGCATTTGCCCGATTAATTGTCCCAACCCTAATATGTATGTAGTACCTAAAGGTCGCAGATTCGATATTTACAACCGATAGGAAGCAGCGCAAGGCACCTAAACCCCAGTGGCAATGCAGCGATAGCTTTGTGTGTGTGTGTGTGTGTGTGTATGCGTGCGTGTGTTAGGGCTGGGTCTCGATTCAATTTCCGATTCCGGTTCTCGGGTCAGTTTTTATACTCGATTCAAGCATCAATGTCGATAAAGCACCTGAAACTGCCATTTTAAGCACTGAATGAATGAATGACAGGCTTGTCTCTTGCTTTTTGGAAACATTGCGCAAGGCAAAAAAAAGGGTGACATCTAGTTAACAAGACTAGTAATTAGATTAACGTTAATCTTACTTTCAATGTTTGCAGAGATAAATATGAAAGAAAAAAACCGATTCTGCTCTTTGAGAATCAAGATTTTGAATCGACCACATTTCACAGTTGAGTATGAATGCTACATTTCCCCTCTTGTCAGTGAACTGCGGCTCTGTGTAGTAAATGCGGCTCCATCTGAAAAAAATACTAGTCTTTCAGATGGAGCGTCATTTACTACAAAATATATATATATATATTATTTAAAAAATATTGCGATTAAACACATACAACTGTGCACTGTGTGTAATTGTTATGTTTATATAAAATCTATAAAAATATACATAAACGTATATACACATGTAAATGTTTCTTAAATACATAAATGAATATGTGTATTTATATTAGTGATGCACCGATGTATCGGCCGCCGATATTTATCGGCCGATTTTTGATGAATTTGAAACCATCGGCATATCGGCAATAGCACGAGAAAGGCCGATACCGATTGTTTATTAATTAAATGCATAAAGAAATCCATTATATGGAAAAAATGAGTTAATGTTGTTAATAAAATAAATGCTGAATAGCAAAAACCACCTTTTGAAGGTTGTCATGCTGTCTTATTATATTTGTTTTAGCTTAATTTGTGCCTCTCTTATTATGTTGGTCAGTTGAATGTTAATTAGATCAAGTCCATGTTCAGTAAAAATTATTTGATGCAGAAATAAACTAGCTTATAGACCAACTATTGTATACAAGTGTTTAATATCGGTATTGGCATCGGTATCGGCCAGAAGTTGTCTGTTTAAATCGGTATCGGCCCCCAAAAAATCCTATCGGTGCATCCCTAATTTATATTAGGGGTGGGCTGGTCCGATATTGTGTGTCGGTATTAGTCCGATATTGGCAAAAAAATAAAATAAAATGGCCAGATCGAATATTGTATAAGTCGGGGAGTACAATCCGATCCGATACCAACACTGACCTTGTCATGGCAACTTTGCGTAAACGGCAACTTGCTTAGCAGCACGAATTTGCACTTTAAATTGTCCAAAGTTACACCTTAAATTTTAGAATTTTTGTGCTGACTAGCTAAAATTGTTGCTACTAGTCCGTTTGAAATATTTAAATAATGAAACATTGTGCAATACTGCTGCTTCATTTTTGAGTCTTGCAGTCATTTTTGGCACAGTAAAACGTTTGAGTTCTGTAGCTCTGTTTAAGCATGATGCTTTTTGAAGGGCTAACAAATGTGTTATTTGAAGCTTAATTGAATAAAAGGGCGATAGAGATGGTATTGGATCGGTATCGACAGATACTCAAGGCAGTGATATCGTCATCGGTATCAGACATGAAAAGTGGTATCGGTCCAGCCCTAATTTATTTATACATAATAATTACACACACACTTATATATTATGCAAAATCACAGTTATTTATTTTTATATCTTTTTCTTAAAATTGTCATTTGCTACAGTTTCAACCAGAGAGCTTTGTTTGTCAATGAAGACACCACATTTGTAATAACAATTTAGCATTTGATATGCACTCATCTCACGTTTTTGGTTCACACAACTGGTTTGTTAGATTGCATGTCGTTTAGTGTTACTTAGCAAAAAGTCTTAATGCTCAAGTCCAACCATTCTTGCATCATATTTGTAAAAACATTTATTGGATTTAGTCTAAAAATACATTCATCTTTTTATGTTGTGCTTCTGAATGCACGGTTGCGAGGAACCCAGTTGCTTTTTAAACAAGTCAAACAATGGCTGTGGTTTGTAATTCTATCTTTACATCTTGACAGTCAAAAAGGGTGACTTAGTAAGTAAAATGTTAAATGGTTGATTTTACAATAGACTATGGTCTACCGTTTAACCCCGGAGCACTTAATAAATATTAATTTAGTTAGCTTGCATTTGTTTCTTTAAAAGCTATTTTGTTACACCTTATCCAATTCCTTAGCAGGGCTCAGCCCAAATGTTTAGATTTCATTATGCCTCACCTTTGTAGTATGAAATTCATTATATGGCATGAATCCCATATAAAGGGCTGTTCAGTTTGTTGTTTCCCTCTGGAGTAGTTGAAGAAGAGAAAATCTCTTCTTGTTACATTATACAAGCATTATACAAGCTCAAATATTCCTTTCTGCTTTGGTCAGATTTTTTTTCTCAGAGATTTGTGTGTATTCTTGTTCATGTGCACCTTTTCAAAGTGTTATCAAATGTGGGAGGGCAAACCCAATAACCCTGTTTTCTAAATAAATAAATATTTTTAGGATTGTCAGCGGCTGTGCTTTAAAAAGGCCCTCGTTTTTTTAAAGTAATTGATTGAAGGATGCTTTAAAAGCCATTATTAATCTGTTAAACCCTTGTGACATCACCTTTCAGTTGTCGTATTATCCCCTCTCCTTAGTGTGAGCGAGCGATTTAGATGCATGACATGTAATCCAGAAGGCTGTTGTTGCCATGGAAACACCCTCACTGTCGGTCATATGCTCTTATCCTGGGATTTTATTGGCTGTGTTGCTAAGATCAATGGATGTTGCTTCAATGAATGTTGCTTCATCCATGGGATGAATGAATAGTTGATATTTTTATCTTAATAGATTTTTGTAATGTTGATTTGAATAATAATTTTTACTTTGTTAAACCCTTTCTGAAGGGTTTGAATTGGACTTATGAGTAACTCTTAAATTCAGAAAGTCTTTGTGTACTTTAAAAATGTTTATTAAATGCACTTTTGTTTTGCCTTCAGTTTTGGCTATAAACCTCTTGGCGGTATAAACCTTGGCCCAATTGTGCGAGTTTAACTATAATGAATCTATCATTTACAGCAGTGTGATGTGCATTAGAGTTTAGAATTGATTATACATGTATGGACATTTACCACATGTTTTGTAATTTTGTTATAATTTGCATAGTTTTGCATAATTTAACAGTATTTTATAAATGACCAGGTTTTTTAAAAATCATTGAAATTGTATTGGTTATTGTCTATAAATTTAAAAACAGGGGGAAAATCTTTTTGAATGTTTTCGTTTTTTTTATTGTTGTGGGTTTGTGTAGGACAGCACACCAAAAAATGGGACTGTCCCCAGAAAACAGGCACATTTGGTCACCTTATTAAAACATTGCATAGATTTTTGTGGAAATTTGAGAAAGTTACTATAATTGATTTAAATATGGTAAAATGTGTTAAACGCAATTAGGAGTACCACATCTGTATGGTAGCCAAAAGCGTTCTTAAAATAGCCAAAATTGTGAAACAGCATAAAACTGGATGTCTGCCAGCTCACATTCAGTTTGGGACATTCAAGCTTTACCAGTGTTTAAACAAAGAACATAATTTTCATGGCAACGACGTTAACTCTAATGTAAATAATGTTAATTGTATCTGGGTCAGTGACAAAAATGGTTTGGCAAGATGAGAAATTCTAAAATATAAAAAAAACGTATTTTAAAAACACGCATCAGGTTTTTTCAATGCACATAGGTGTATTTATGTTAATTTTATGCAATAAAAATTTACATTTGCACAATTTTTATGAAAGTTAAGACTGAATGGACCTGAAATTGTCAAATAGTGTAACTGCCAATTGGGCCAAAGAATGAGAAATATTAAATGTTTTATCCACCTTGATGGCGTCATTTTAAAATATCATTTTATTAGTAATTTCTATGCGTTCTATGTAAATTTTAATGCGTTTTTGTAATAGTTGTCCTGACATATGCTGAAAACAGCTCTGTTTTCTAAATAATCTTTGACAAATGATGTAAAAATGTATGTAAAAAATCATATTACACTAAACGAGATGATTATATTTTATTCCACATTTTTTTATGAATATAATTATATTTTCATTTAAAAAAACACTAGTTAAGCCAATTGACACAGACCGGTTACACCACACTGACATTTTTGCAATTATCCGCCAAATATTCTTTCAAAATGAAATAAATCCAGAAATTTTAGACCTGTCCCCAAAAAAGAGAATCTATGCAAATTTGAAATTTTAACCCTTTTACATTTAATTGAACCATAGGGACACAAAATAATTAACATTACGTTATTGACCCATCTACAAGATTTTTATGTGTCATCTAGCTAAAGGCTAAACGTTATTTAAAATGTCAGATGTTGATACGGTCTCACTGTAAGCCACTCGCTTATAAAGGCCTTGAATGCGCTGATATCTTAAGACTTGTATAACATTAAGCTTTCTTTCTAATCGGATGGGAACAAACGTCTGCAAGACGAAGTGAGGGAGTCAAACTGTGCTGTTTCTTCTCGGTCTCTCATGGCTATTGTCAGGCTGTTTAGTTTTTCACAGATCTTTAGGGATTGCTGTCTGTCTTTGTCAGGGATTATGAGAAGAACAGATGATGAGACATACAAAGGCTCTCTAATTTATTCTCATTTACCCTGGATAAAGAATTGGCACTCCTGAGCCCACATATGATATGGCCACTTAATGTACAATATAATAAAGTTGGGAAAATAACTCGTATTAATAAGACCCCAGAGTAGTCAACACAGAAATTGCTGTTTGCATAAATTTGCAAATTCTTTTCACCAAGCGCTATATATTGATTAGATAGTAATGTGCATTACCTGGAAATTGCACTGGTGTTGCATTCGTGCAATAGGAAGTGACTTAATTCAGACATTACATTTCAGATATAAATGCTAGTGTAGCCTATTGTCCATATAATTTTTATATAGTAAATGTGTTTGCTTTTAAAGCTTAACATCTGCATCCAACCCTGATATTAGGGCAATTGGGCGGTTCCCTGGACAGGATTTATCCTAGTCCCAGACTAAAATGCATGTTTGTTGAGCCGCCTTAATTTAAAAACATCTTGCACTGGTGTATCTTATCGTATATAAGTGCCATTGTTTTGTCTCAAGATGCACACCAGTGATGTTTATTGTGAGGTATGTTGGTAAAAACAACTTCAATGCCCTAATATAACTAAAGCCTAGTCCTGGATTAATCTAAACCCTGTCCCAATATCGTAGAGTTCCACCAAAACAAAATATTTTATCTTGGGTAAAACATAAAAGCTGTTTTGGGCATATGCCTGCTGTGCTCCTCAGCAGTCTTAGAAAATCTGTAATGTCATCTTGCTGCTTGCCATTTGTTAATTATTAGTGCAAGGTAGTGATGCATTTTTGTCTTCTGTGGAGGAACTTAAACCAAATAATTCATCTACTTATTCTGGTACTTCTAATGGTACTGATATAGAGAATCTAAATAAAATAAGGACTGAATGCTCTTCTCCCACGTTTAACCCCATTGCTGGTTTAACAAAGCACACGAATTGATTTGAAACACATATTTTCCAACAGCAAAACAGCCAGCTACCATCACGCAGAAAACAGCTTTAATTGGTGCTGATTTAAAAGCATCTCACCCAGCTGATGCCAGAAATAGCCTCGTTTTACTGTCACTATACAGTGTTAAGCATTTAATAGAGCGTCCCTGGACTATAATGAATCTGTGCTTCTTACTCGACCAGCTCGATAAAAAGCTTCAGGCCTATTAGCACATTCACTGATCCTTTGAATTGTTTGCGGGGTCTGTACTGTGTAGTTTTATAATGATACGCTGATACGCTCTTTCCAGTTCGACTGAGGACTATTAACACTTAACCTCTCTGTGCGTTTCTTCAGTATGTGTTTTGTGTACTATTGCAATTTATACCACGGCTCTGTTGAATGCTGTATTCGGATTGGCTGAGAAATGTTCCATAGGTGTTGATTATTTTTTTGTAAACCGCAAACCTAACTGTGTCAAATGTGTTTTAAAATAGACACCAGAACAATGTTTTTGGTAACCGTGGTATAAGCAGAATAATTGACTCTGGTCCTTTGAATTAATCGAAAATAATGCACACTCCGCTTTGCGTCGTGCCACATTGCCACCTTGGGTGTGCATTATTTTCATATAATTCAACGGCCGGTCATCAGTTATTCCTTACGTGGGCGTGTTTATATTTAGGTAAAATGTGGTGTTTTGAAGTTAAACAGTTTTTTTTTTCTATCATAGCCGCAGTATGACTTTAAGTTGTTCGTAGGGTGATCTCTGTTACTTTAGATGGCCTGACTTTTATTATCAACATTGCTCTATATTCCTGTAGCTCAATTGGTAGAGCGTTGTTAGGTAGCGCAAAGGCCATTGGTTCGATACTAGTGAACACACACACACATACTGATAAAGTTGCAGTGTAGGTTGCATTGGATAAGTGTCTGCCAAATGGATATCTGTAAATGTAAACTTGGTTTGCACCATAATACTTAATTCTGTGTAACTGGAACCTGTTGTACACAAACGTGGACAATTACACTGCTTCATGTTAAAAAAAAATTTTTTTTTATTATATTTATTGGTTCTTCCTAAGTAACCCAAATAGCTGGAAGAAATCTGAAAAAAAGACAAACCAAAGCTCGGGTCTTAGGAGGTTAAGCTGCCTTAATTTAAAACACTTTGTATTGACATATATTAACATATATCAGTGCCATTGTTTTGTCTCAAGATGCACACGAGTATTGTTTTTGTAAGGGTTGTTTGTAAAACTACTTGAATATCCTAATATAACTTATGCCTAGTCCTGGATTAATCTAAACCCTGTTCTGGAAACCGCCCCTTTAAGTTTAAACAACTTGACTCATTTCAACTTTCTTGACTAGTGAGAAGTTCGTATAAATAAAAAAATAAAGTTGAATGGGCTTATATGAACTTTCTTTTTATAATTTATAGCAACTTCTAACATGAGCTACTAATTCAAGCTGTTTAAAATTAAACATTTATGTTCTACAAGGAATTTTTACAGTGTAGGTTTTAGCTCAGCTAGTTGTTCCTGTGTAACTCAGTCGTAATGCACTGCATTAGCAGTCCAAAGCTTCATGATTTTTAATTCAGGGAACATGCATGTTGATAAAAATGTACAGGTTGGAATGCACTAAGTTGCTTTTTATGAATGGCTAATGCATAAATGTAAATGTAGTTGTATATGTTTGGGTTGGGACTTCCTGATTGGATGTACTGTTGAATATATGGGTTTGCAAAAACAATTGTTTGCAAAAAAATATATACCGCAAAAAGATTTGTGGGGGATATCATTCATTTTAGTACTTTGAACTAGTGCTGCACAACAACTAATCACAACTAATCGTTTGCAGAATAAAAGTTTTTGTACATCATATATGTTTGTGTATTGTGTATAATAATTATATTTATATATTTATTTATATATATTATATTATATATATATATATATATATATATATATATATATATATATATATATATATATATATATATATATATATATATATTAGTATATATATATTAGTATATATATATTAGTATATATATATTAGTATATATATATTAGTATATATATATTAGTATATATATATATAGTATATATATATATAGTATATATAGTATATATATATATATATATATATATATACTATATATATATATATATATATATATATATATATATATATATATATATATATATATATATATATATATATATATATATATATATATATATATATATATATATATATATATATATATATATATATATATATTTATATTTATATTTATATAGTATATATATATATATATATATATATATATATATATATATATATATATATATATATATATATATATATATATATATATATATATATATATATACATATATACATATATACATATATATATATATATATATATATATATATATATATATATATATATATATATATATATACATATATACATATATAGTATATATATATATACACATATATATACATATATATACATATATATATATATATATACACACACATGCATGTATATATTTAAGAAATATTTACATGTGTAAATACATTTTTATATTTATAGAATTTATATTATACATAAATTTGAATACACTCAAAAAAATGATTCAAGCCCTTCTTAGACATGACACATTAAAATTGTGTTCAATAAATGTAAAATACCTCATTAAGAGAAATAAGTATATATATTTAATTAGTATAACACAAAATAAATACGTACAATTATTTTTATTTTTAATTGCGTTAACACAATTAGTTTGAGTTTGGGTTCTGGAAAAAGAATTTCCCAGCATGCTTTGCATGCAACTGCTTTTGGAGAGTCATTTTTTAAATTAAGTGTTATTTTATGCATTTTTAGGTAAAGAGAAAGACTTAAAAGTGTTAAATGTCCATTTATCTCATTGATTTAGAAGCGTTTGTGAGATATTTTTTCAAATTGTTTGGTTACCATCGTGCAGAAGAGTGGCGCTTGTGGTTAGGTTGTGGATGTAACATATTTCTCTCAATGAGCATTAACAGTGTTTATGCCTGTTTGGAGATCAGGCTCTTCTCAAATGCTCATCCAAAGTATCATATGCTATGTATTATTATTAGCACACTAACATGTGCTTATGCTAATTACTATGATATAAAAACGTTATATATAAAATAACAGAATTGAGTTCTTCAGACTACATTACATTGAGTTATTCACAATATGCTAAATTGAGTTATTCAGACTACACTAAATTGAGTTGAGGCAACTAATTGAGTATTGCCATTTACTTTAAATTGAGTTGGACCAACTCAATATATTTTAATTGTGTAAAGCAGTTTTTTATGAGTTAGGGGTACACATTCATATTGGATGGAAATCCTGCCCACAATTTTATTGAGTTAATCCAATGAATCATTTTTTGAGTGTACTTAATTTATACAAATATTTTTTTCTTAATTATAGATGCATGTGTGTGTGTGTGTGTGTGTGTTTATTTATACTTAATTATTATACACAAAATACACACACATATAATGTAAACTAAAACTTTTTTTCTGCAAACGATTAGTTGCGATTAGTTGTTATGCACCCTACTTTGAAACATTGAAGATTAAATTACTTTCTAACCTTGTCCTTGACATTGCCTTCCATTCAAATTCTGGTTGTCCCAAATGAAAGCCTTTTTCCTCACTGTCTCCAGTAACACTGCTGAGGTGTAAATTACATTTTCTTCCCTTCCCTGTGTTGGTCTCTCACTACATGCTATTGTCACATCATTTATTTATCACAGAGATGTGGCCTATGTTGAAAAAAAGCATAGAGCAGTGTTTCTCAACCCTGGTCCTCAAGGACCCCCTTCCAGAAAGTTTTAGATGTCTCCTTATTTAAAACACCTGAACCAACGCATCAGCCTCCTTCCAGAATGTCTCCCTTTCAAGCTAATCATTTAAATCAGGTGTGTTAATTAAGGAGACATCTAAAACATTCTGGAAGGGGGTCCTTGAGGACCAGGGTTGAGAAACACTGCCATAGAGTATAAACAATAAGCAAACCGAGCGGTTTCTTTTTTAAAGGTGTAGCGGAGGATTTTCTTGAATTTTAGAAAATAACCGCCTTCTCCACTTTTTTAAAATATCCAAGTGTGAAAACTCCTGATTGACAGCTAGGAGGACCAATAGTCTTGATGATCCACTCGGAAAAAGAAAATCCTCCGCAATACCTTTAATCATGTACTTTTTAAGATTATTTTTATTTATTTATTTTTACCTAATTTCTCTAAACATTTTCAGTCTTTAATTTCTAATTCCTTTTTATATTTTTGTCCTTAACTTAGTGAATATATTGTATATATTTTCAAAAAAATCATTAATGGAAAAGTCTAAAGAGTATACCAAATCTACATTTCGCTTCAGGTTGTACATTCATTGAACTCTGTGACGACATAAAAATCTTGACTTTTTTTCTAATACCAGGAATAAAATCAACATCTGTGTTAAATTGTCCAACTTCGGCCAGATTATATAATATCAGCTGTTTAATCTGGATTTGATGCCTAGAGTTTTAATACAGGCCATATTTACACCAATATCCAAATCTGGGGGATGGGTGCATTGCATTACAGATGCAACATGTAGGTTTATTTTCATATGCGTGTCCACTCTTAATCCCCACTCACAGGCGTCTTGTAAAACCCCCCTCCGACCGTATCCCATATAACACAGGGATTTCTAGCGTGCATTCCTGATGGATTTCATCATTATGTCTACTTCACGGTTGCGAGTGGTTTGAATCCTCACTATCCACAGAAACATCATCTACAGTTTGGAAACTCTAGTCTGGGGGTGGGGAGCCATCTTGTGTTGGTTAAGATCAAATCATGTGTGAAGATGCATCCTGCTGAGTTATCTTAATGAGTCAGGGAGCAAAATAGTGGTTGTTTGTGCTATCTAATGGTGCAAAAAATGACGTTTTTACTGAGATCTTGAAATAGCCCAATTCTGTTTGGCACACATTTGATTTGTACTCCTACCTGGCTACATTTCTGATGTTTTCACTGCATAAAGGAAAAGCCTTGCTTGGGATGCCCCCTAATGGTAGTTTTACTATTTACATATGGATTTTATTATTTTTGCATTAAATATAAATATAATAGACACATTTCTGTTTGCAGTTAAACATGATTTAAGAATAGAAATTATTTAATTTAGTAGTTTGTATATTTTTTTGAAGATGTGCCTGGAGTTTGGTTTTATTGAAAGTCATGGTTTGCATTGCCCCTAGTGGCTGTGTGATGGTATTGATGTTACTCAGACATGACTGGTTTAAATAGCAATGGTAATTTCAGTTTATTTGTATGTTGTGTTTTCCATATACTTGGTTTTTAATTCTTTTGTAAGCTTCACTTTTACTAATACATAATATGAGTAAATAAAGAGCTCAGATGCAAAACCCTCTAAATGCGCCTGACATGTTTTCTTGTAAATTAGCATTTTTTTTTTTTTTTATTAGACCCTTAATGGATTATCCCAACAATCTGGTATTTCTGAATTACCTGAGGCTGGTATTAAGGAGATTTAAAAGTATTTGATGATTGTATAATACGTGCCAAGAGCATTCAGTTATCTTCTAATATCATCTTATTTTTTACAGAGCTGGCATATAGAGGGTTTTGCATCTGAGCTCCTTGAATGTTTCCAAATGTGATTCAAAAACCAGATTGTCACATTGTGCACACTTTACTGCTTATTTACCTTTTGTTGTTGCTGTTTTGCATTGATTTTCTATTTGTTAATTGTAATGATGTTTTATCATCTTGACCTAGGATTGTTTTTATTTTCAGGTTATGTAATCTGAAGCATTCGGGGCACACGCCATACAATTGTTACTAGCACCGAGTCAACCTGCTGTCATTTACATATTTACTGAGTGATACGTTTTTAAGAGTCCCCCTCTCTTTTGAAGAGACCCAACATGATCAACTCTGACTTCACTGTGTTACAGTAAGTACAGTAACCCTTTATCAATATACATGTGTTCTCACTGCTTTTTGCTATGTTAACTGATATTAATAAATGTTTGCACTTTGCAGAGACTCGTCAAATGACGGTCAGGGCGACACAGTGAGTCTGGCTATGAGCATCAGTGAATTGGAGGATCCCGGGGAAGGAAAAGGAAAGAAGAAAAGAGGCAGGCCTGGAAAACAAGGGGTGAGCTCGTTATTGCAGACCATTATTGCAACTGGTTGTTTTAAAGGTAACCTACTGTATAAAACCTTTCCTAATACAATGTTGTCCTGTTCCAGGCAACCAATAAAAAAGCCAGAAGGTCTCCTGTTGATAAAGGGGGACGGAAAGCGAATGGAGTGGCCCATCAGAATGGAGAGGGGACGGACTCGGGCACTCTCTTTGAGGTGGTCAAACAAGGCAAAAGTGCAATGCAGGTAAACACAGCATGTGTCTGGTTGGTTTTGTGGTATCTGTAGTATATTCTAGAAAAAGTTTGTAAGTAATTTGTTTTTCTTTGTTGTTTTTATCCAGTGTGTCATTGATGACTGGATTGAATCTTATAAACAAGATAGAGATGTGGCGCTTTTAGATCTGATCAACTTCTTCATTCATTGTGCTGGCTGTAAAGGTATTTTTTGATTTCATTTGTCTCTGTACAGTTTTAAACAAATGCATGAATTTTTGTTCACTATGTTTTAGTTTTTGCAATTAAAGAAACATTTAAATACAAAATTGTATATTTTGAATGTTATTAAATGTGTCCATTACAGGCACTGTAAAAATCGAAATGTTCAGAAACATGCAGAATGCAGAAATTATCAGAAAAATGACAGAGGAATTTGATGAGGTTTGTCAAGTTTTTCATTATATATTTGACCCTGTCTATGAAAATCCGGGCTAAAGTCTTACTCTAATTTTGAGATTACGAGCATCAAAGTTTGATTTCAGCTTTTAATTTACTATGATTTCAATCTATGACCATACTCGCTTAATATTAAAGAGATCATATATATATATATATATATATATATATATATATATATATATATATATGTGTATGTGTGTGTATATATATATGTGTATATGTATGTGTGTGTATATATATATATGTATTTATTTTTATATTTAGATTTTTACATTTATGTAGGATGATTTTATGTAGAAGAGAGTAAAGCACATTAGCTGGGTTTTCATAGGGTCACATACTGTATTTAATTCAAGTTTAATCAGCAGTCTTTATGTGATTCTCTGAACTTTCTGATCACCAAATCCAGGACAGTGGCGATTATCCCCTGACAATGGCAGGACCACAGTGGAAGAAATTTCGGTACAACTTTTGCGAGTTCATCATGGTTCTGATTCGTCAGTGTCAGTACAGCATCATCTATGACGAGTATATGATGGACACGGTCATCTCTCTGCTCACTGGGCTTTCGGATTCACAGGTCCGAGCCTTCAGACATACCAGTACACTGGCAGGTCAGTCAGTCACCTTTGATCTTTAAATGTCTTTTTATGTTTAAGTGCTCTAATTGAGTCCCCAGCACCTAGAAAACATGAATAAGATAAACCCATTAACTTAGTTTTGGTAAACCTTTCTTTGCAAGCATGTGAAAAAATAGGTAATTGTAATTTGGCTCCCCTTGTGATGTCAAAGGGGGATAATACCACTCCTTAATCTGCAACTATCTAACCACAGCACTGCCATTTAGTGTAGAGATCAGCTCATTTGCATTTTAAAGGACACACCCAAAACAGCACATTTTTGCTCACACCTACAGTGTGTCAATTTTAACATATTATAATAAATGATCTATATGGTATTTTGAGCTAAAACTTCACATAAGTACTCTGGGGACACCAAAGATTTTATTTTAAATCTTAAAGTCTTGTGAAATGTCCCCTTAAAGGACACCTATTATGCAAAATCCAAGTTTACAAGGTGTTTGGACATAAATGTGTGTAAACACAACCACCCTACAATAAAAACAATCCACCCACTCCTTCTTTTAATCCCCATTGAAGAAATATTTCCTATAGAATTATAATTTTTTTTTTTTTTTTGATTATCATTATAAAAAATTATCATTACCGCAACATGATATTACATTAAATATATGCATTTACAAACTCATGTTTCGGTAATGAGAACTAAAAAGTTGTCTAGGTACTACGACAAAACTTAATTTCAACTTTTATCTGGAGAGAAAAATAAGAACTGCTTACCTGGTAGCCATCTTGAGTGTCACAGTCAATTGTGTCCCTTCCAACCAATTTTTTTTTTTTTTTTTTTGCTCCTTGAGGTCTTAAACAATGATTGAAAATTGTTCTTGGACACATTTATATTCCTTTTTAATGTCTCTACATTTACCAAGGATCACCAAATACCACATGTTCCTTTACTGTAAATGTTAACTGAAGCACTGAAGCATTTCATTTTTTAGATTTTTTAATTATAAATTTTCCACGTCAAAGAACCAAAATCCAGTCATGGACACATTGCGGTAATGAAAATTTTCCCCTTAAATGTGAAAAAAAAAATGGTTTGTATGATGTGATGTTTGAAATCATGTGCAAAATAGTACATGAAGAGATGTTTCTTATTTTGATACTCTTACTTTGCATTTACTTTTTTTATCAAAATGTTTCATGACACCTCATAAGTCTAATTTTGCGAGAATCACCCAGCTGTGTTTATGTACATAAAATAAGTTGATTGTGTTATTTTATTTTATAGCAATGAAACTTATGACGGCATTAGTAAATGTGGCTTTGAACCTGAGCATCAACCAGGATAACACACAGAGGCAGTATGAGGCGGAGCGTAACAAGGTTGCTGGGAAACGAGCCAATGAAAAGCTAGAACTGCTGCTGGAGAAGAGAAAAGAGGTAGGGTCTCTTTTTTTCCCTAAAACTTGGTTCCTCGATTCCCTGTGATGGAATGGGACTGATTGTTGTCTTATTTAATCGGTAACCTAGCTTCAAGAAAACCAAGATGAAATTGAGAACATGATGAACTCGATCTTCAAGGGTATTTTCGTTCACCGTTACAGGTTAGTGAAATTATTACAAAATGCAGGTAGGAACCAAAGTCATTTTTTAGAAATACCTCAAGGTTCTTTCGCTATCCTTCAGGGATGCCATAGCAGAAATCAGAGCGATTTGCATTGAGGAAATTGGAGTTTGGATGAAATTATACAGCGATGCCTTTCTCAACGATAGTTACTTGAAATATGTTGGCTGGACGCTACATGACAGAGTAAGTATAGAAATGCATATTTTCTGATAAATATCACTTTTGCAGACCACATAAAGATAATGATGAAAGTTTACAAATATGGTATCATGCTATTATATGGTATACATTTATTTTATTAGCAAGGTGAAGTTCGACTAAAATGTTTGAAGGCCCTTCAGACTCTCTACACAAACAGAGAGCTTTTCCCCAAGCTTGAGCTCTTCACCAATCGATTTAAGGTAACATGCATGTACACAATCTTAAAGCGATAGTTCACCCAAAAGTAAAAATAATGTCATTAATGACTCACCCTCATGTCGTTCCAAACTCGTAAGACCTCCGTCATCTTCGGAACACAGTTTAAAATGTTTTATATTTAGTCCGAGAGCTTGTTGAGACTTCAGTTTTTCAAACTTACAGCGTGCGTCTCCCTCAGACTGTAAATGAAGCCCGGGCATACGAAAAAAAACTGCTGGGGCGCACCAGATAACACGTCAGCCGCGTCATACGTCCTCCGCGTCACTGCAGTCATGTGACTTTAGTCTCGCGCATGCACTTCACAACAGAGACAATGCTAAATAAGTCATGTTTTTTTATTTTTGGACCAATGTGTATTTTCAATGCTTCAACACATTCTAACTGACCCACTGATTTCACATGGACTACTTTGATTATGTTTTTATTACCTTTCTGGACATGGACAGTATATTGTACATAGATTTTCAATGAAGGGTCAACAAGCTCTCGGACTAAATATAAAACATCTTAAACTGTCTTACGAGTTTGGACGACATGAGGGTGAGTCATTAATGACATTAATTTCATTTTTTGGGTGAACTATCCCTTTAAACCTATTAACAACATTTATTGTGCCAGAGGTAAAAACGTCACTTTCTGTCCCTCAGGATCGTATTGTGTCCATGACGCTGGATAAAGAGTATGACGTAGCAGTAGAGGCCATACGGCTTGTCACTTTGATTCTGCAGTGAGTATTTCTCATCATTTATTATCTTACTGCACCTCACCTGTCTTTCTTACAACACGTTTCATCTGTCTCTTCATCATATCTTTTTAAGGGGTAGCGAGGATGCGCTATCAAACGAAGACTGCGAGAACGTCTACCACCTAGTATATTCTGCCCATCGCCCTGTTGCCGTGGCAGCCGGAGAGTTTCTTCACAGAAAGTGAGATGAATGAACTGCTGTTTGTCATGTGTGTTATATTATTTATCATCATAAACGTTCCCATCAATTTTGGTTCGTTTGGTTGCAGGCTATTCAGCAGGCACGACCCTCAAGCTGAGGAGGCTTTGGCAAAGAGACGAGGCAGAAACAGCCCAAATGGGAACCTGATCAGAATGCTAGTGTTGTTCTTCCTGGAGAGCGAGGTGAGAGATTTGTCAAACATTTTAAATTCAGCTCTTATTTCTCGAATAAAACATGACCACCGTTCTTTGTTTTAAAGCTTCATGAGCATGCAGCGTATCTGGTGGACAGCTTGTGGGACAGCTCGCAGGATCTGCTGAAGGATTGGGACTGCATGGTAGAGCTCCTGTTAGAGGACCCTACGCCGGGAGAAGAAGGTACACACCTCTTTTATTCTCAGTTTGATCAATCAATACGCATCGCACTTTTTTCCCGCTCATTGGTGTTGGTGTCTGACTGTTTTTTTTTTTTTTGCAGTGATGGGAGATAGACATGAGAGCGCACTGATCGAGCTCTTGGTCTGCACCATCAGACAAGCGGCTGAAGCTCATCCACCTGTGGGCAGAGGAACGGGAAAGAGGGTAAGTGCAGACATCTTGAGATTGTTCATTGTTAATGTATAAATTATCTAATGATTTTGGTTTTCTTTTTTAGGTCCTCACTGCCAAAGAAAAGAAGACTCAGATAGATGACAAAAACAAACTGACGGAGCAGCTTATCGTTGCTCTGCCCATGCTGTTGTCAAAGGTAGTACCAACTTGAGTCATTTCAGTAGTGGATCTGAATAAAGAATAAAGAAAAGGCTTCATGGTTTTCTTGCTTTTGCTTTTAGTACCAGGCCGATGCAGAAAAAGTGGCAAACCTCCTTCAGATCCCTCAGTTCTTTGATCTTGAGGTCTACAGTTCAGGACGTATGGAAAAGGTGAGTTAATACCCAGATGTGGCTTTAAACATATCTACATTAGATCTTTACACAAGAACAGGTTAGGGTTAGGGTTTCTAACCCCAAAAATATTACACGCGCAGACATTTTTGCACTCCCAATGCCTAGCATCAGTAGTTTATCTTTATTTCTATATTCCCCCTTTTGTTTAGCATCTAGACGCCCTGCTGAAGCAGATCCGAGTGGTTGTTGATAAGCACGCTGAGATCGAAGTGTTAGAGGCCTGTAGCAAGACTTACAGCATCCTGTGCAGCGAGGAGTACACCATCATGAACCGCGTGGACATCGCTCGCAGCCAGCTTATCGATGAGCTCACAGACAAATTTGCACACTCGGTTGAAGATCTGCTGCAGGAGGTGACCTGAGAAGTTTATTTTCCTCATGGAGCACATATTTATTTTAGGAAGGAGTTTGACATTTTTTATTCAATATTTTTTATCTCACAGGGAGATGAAGCAGATGATGATGACATTTACAATGTTCTTTCGACTTTAAAGAAGCTTACTGCGTTTCACAAGTAAGAACAATTTATCCTTTGATTTTGTCTTTGTGTTGGGAATGTAAAGCTTGTGTGTGTTGGCACCGTGTGTGTGCACTGGAGCTTTAAGTTTGTTTTGTATGCTTTGCAGTGCACATGACCTTACAAAGTGGGACCTTTTCAAAAATTGTTATCGATTGTTGAAGATGGGGATCGAACAAGGGTCCATGCCAGAGCAGGTAAAGATGTTTAAACATGAGTTTCTCTTCATATAGCTTACTTTTCTTGTATTATTTTACATATAAAATATATTATTTTCACTGTTTTTTTTTTAAGATACAAACAGAAAATACAGGAAATATGATTAAAAAAAAAAATCAGAACTAAATGTCTTCTTCAGGCATCAGTCAGTTTTTAGTGTGACCTCTCTTGGCACGAAACGCATCTTGAGCTTTTTTGAGGAGACTGAAGTCATTGAATTAGAAATTAGGATTTAACTTCATTTAGGTTTAAAAGAGTATTTAAGGTTGTTTACCCTAAATACTTGACAATTCACCTTATACTTTTATGCTGTTTTAATACTAAATACACATTTACTGTATTTCTGGTTGTATTTTAATAAGGAGACTGAGAAATAATTACAAATGCAAAAACAACAAATCTTATGGAAGCATGGTGGCCTAAGACTTTGCACAGTACTGTATATATTCGATAAAATGTATTCTGTGATCAAATGAGCTAATTAATTACATTTCTTCTGTAACACATTTATAATTAAATCAATAAAATTGACAATATTTGATTCGACTAAACATAGAATTTCCTGCATAAACATTTATGCTACATTGTGGCCATGACATTTAATTATTATTTTAACATAAGCCTATTGCTTGGGCTCCAGTTGCTTTGACTTTTTTCAGAAGTTGCATTTGAAGTGGCGTTTAGGTATATTTACATAATGTTAAATGCAGTTTAGTGGTGGCATGAATGTATTTGTCCTGCAATTACCATGTTTTCCTGACTATAAGTCACTTTTTTTCATAGTTTGGCTGGTCCTAGAACTTCTAGTCAGGTGCGACTTATATGTCAAAATTATTTCATATGAACCAAGAGAAACCATTACTGTCTACAGCCGCGAGAGTCCACTATGCTGCTCCTGTATTTATGTAATTCAATGGATTCAGTGATGTGGAATGACTTTGGGACCTTTTTGAACTTGATTTGGCTTGTGGTGTTAAATTAGGCTATTCAGTCTCCCAGGTATGTTCTGTATGCTATTGTGTGCGGTGAATAAACGGTAATATGACCTTAAATGGGACAGAGAATGAAAAACCATTTTACTTTGTCTTTGTTGAATAATGGTAGTCTACCCACATTCACAAACATACAAAAAGTGCTAGACATGCTAAACATCTCAGTCTCATAGAAATTCCTCTTTTAGAAATGTCAGCCAGAAAACGGCCCAATCTGAAAAAAAAATATGCTTATGACATCACAGGCATCTCATTGCCCCTCCACTTTAAAATAATTGGCTACATTTTTTGAGTGGCAGCAAAGTCAGCCAATCAGTAATGAGATTGCAAGTTAAGCCAGTAGGGGGAGACAAATAGGTGCAAAACCACTTGTTTAAAATCCCCCACCCAAATAGAGCTATCTGAGAGAGAATTTTAGGAAGCTTCTAAGGCATTACAGATCCAAACAAAAATGTTTTTGTCTACATGTCACATCACAGAACAAGGATAAATAAACCCGTTCAATTCTATGTCACCTTTAACACCTATTCAACCTGCTGTTCTCTGTGCCATTGTTTAGTTAAATAACTTGCATTTCCAGATTAAATGTCTGTTCTTCGGCTTAGATTTGTGAAATCATTTTCTAAATAAATGCAATGTATAGTCCAGTGCAACATGTATACGTATAGTCCGGAAAATACATTACAATTGCATAAGTAATGCTTATAATGCATACTTTTTGTCGAATATTGAAACATGATAGAACACTGAAGTTGTGTTTTTTGCAAAGAGAAGAGCAGGGAGCATTAAATGCATTATTTATTTTCATAATTAAGTCCACTAAACAACTTGTCCTAATCTGTAACTGCTTTCTATTAAATAATAAGTGTGTTTTCCTGGCTTGTGTTCAGATCGCTGTTCAGGCTCTGCAGTGCTCTCATTACTCCATCCTGTGGCAGCTGGTGAAAATTACTGAGGGATCACCATCAAAGGTACAGATGCCCTCATATACACTTTGTGGAAATGAATCACCTTTCGTAAAAAAAAAAAATGCCATAATCCCCCTTGTGTGTTTATTGGCAGGACGATCTTGTGGCATTGAGGAGGGTGGTGAAATCATTTCTAGCTGTGTGCCAACAGTGTCTTTCTAATGTCAACACTCCAGTTAAAGAACAGGTGAGGAGGGACATTCTGGAGGCTGGTTTTGTTTGTTGCATTGCTAGTTTACGTAGTGATGCATGAATCCACTGATCTTTAAACTTAAAAAAACAATAACATTTTAAGCATTTTTTTTTTTTGCTGTTTTTTTTTTAATAATATACTTTAAACTTCACATGGAAAGGTTGTAGTATGTCGTATGAGCTACGTATAAGGTTTTTACGGTAGATGTTGCTCTGTTCTATCTCCACAGGCATTCATGCTACTGTGTGACCTGCTGATGATCTTCAGTCATCAGTTGATCTCAGGCGGTCGAGAAGCTCTCCAGCCGCTGGTCTTCAATCCAGACGGCGCACTGCAGAACGAACTTCTAAATTTTGTTCTGGATCATGTGTTTATTGATCAGGATGATGAGAATCAGAGCATGGGTGTGTTTCTCAGAATCCTGCGAAATTGGGTTTCTGTTAGAAATTATCTCCTTTTGAGTGAAATATTAACTATTTAGGCTTTGTTTAGAGCAAAATTAGTTGAAATTGCTGAGTAAAAAAAATGTAATGCTACAAATTGTGAGATCAGAACAAATTTACAATTATCAAATAAATTAAAGTGAAGTACTATTCAGATTAAACCGTAACACTGTTGCTTGTATTTGTCAATATAGCATGCATTAAAGGAATAGTTCACCCAAAAATTAAACTTTTGTCATCATCTACTCCCCCACATGTTGTTACAAACCTGTATAAATTTCTGTGTTCTGCTGAACACAAATGAAGATATTTGTTATAAAAGCAGGAAATATAGTAGGAAAAAAAACTACTATGAAAGTCAATGGTGCTTCCTTTGTGTTCATGAGAACAAAGAAATTAATATAGGTTTGATACAACATGACGGGGAGTAAATTATTACAGAATTTTTATTTTTGGTCAACTGTTTCTTTAACATAAAATAACATTGGTTAGTGCCAAATGAACTAACATGCATTTGCATTAACAAATACAAACTTATTCTAATGTTACTATTCAAATAAACTAAAACCATGCTTAAACCTTGTTTTAAACATATATTGACTTGTATTATTCAGAGGGTGATGAGGAGGACGAAGCCAATAAGATCGAGGCTCTTCACAAGAGGAGGAATCTGTTGGCAGCCTTCTGCAAACTCATCATCTTCGACATCGTGGACATGCCAGCAGCTGCAGACATCTTCAAACAATACATGAAGGTATGAAAAACTCCCATCTATCATTTAATGGGACACTTCACTTTAAAAAAAAGCTAATTTTCCAGCTCCCCTAGAGTAAACACTTGATTCTTATAGTTTTGAAATTCATTCGCTAATTTCTGGGTCTGGCAGTACCACTTTTTGCATAGTTTGGCACATTCTATTGAATCTGATTAAACCATTAGCATTACGCAAAAAAATAACCAAAGAGTTTCAATATTTTTCCTATTTAAAACTTGACACTTCTGTAGTTACATCGTGTACTAAGACTGACAGAAAATTAAGGATATGGCTAGGACTATACTCTCATTCTGGTGTAATAATAAAGGACTTTGCTGCTATAACATGGTTGCAGGAGGCACAATGATATTACGCAGCAGCTGAAAATCGTTCCCTTAGTAACTTTCAATAGCAGGGGACTATTTTCGGGCACTGTGTAATATCACTACACCTGCTGCAGCCATGTGACGGCAGCAAAGTCCTTGATTTGACGCCAGAATGAGAGTATAGTTCCTAGCCATACCGGCCTAGAAAATCACAACTTTTAATTTTTTTTCGGCCTTAGTACACGATGTAACTACAGAAGAGTCAAGTTTTAAATAGGAAAAATATTGAAACTCTCTGGTTATTTTTGAGGACGATGCTAATGGTCTAATCAGATTCAATGGATTATGCTAAGCTATGTTAAAAGCGGTAGCGCCAGATCCGGAGATCAGCTGAATGAATTCCAAAACTGTAAAAATCAAATGTTTCACTGTGAGGGAGCTGTAAAATGAGCCTATTTTCAAAAAAGTGGAATGTCCCTTTTAACTACACATATTTGATGCTGATTGAAAATTATTCACAAAGTGCTGTTTATTTTTCAGTATTACAATGACTACGGAGACATAATCAAAGAAACGTTGAGTAAGGCCAGACAGATGGACAAGATTCAGTGTGCAAAGACCCTTGTCCTCAGCTTGCAACAGGTACAGAATATAAATTAGAGGAACTGCACTTTAGGATTAGATAAAAAAACATTACTTCCTGATTTGACAATTTTCCTTCCTGCAGCTTTTCAATGAGCTTGTCTTGGACCAAGGACCCAACCTGGACCGAACGTCTTCCCACGTCAGCGGCATTAAGGAACTTGCCCGACGGTTTGCACTTACATTCGGACTGGACCAGATCAAAACCAGGGAGGCCGTGGCCACACTGCACAAGTAAGAAACGCTTCAGCTTTACTGACCTATAGCTGGGTGTTTTAAATAATAATAATTTTTTTGAACTACCACAGAGATGGAATTGAATTCGCCTTCAAGGTCCAAAATCCAAAAGGACCGGACTACCCACCACCCAATCTGGCCTTCCTGGAGGTTCTCTGTGAGTTCTCCTCCAAACTCCTACGACAGGACAAAAAGACTGTGTAAGTACAGAAATTACTTTTCTAAAATTAAATAAAGTACTACATATGGTGCGTATTCATTTGCCCACAAATCCACTTTTAGCATTTAGGCATAAGATCAAGACTTTCAGGCAGGGTTTTGTCTGGTAGTCCATCCATAATGTGTGTGTGATCATCTCTTTATCCTGCCACAGACATTCCTACCTGGAGAAGTTTATGACCGAGTATATGATGGAGAGGAGAGAGGACATTTGGTTGCCACTTATCGCCTACAGGAACTCCCTGTTAACGGGTGGAGATGAAGACCGACTGTCAGTCACAACCGGAAGCACCACTAGCAAAGCCAGCACAGTCCGCAGTAAAAGAGGCCGGCCAGCACAGCAGAAAAAACGCCCAGATGGTAGAAACTTTCAACATCTCATTCAAGACAAAACTCAAACAAGCTTGATAGTCTTAAAGGATTAGTCAATTTTCTTTAAAAAATCCAGATAATTTACTCACCACCATGTCATCCAAAATGTTGATGTCTTTCTTTGTTCAGTCAAGAATAAATTATGTTTTTTGGGGAAAACATTCCAGGATTTTTCTCATTATAATGGATTTTAATGGACCCCAACACTTAACACTTAACTCAACACTTAACTTAGTTTCAAAGGACTCTAAACGATCTCAAACAAGGCATAAGGGTCTTATCTAGCGAAACAATTGTCATTTTTGACACAAAAAAATATATACATTAAAAAAATATGCACTTATAAACCACAACAACGTGTCTATCTCCTGTCCTGTGATGCACCAGCGCAACCTCACGCAAAACGTCATCACATCAAGAGGTCACGGATGCGAAACTACGCCCCAGTGTTTACAAGTGTGGAGAAAGAGGACCGTTCTGACGTTGTTGTATGTGGAATGATACTAATTAATGTCTTTGTGTCAGTTTATTGTTTAAAATGGTCCGCAAATGTGCGTTTCATATATTTAACACGTGACCATCCACGGCATTAAGCAATTACATGAGGTCGCGCTGGCTCGTCACACAGCCGGAGGAAGAAGAGAAGTTGTGGTTTAAAAGTGCATATATTTTATTTTTCTTGTCAAAAATTTCTATATTTTGTTGGATAAGACCCTTATGCCTCAATTGGGATCGTTTAGAGTCCTTTGAAACTCCATTGAAAAAAAACTGTTAAGTGTGAGATAAATGTTAAGTGTTGGGGTCCATTGAAGTCCATATAATTGAGAAAAATCCTGTTATGTTTTCCTCAAAAAACATAATTTCTTCCTGACTGAACAAAGAAAGACATTAACATTTTTGATGACATGGTGGTGAGTAAATTATCTGGATTTTTTTAAGAAAATTGACCAATCCTTAAAATAATACACATGAAAATCAGTGCTGCGTTTAAAATCGCTTCTTATTACCTTGACAGAGGAGAGTGTGGACAGCTCGTGGATGATGCGCAACGACACCCTCCAGACACCAGGTGGCCTCCACACCCCACAGCTCACATCCACTGTCCTCAGAGAAAACCCCAGACAGGCAGCAGAACACATCCCAGACCAGGACTCGTCGGAACCAGGCTCAGAACCAGACTACATGCACAAGTATACAACTAAAGCTTACATTTTACATCTTTTATGCCACTTGTTGAACATCAACTAAATGTCCTTTACTTTCAGTCCTCAGATGCAGATGTCGTGGTTGGATCAACATCAGAAGATGGATGAGGTAAACCGAAAAGAGAGAGGAGGGATGAACTACATGAAGGCACGCAGTGGTGGAATGAGACAGCAGGTGTACGTACTCACACTTTTTACATGTTATGCGTGTCTAATAAAGCAACAAGTCACTAGAAGAAATGCATTTTTTGAATTACTGTAAAATTGCCCAAAAGCCTCTAATACAGCGATTTCTTACCTTCATTCATCTCATTATTTATTAATAGTAAAACAAGTCACAATTTCTCGTCAGTTTATATAGTCGATATTAGGGATGCATAACTGTTAATCACGGTTCATCTATAGCAGAATAAACATTTTTTTTTACATCATATGTGTGTAAACTGTGTATAATAATTATGTATATATAAATATGCACGCATGCATGTATAATTTTAAGAAAAATATATATATATACCCCAGAGTTCAAAAATGTTCAGCCCGTTAATGTCACTTTTTACTTGGCCGTCCAATCACAGTGGAGGAGGGGTGGGACAAATATCACAACAACCAACCTGCGCATTGTTCAACGACTGAAAAAACAAAGGAGAAGTACTTAAAGCACTAAGCTGAAAAACGCTGGCAAGTGCCCACAGTTGGCATCTGCCCTGGTTTTTAATCGCGTTTAAACGCTTTGGTGTACACGCCCCCTAAGGTAGAAAATATAAGAGATTGCATGACCTTTGAACTCAAGTCATTCTGTCATGTAGGCGAGGTCTCATGGAAGATGATGCTGAACCCATCTTTGAAGATGTGATGATGTCCTCGCGAGGTCAGCTGGAGGATATGAACGAAGAATTCGAGGACACCATGGTGATAGATCTGGTGAGAATTTACATGTGATAATCTCTGCTTAAAGTTTTTAGGAATATCTATAATGTCTCTGACAGCAAATGCCATACGTTACCCTGGACCACAAAAAAAGGGTCTTTTTTATCTATCTATCCATCTATCCATCTGCTAAATAAATAGGTTTTCCATTGATGTATGCTTTATGAGGAAAGGACACTATTTGGCTGAGAAACAACTATATGAAAATCTGTAATCAAAGGGGGCAAAAAAATCCAAATATTGAGGAAATCTCCTTTTAAAGTTGTCTAAATGAAGTCCTTAGCAACACATATTACTAATGATAAATACATATTTTATATATTTACAGTAGGAAATTTACAAAATATCTTAATGGAACATGATACTGAATATCCGAATGATTTTTGACATATAAAATATATTATTTTGACCCTTACATATATGTATGGTTGGCTATTGCTACGAATATACCTGTGTGACCCAGGGTCAAATTTTTTATTATACAAAATCTGTTCATTTGTTAAAATAATTTTCTTTGCAGTTGCTTTGTGTAAATTCTAACTTTATATTTTTCAGCCACCATCCAGAAACAGGAGAGAAAGAGCAGAACTTAGACCAGACTTTTTCGACTCTACAGCCATAATGGAAGATGAATCCGTAAGGGCATCTGATTAATAAACTTAATCATTTATATGTAAATTAGATCAAGGTTTAACAACGCTGGGGTATTATTTAAAGAGGACATTTCACAAGACTTTGTTTAAGATGTCAAATAAATCGTGTCCCCAGAGTACGTATGTGAAGTTTTGGACAGATAATTTATTATAGCATGATAAAATTGCCACTTTATAGGTGTGAGCAAAAATGTGCCATTTTTGTGTGTGTCCTTTTAAATGCAAATAAAATGGCAGTGCCGTGGTTGGTTAGTGCAGATTAAGGTGCAGTATTATCCCCTTCTGACATCACAAGGGGAGCCAAATGTCAATTACCTGTTTTTTCACATGCTTGCAAAAAATGGGTTGATCTTTTTCACATTTTCTAAGGTGATAGAAGCACTGGGGACCCAATTATAGCATTTAAACATTGAAAAAGTCAGATTGTCCTGATCTGTCTCCTTTAAGCATTTTATCATTCATATATTTTATTTAGTGCTGCTGAGAAGGAAGTACTAATTATTTTATTATGTTTCCATCTTTCTCTTACAGGGATTTGGTATGCAGATGTTTTGAGAGAGATTGCAGCCTATAGAGGTGATCACAACCAGCAACCAACGAGAATTGCATTAAATGTTTATTTTGTGTTTTAATGGCAGTTTCACATAACTGTTCAGAGGCATGTGAGCTTCTTGTCTTAGTTTTGTGAATATGGTCAGGCCATAATCCCATCGTATGCATTTTTTCAGTTAATATAGAGGCTGTAAAAATCGAAACCTGTAATCTTAAAAGTGGTGTTTAATACTTTTTGGCAGTATTGGTTCCTCATTAGCAGTTTAATCAGATTAACGTTTCAGGACTTTTTCATCTATTCATCTTCTGGGTTTATTCCCGATTGACTCCTCAGGAAGACAAAAGTCATAGAAAGGCCATTTTCTCATTCTCTGTTTCTTTAGGTTTGTCCACATGGTTAGTTGGCCTTTATGCACCTAACTAGTGAAAAATATTTGATATCTTTAATGTGGTTTAAATTTACTTTTGGAAAAAACTACTTGATTTATCAGATTGATAAAGCCCACGTTTGTTCGTAATAACTCTATAATACTAAAATTGAAATATATACTGATGTTTATACAGGAAATGATTATTTGAGACTTACACGGGAGTATTCCTTACTTCGGTTACACTGGTCCTGTGTTTCGTTTATTAACCTGTTTGTCGTTTACCTCTGTTTATAGTCCGCTCAGTGGTTGTGTGTTTGTGGGAACGTAGCTTTCACACAATACTGTATTGCTGTGAATGTCGTCGATCATTCTTAATCTTAATCCACAGAGCAGGTTTTTATGTAGCCTGTGTGGTACTGAAGACAAGCAGAACCATTGTTTTGAACGGTGCTTTTAGATACAATTCACCAATTAAACAATGGGATTATCATTATTTTAATGTTTTTACTGTTTGAACTTTTGCTTTTTCTAAAGAAATGTTTAAATAAAAGTATTTAAAAAAAATATTGGCAAGTAAGTTATTTTAAGTTGTTATACTCTGTTTGTCATCATGGTCTGTCTTTATTAGTTTCAGACAGTAGGGGTAAAGATCGTCCTACACCAAAATATGATTTTAATGAGAAGTCTGAGAAAAAAAATGACAGGCTTGTGTCAACTTTTTGGGGTTTAAACAGGAAGCAGACTTGAAGCCCACATGAATAATTGCAGCATGAAGTATTTTCCTTAAATTAAATGCAACATGTAAATTCAAGTTAAATGAACTAACGCTATTTTAATATAATTCTTAATCTAAAAGAAAATCACTAAATAAAGGTAATCCACAACTGAGCAATAGATGGCGCTAAATGCAATGGTACAGGCGGCCAGCTCCGGTGTTATTTGGGAAATATGAAAAGAAAGTTAGCCAAGGAATGCTATTATGTATGGTTTCTGTATGTGCAGTAAAAAATAAAATGTACAAATGTTTGTGCTTGGCGAAAATCCCAAATTTTCGTTATGAAAATTGTTTTAAAACAACGGTTTATCCAGTAAAGCTTTTCTGGACCTTCATTTCATGCGAACGAAGTTGTTTACATGTGACGTCAGAGGCGAGCTTTACGTCACTGGAAATCAGTCGCTTTCCTGTTATTTCATTATATATTTAATATTTAGGCGTTGTTTTACTGTTTCTATACAGCTTTGTGTTTGAAAGATTTGTTCCTTGTGACGCACCGAGTGACTTCAGCACTTTTTATTTAACTAAGGTGAAGTAAAACAATTGCTTAACGTAAGCTTTATGATTGTAAATAATGGATGGAAAATAATTAATAATGCTTTGTGAACTGACTGAGTGACTGCATATGCCTAATGCGTTTGTTATTTTCAGGATTTCTTTCAACGTTTGCTTTACCCCCTGTTAACCATTGGATAATTTCCTCTCGAGGTGCCACGCCCCACTCAAAACGCTCATGCAACCAAGGCAACCATTCGCCCACATAGGTTTGCAATCTCATTTCGAAGCAGCACTAATATCGCGATATGTACGCCGGCTGCGCCCATTCCTTGCAGCGTTTACTTTTGTTATCGCGAGATGTGTACGTCTGCGCCCATTCCCTTAGCATGTGTTGCCTTGTTCTCGCGAGACGTGACAGCAGCGCCCCCTCCTTGTTCTAATGCGGAGAGGAAGAGAGGGGAGAAGCCTTTTCAAATACACATTTCAATATCGCTATTGAATTTTTATCTATATATTTTTCTTCAAAGGAATGACTTGTGCATTTACGTCGTGGATACTACATTTGTCTAATTATCAGACGTATTGCATCCCACTCCAGAAAAACGCCGGGATAAATCCTTAAAGAAGACAAGCGGCCTATTTTTGTTCCTGACATCCTGGAGGCGCAGTTCACTGTCGGCCGGTGTAATTCACATCAAACGGACATTAAACTCGCGGCTCCTTTGTTTACGCCGGACCCGCAAAACAATTCACAAGCATGCGCGGTGAATTACCGCCGCATTGACGCCGGATTTTTTGCATGCACTGGAAAGACTTAATACACAAAGCGGCCTGTTTTCCTTTTTTTGCGCCATGAAGAGCGGCGGACAATAACAGAGAGACGGCGCATGAGTCCAGATCCACACACGGTGCCCGCTACCAGCGATCACGAAGATAATAAGCAAATCTCCGGGACAGCATTGCAAACAAGGACCGCATTCATCCAGAATGAGGCCGAGAGAGTAATCTGTGCTCTGTATATGAATTTACTGGGGTGAAGAGCGCCACCAACGTGTTGTTGTTGAATTTTATATCGAAACTATAACTGTATCGCCGACCTCAGACGGGATTTTTAATGGAGTATCGATGATCATATTTTGCAAATGCGTCGTTGCATTTGAATCGCATCAGCGTGGACGATCGTGTGTCCGGCTACGATGATTCGCGCGTATTTCTTGCCGTGGAAGAGGGGAAAGCGTTGAGATGGAGCGGTATTCATGAATGCGATGTGCAAAGACCAATTTTCCGTGCTTGTGCACCGATATCCGGTGAAATATTTATCGCATGCATAAAGCATTCCTTGCATTCACAGTCGACGGATCCCATTTACATTGATGTTCCGTGGGCTGCTGGCGGGACTGAAGCCTCACGCTCGCTCCTTTTCTTTTTCCTCCCCGAACTGGATCTGTCTAGCGCGACACTGCTGAGATGAACCCGGTGAATGCGACCACTCTCTACGTGTCAGCTTGTCGGTCGGTGCTGCAGTGCGATCCCCGGGACCCCCAAGCTTTGGAGGAAATCTATAAGCTCTTGCCTTTTTTCAGACAGTCTCTCGCCTGCCTTGTTTGTGGTGAGGGTTTTATATGATTCAGCTTGATCACTGCATGTGATCGCTGCATGCATGTTTAGATACTGCACGGTTCTGCTCGATCCCTTCATGCATTTAAATCACTTTAGGGTTGCATGATCACCACATGCGTGTTTAGTCTGCATGGTTGCATGATGATAACTTCTGCATGCTTGTAGCTTCAGAAGATGATTTCCTTAGCTCCGCCGACCATGACACACCCCCATTGAGTACACAAATTCCTGACACACACAATCACAACACGAGCGTAGGCATTTATAAACACATCAGTGAATACAGGCTGTGATTAAGTACTCGAGACAGTTAAGTTTAAATCATTTAAAGTTATTACCCCTGTTTAGTAATGCTTCATTTGGTATGACTTGGCAATTTTTTCTAATCATCATTTGTAACACTGCTTGTCAAAAACCCAGATGAAGTGATTTTTGTGATTTATCGTTTTCTACATAAAATCACCCTATGTAATGTAAATAACATTGTGTGAAAACATAACCTTGATATCTTTAACGTTGACTGATTAAGGTCATGTCAAATATTTAAATAAAAACTTATTCCCCAAATTAAATGACATAATACAGAATCCAAAAATGCATTTGGTATTTCATCTCATTAAAAAAAATTTGTAATCCAAAGTACATTTGTATTAAAGTAAGTTTACATGCTAGATGTGCATGCATGTGTTTATAAAAAAGTGCTGCATTTGAGACCCTTGTTTGCCATATGCTATGTATGTAATATGAACCACACCATTCAACTCCCCGTCATTGGTAAACAAGTGTGGCTTTTGTTGAATGATACCGAACCCTTGAAGAGCAAATGTATTTCATTGCATTACTAGCTATGTTAGTTTGCTCGGAATGTCCAAAACGGATCATCTTAAACATTTATTCATTTGGCAGATGCTTTTATACAAAAAACAACTTGCTGTGCATTACATCGCATACATTTTTTTTTATCAGTATGTGTGCCACTGAGCTAAACAGGAGCACAAGGTGGGAAGTATGAAAGCAGCCTATTTAAACTGGTAATGAATAGCACCATCTAGCATGCATCAAATTAATTAGCAAGCTTTTAATGGCCTTTTTTCGTTCATTCAGGTAATTTACTCCAAGAGCCAATAGCTCCAACCAACTCAACGTGCCAGCACTATGTCTGTAAATCATGTAAGGGCAAAAAGATGATAATGAAGCCATCGTGTAGCTGGTGTAAAGACTATGAACAGTTTGAAGAGAACAAGCAGCTGTGCATCTTGGTGGACTGCTACAAAAAGCTCTGCGAGTACATTGCACACTCCCCTCTTGCCCAGCACATTTCAACTGCTGCGGGAGGGTCCCCAGACCTACTGGCTCTGTTGAACGAGGACATCCCATTGGACATTAGCGAGGGGGAGGAGTCTCTTTCTTTGAGCTTGACAAACCAGTCCCCTACACCCTCAACCTCAGAAACACTCCCTGATGAGGGCCAATCCCCTTCAACAGAGATCAAGGAACAAGGCCTCAGTCCTGTAGGGGTGAACGGTCTTCAGGATTGTAACGGTTTGAGTAATGTGGAGGAATTAACCGCCAATTTCCCTTCACTAGGGGCAAACGTTCCTGAAGCTGGGGACAACGAGAGCCAAGTGGTGAAACAGGAGAGTTTCACAAATGAGATCCCTGTGTGTGAAGCGGTGGCAGCCGCTGATGAGGAACTTTGTACCAGCACCATGGACCTTTGTGGTTTCGGAGGGGATATTAAGCATGATGGCGGGACTCTCCTCTTGAGTGTAGAGGAGGTACTCAGGACTCTGGACCCAGATGACGTCCCCCAGGAAGAATGTTCGGCGACTCTCGAATCCTCTGAGAACTTAAATGAACCGTTCGGCGTTTCGTGCGACTCTGTTGACTCCCCTCAGCTCTCCTTGCTTCCAGGCGACTCGCAGGAAGTTCTAGTTCCCCACCACCCAGCGTTCCACAAAAATCCTCAATCTTTAGGAATTTCCTGTTCCGCTGTGACACCAGGAGTGCCACGGTCCAACCGCAAGCGGTCGCGGTCGGAGAGCGACAGCGAAAAGATTCAACCCTTACCCATTTCCACCTTTATTCGGGGCCCTGCGCTGGACGCCTCAGCCCCGGTTGCTGTCAAGTGTGAACCCAAATCTCCCACTCAGACTATTCCTCACATGGCAGCGGTGCCCAACGGTGAAGGCCTTCCTAAAGTGGGAAAATCATTACTGGCGTCCACTAAAAATGTTAAAAAGAACCTCGACCACCACGGACCCAAAAAGGCATGCACTAAGTCTAAGCAGGGAACTCCCAAGGTGAAAGAAAAGACGAAAGAACGGATTGTGACTAACACCCTTATTCCGGGGAGCCCTACGAAAGTGGTTTATAAAAAGGCGCAGGAGAAAAAAGGTTGCAAGTGTGGCAGAGCAACCCAAAACCCAAGTGTTCTTACGTGCCGGGGCCAACGGTGTCCCTGTTACTCCAACCGCAAAGCTTGTCTGGACTGCATATGCAGGGGCTGCCAAAACTCTTACATGGCCAATGGTGAGAAGAAGCTAGAGGCCTTTGCGGTTCCAGAGAAAGCCTTCGAGCAGACAAGACTCACCCTGGGCATCAATGTCACCAGCATCGCCGTACGAAACGCCACAGGCAGTGGTACGGGTGGGATGCTCAACGTCTCCACGACGGCCGGTTCACCTGTTGCCTCCTTTTTGGCTACGGGGCCCCACGAAGACAAAGGATTTGATGAACCGTTGGACATGGGGTTCGACTGAGCACCAGAAGTTATTGCTCAACCATCACCCTGTATTCCAAACCAACTTGCTTTCAGCGTGAAGGCAATGTGTACTGAGGGGTTGGTGCCAGCGGAGTTTGTGATAAGGCAGCTATTGTGATTCTGTTCCAGTTCACATCAATTATACTAGCTATTGCTGAAGCTGGTGTCTTTATATCACTTGTACTGTTTTTTGTTGTTTTTCTTGCACACCATTAGGAAAAGTGAGGGGTTTCCTTTTTGGTAAAGTTTTTTTCTATTTTGTAGTACAAGTGATTTGCAAGGCACGATCTTTGGCAAGATATACCTGACCTCATTGTTGCGGGTCACACTATGTGCATATGTGGAAGCTTTTCAATTTGTAGGTTTGGGGAAGATACCTGGTTAATGAAACGGTACCCTACAGCATCAGTAGAGACTGGTTGTATTTATAAACATTTTTTGTACACAGACTTACCGAATTCAATTTCAAAGTACATTTTATGATTATATATTTTGTAAGTTACATTAACAGCATTTGCAGTATTTATTGGGTATCACTTAACATAGATTGTGGTCCACCCAGGGCATCGCCTGTATACTATTTCTACAGAGGCAAGTCACAGAGATGCAGTATGTACGGTTTTCTGTCTAAGTTATGTTGTCGTCCTGATTGTGCTAGTTTTTGCTGTCTGAAACTGTTATTTTTTTCTGTTGAGGGCATTTAAATACCTGTAATATAAGTGTAACATATTTCCACAAAAAAGAAAAATCCTAACACGACTCATTGTCTTTCTTTTCAAAATTACAGAAATTATGCTCCATCTGGTTCAGATTTTATAAATCATGTTCCCACGTTTAGAAAGGTGGTTTGAACGGGAAGTGCTATGATTAATGTGGCCGTATATTAAAACCTGAATACACATCATGATCACAAAAACATCAAACAGTTGCTCACAGGCAATAGTTGCTTGGTTAAACAATGGGTACTGCGAACAATTACAATGGTGCATTACAATATGAACAAAGGACTGCAGTGAAACATATGTTGTCCATATGGGAGTGCATAAGTGGGTATTGCGAATTGGTAGACAATATAAACATTGCAAGGCTTTATTTTCTAAATAAAGTAACAGGAAAGTGGACACAGTTGATAAGATAAATGAAATGAAATGGCACCCAGGCAAATAAGATCCTTTGTAATTTATCAATATGCATAGTTGTATTGTGTATTGTAGGTATGTGGATCTTACAAGGTCTTTAATGATATTGCATGATGACGTTTTTTTATTCAAGCACATTCTGCTGAACCTTAGGTATGTTCAGTGACCCTTAAACGTCAGAGATAGCATTAAAAGATAGTTTACCAAAAATTAAATTATGTAATTTGTATTTAAAAGTTGATAGAGACGGTAGCTTTCCCGCGAGTGGGCGTGGTTTTAGCGCCGACAGCGGACACGCCCCCAGCGTTTGAGAGAGCACAGAATCCTGAATGTTTTTTCAAGATTTTGATAATGATAACTTATTTTTGTTGTTGTTTGGTGGCTTTTAATCATTCAAATTTGGCTGAGTGAGTCACCTTTTCTGTGGTGTCACAAACTGAGAACACATTTAATATTGATGAACACACATTGATATCGCGTCTTGAAGACATTCACTTATACTTTCATCTTGTGGATATCGCTGCCGTTTCAGTTGTTACACATTATTTCAAAGTAAACATCCTAAAACTGACTAAACAACAGTTCAAACACAGAAAATGTGCACTAGAACAGAGGAAACACTTCAAAATCTGCATTTTGGGTCTGAAGAGGCACCCCTAGGTTCACGACATGAGGGTGAGTAAATTACGATAAAAAGTTCATTTTGGGGTAACGTTAATCATTTATGAAACAATTGTTTACTTTATTAAACACTGGTGTATCAAAGTACATTAGATAGTTAACTAAAATGAGATATGCTTTATGGTCATATATGTTATCAAATAAATCCATGGGGTGCAATGTTTCATTCCACCTCAAGAGGGCGGAATACAGAAAATGTGCTTTCATAATGCAAAAAAGGTGAAGTAAATCAAAGTTTGAGTTTACTTTATCTAAAATTTTTATTCGTGATGCCATAACATGAAACAAAATTTGAACTTTACAGAGTTTGATAAATGAACAGCTTCAAAAATAGTCGGATTATTCCAGTGGATAACGCAAACATTTGAAATAGCCTAGCAGTTTACATTTAAGCACATGTTATAGGAAAAAGTGAAACGGTCTGCGGTTGAATAACAGTATTTAAGATAGCAATTGTATTTGTATATTTTAGCAAAAAAGTCAGACAACATCCAGGACTTTATTTATTGTAGTGTCAGGTTATGGACATTTCTCAGTATATGTTTGACACGGGTATATACAAAAGAAATTATGTACAAGACAATTTACCATTATACAATGTCACAGTGATTTTCACATTTAAGTCGCAGATTCATGTTTTTAGAAAGACAGGAGTGCCGATGGTCCTTTGAAATTAATGATGATGTAATAAAAAACAATACACACTATACAAACGCACAATAGTAGTGCATATACTGACAAGTATCACAAACAAGTACAATCAATGCATGATTCAGAAAGAAGTGCGTAAGTCTAGGTCATCAAAGTAAAAAATAGTCTCTCCACGTGTATTTCAACATCCCATTTTGTTTTCAATGCTACATGAGGTCACAGGTCCAAAAAGGATGAAAGCCAGCAGGAAAACCCTGCAGCTCATCCTAAAAAATCACACCTTCCTTTTCCTGCCACGTCCAAACAACTTGCTTCCAAACACCCTGGCAAGCCCGCACTTTTCTTCGCCCCCTCCAGGCATAGGTGATGAGTTCAAACACCTTTCGCTGGGCGCATTGCTTCACACTTTTCACTAAGAAACTGATTTATGATTGAACCCACTGGCCGAGCATAAAGAAGCGGCAAATATTTGCACCGTTCAGAGATCTCATCAATCACGGTTAACTGTTTGGGCAGGAGACGGTGCATCTCGGCAAGCACATCCAAATGTTTAAAGGCACTTGGCTGCCTTTCAAAAGACAGCTCAGGTAAAAATGCCAAGCAAGCTGAGTCTTGTCGCTCATCCTCTAGAAGTGCGCTTTTTCCATTGCGCACCACTTTCTGTGTGTCTAGCTGACCAAGAACGCACCGAAAAAGCTTGACTTTTCATCCATGTCGATAGTGCTTACGTTGCTGACGGTCACAAACACCCTATCCCCCCCTCCGAGCTGAAAAAGGCCCGCTTGATAGATAGAGTACAGGCCGTATTCTGTGTCACGTGACCAGCAGGTCGTCCGAGCGTTCTTCATCAGCAGTATGGGCACCGGGTACGAACTCACTTTTTTATACACATACTGCAACATGGGTTTCCCCCAGACCGACTCGCCGGACGTGGCCTCCTCTTCCTCCTTATCATTATCCTCTTCTTCTATAAGTGTGTGTCTGAAGTAAGTTTGGGAGTAGATGTAATACAGGCCCGCCTGCGGTACCACCAGCTCCCCGTCACTCAGCTCAACGTTCTGGAGAAAAGCCAAACCCTTTTCGGACTCCCACGATTGAATCTTCTGACCGTAGACCTTCCTGTTCGGCAGACCTGCATTGTCAAGCCAAATACAAGGATTATGGGGTTGGGTTTGACAGAAAAGCCACATTGTTTCAGCATTTGGCAAGAAGGGAGGCTACTTGTTTCAAAGACTCGGCTCAACTTACAAACCAGCTTTTTGTTTTAGGCAAATGGAGATATGATGAAGAAACAGTGTGTGGGACTTTAAAACGACAATCATAAATACGTCCTCTGCCCTACATAAAAGCAGAGAAGGGTTTTATGAGCTTTTCTAGGAAGCGAACACAAAAACAATGAACGCAGCCATTGTTTAAGTTTTCAGTATAGTTATGCAGAATTTTATCTGATTTGGACTTCATCCAATTTGCAGTTCGGTTTATTTTACTTTACCCTCCATGGAGCAGGTGAATGTGGACTATAACCCAGAGATAAACAACTGCGTGTTGTTAAAAGTCTCTAATTTATTATTTTGAAACAAAAACAGACACTTGAATGATGAAACCCGTGTGAGTTTAACTTCGCCGATTCCCAGATGTGAATAACAAAGCTAAGCTTGGTTTGGTTTAATTTAAGTCGTTCCAGGATCGAGACTCACCTCCTGACTTTTCTGTCTCTGGTATATAACTGCCTGTCACATGTGCTGCAATCTTAGGCCGAGGGGAATCGTCTTGGTCTTGGACCACCAATGAAGGAAGTACTCTGGAGACTTCATCTGTCGAAAATACCAAACTTGATCTTCATATCTTAAATAAAATAATAAACATTTTGATGCGTTTTCATTTTATAAATACCTTTAACTGCTGATGAAATTTCTTTTTGATAACGACTGGACATTGACTGTTAAAAATAAGATTAAACATTTATTAGTATAAAAACAGAACAAAAGAGCAATTCTTTACCATCATTTCTAATAACGGGCCGGGTTTCCGCCATATGCATCGGCCTTAATCTTAGACAAATGAAGAAAATTCCTCTATTAATTAAAAAAGTAAAATGATCTGGGCCATAATAGGCTCATTGTCTCCACCAATATGACTTCAATCCCTGTCTGAAGCTGCTACCTTTTCAATGAGAAAGTGTAGCTGTTGCGTGACCTGCCAGCAGGGGTCGTCTTTTCCCTCCGCCGCGTTTAACTCCTGACCCTTTATGGTCCTCAGGTTTGCACGCATCAAACACGAAACACTGCTCTTGGAGAAAGTTTCTTTCATCTGTAAATAATAATAATAATGCATAAGTATTTAACATTTAAACATATGATTTCAAAACTGATGCAGTGCACTAGTGCCTTTGGGAAACTGGGTCCCAAAAGCACTTTATAGCTACATGAAATCGTTTGAAAAAAATAAAATGTGAAATTATATTACACTGTTATACATTTCACATAATTGCTTGAAATCGTGTAATTGCATGCAAAACATGTAAAACTATTTTTTTTTCAAATATAATTTGTATAATTTAATATAGATAAATGCAAAGATGCATTTTGTGTTCAGATTAGATTTGTTTTATGTGTTAATTATTATCCTATAGGAAAATCAACTATGGTTTTATTATAGCAAAACTGTAACCTTATAGGCAGATTGATTATCATTTGTATTACCATAATTTTACTTCTAATATCATGGTCAAATATAGTGAAAAAATAGTACATTTGCGGTTGTTATTGTATTAAAACTATGCTTTAGTTTCAGTTTCAGATTTAACTGAAAACCACAGTTAATATGCGTGATATTTTAAATGCATATACATGTAAAATGCTGACATTTTGTAGGCTATTATCAAATGATTTGCCAAAAATATGTTCCCTGGCTAAGCCTACATAACATGCCAAAACAAACAATTTAAATGCGTTCTTTATGTATCCCTCAGCTTTCGGTTTTAAGTTGTTTGTTTGTTTTATTTGCATTGACTGGACGCCCGCTGTTGCCTAACTTGTACTTCAAGCTCCACTGAGCGACCTGTTGGCATCTTTCCACCAAACAAAATGCAAGCGCACTTTGAAAGCGCAAACAACTCGAAAAAGCGTGCAAACATTATTCATTCATGACGTTTTCCTTTACATCGTTTCGCCGTCTCACCACGCGCAACGACGCGTTCGGACAACTTTGCAACAGCTCTGCGCTTACGTGCAATATAGAAACGATAAAACACGCGGGCCCTTACCGTCGACAGGACGTTGCTGAAATATATGAAGGTCACGGCCACGGCTATCGTCTGCAGGAGAATTGCAGCCAGCAGCATAAGTCCGATATACTGCATGCTGTGTGATCCTGTCATGCTGACTATTGCGTGTGTGCTGCAGCCCGAGACAAAAGCTGAGAATTCCTTCTTCTCTGTTACATATGAAAAAAAAACAGGGAGGCGGGGCAGCAAAGACTTGCATATCAGGGAAACCGAGAGTTGGCTACATTGTACTTTCCCTTCACTTACAGATATGCATGTAACTTAGCTTTGTCTTTCGCTTTATGTAATTGCTTGTGAGGGTTAGGCTACCTATAAACTTTATTAATAGATTACTTCCTCTAAAATTGTGCTTTGTCAAGTAGTTTTGCTTTAACAAACTGCTTTATTTTCATTCACGGTGATGCATTGTTCTCTTGTAATGCGGCACTGTCGATTTTCTGGAAAACATGACCGATTCTGCATTTGATTTCTAACATGTGGTTGCAATCTGGTCCTATTTAGAAAGTCTGGGGGGTATTGCATGTATTATGCTCAATCTGAGGGGCTGGACCTTTTTGCTATTTGATTTAAAGAGCTATTCTGTTACTACCATCAAACTCAGTTGACAGGTTTCGGTGGGCCCCTTTAAAAACACAGTTGATGCTAAATTTCAATGTTTTATGTGGAAACACATTTTTCAAGCATGTTCTTAACTCTTTATCATTTAAAAACAAAACAAAATTATGAGTGTAATTTATTGCTTATATATAATATGTACCTTCCACCCCAAACCAACATTTTAACAAGGATCAACACATAGTGTAATGAAAAACAGAGCTTCCTTCCCATTTATGATTATTAGGCTTAAAGACATAATAACACTTTAGCAAAGCATATTACTTATTAACCTATACGTGCTGCAGGGAGTTAAAGTGTGCTTGCTAGTTCTTCTCATTACCATTTATAGCTGTTTTAAAAGTTATGAGTATACAAGATCAAGCACCCTCCTCTTCTGCAAGCACCAGCAAGCAAACAATCTGCTTTTTAAGGGTTTGTTTGTGCCAGATATGTCACGCTGAGATTAGATCAGTGTTTATAATCAATAGCAGATGAACGAAGGTGACCGAACTGGCTTCGGTGATCTCCTATGATGTTGAGTAGTATGTCTGAAAAAAGTATGGTAGGCAGGAAATAAATGGAGCGTGAGATCTGAGGCATGCTTTTTTAGAAATGATCACCAAAACTGATTATATTAACATTTATTGTTTTTTTAGCTCAGAAGAAGTTTGGGATTTCTGAGTAATTGTTATTTTAAGTATGTGTCTCTTTAAAAAATAAATGAAAATAGACACAAATTAGGCAATTGTTGTTATCTGGTACAGTTACATGGGTAGCATAGCTAACAAATGTGACAATTTTAAACATATTTGCACTAAAAATATTTGTTGGTTTAATCCATGGTTGGGTAAATAATAGACAGAACCAGTGTGAGCATTGTTGGGATTTCTTATGAATCTCATTACTGTGATGTTTTCTGAGAAGCTGGAGAATTTAGAAAATGCTTCTGTCTGTTAAGAAGAAAAATACTGAGATGTTAAATAGTTTTTATTTCCTACTATCTAAAAGTTTCAGGTTGCTTTAATCCAGTGGTTCTCAAACTTGAGATGTTGCCGGGGGGCCCAGTTTTATTACATTTTATAAAATACATAAATGTATCATAAATTCTGTGTACTTAAACATCAGAAAAATAAGGCTTATAATAATGATTTATTTGTTCTTAATCACTCATTGTTAAAATGACACTTTGTAGTTTTTCAACCTTCATAATATATTTTCAAGACCCTTGTGATTGTATATCGACTTTAAATCGGTTGAATGACATGTCCGCCATAGCCTGACGGGGTCTGTATCGCTTTTACTCGTACTTTTAAACTTGGGGTTTCGGGTAGTAACCCGTGCACAAAACAAAAAACTACAAAAATCTGCTTTACGGCATACGTCACTTCCTCCACTTCCTCGAATTCGGATGTGAGAGCGCAACTATTTATTTTAACTGATGTTTTTGTCATGGCCGAAGCAGCAACTAAGATAAAGAAACCCAAGGTTTTGTCGGAGGAGACCAGAAAGAGAAAATGGGAGAGTGACAGAATTAAAAGAAGGACGAGGATCAATTATATTGGGCCAGCGTTCGCTCGCTGGCGTGAACTAAAGAAGGACCGATGCTGACTTGGCCCTCATGCTTTTGAACTAGTAAGTAATTTTATAATGCTTGCATATATAAGTCCTGTCTGGCGTCCGAACACTCTTTTTTTACGTGAATTTTACTGGAAACTACTTGGAGAGTTTAGAGAGCGACTAATATCACGTGACATTGTGGCGCCGTGGTGGCGTCATGGACCTAGGACACGGGCAAGCCGGGTTCGATTCCTCCTTTAAGAATTTTTTTTATATAAACTTTAACCAAGCGACCACTGTTACTTGTGAACATGAGCTACGCGATCTTTTGGTGTTTGAAAAAAATAAAACCCATGGCACACTTTGTGACCTAAAGAGTTGTCTTCTTTTCCTTTGCGACAGTGCTGCGGTGCTTGTGACCTCTAGGGGCGCTAGATACAAATACATGTCTAGCACCCCCTAGTGGCCAAAAAGTTCCATGGTGTGCCTTTAATATTCTAATTTTATTGTTATAATAATATTTATTTATGTCTGATTACTTTATTGGGGGGGAGAAAAATCATAACAAACTGTATGAAGCTCTTTGTCAATGCACTGAAGAATTTATAAATACATATAAAAAAGAGAGATTGTTTTATGTCATGTATCTTTTAGGGCGGAAGGCCACGAAGGGATCCACACCGAAAAGTTAAAAAATTAATTTCTTCCATGGTTGGGCCCCTGGGACAGAACTGTCCTTTGTATTAAAGAGCATTGCCAAGAAACAACGTTATTTTGTGTATTTGTTATTATACAATGTGTTCACGTGGTTTATGGTTAAAAAACACATTATTTTCTACATACCGTACATTTTTGTTTCTCCAGATTTCACTCTCTTCCTAAAAAGCACGGATTTGAAAAGCTCTGTGTTCCTGATTGGCAAACTATTCTGTACTTTGTGATTGCTTTTGTGACATGACCATTTAACAGTGTACCCAACCATGGGTTACAACAACCCAGAATAGGTTTATCTATAACCTGCTGGTTCTGTCCAATATATATAAACCATGGATTGAAACAACACAACATTTCATGTAGTATATGGGAATTCTTTCTTATGGAAATATGTATCGTATACAACACAATAAAATGTCTGCATGTAGAAAAATATTTACATCGGTATAAACATTGTACAGACTTATTCTTAATTCAAACATTTCTCTTTGTTTCCACACCCATTCGCTCTCAGTCTGTGTTTCTCTCATTTCACTCTATCTCTGTCAGCCAGCTGTGTTGGACTGCGGTCTCTGAAGGCCGCGGTGTTGACATGTCCGTCCAGCTCTGAATCGTAGGCAACTTAAACAATGCAACAAGCAATGGCGTGAATATGAACATATCTGGCACAGACACAGTGGAAGGGAGGAGAAGGAACACAAAGGAGGAGGGAAAAAAGAACGGCAGGCGACCAGAGGACGGGCCGGAAACTTGGGATTTTCCAGCAGAAGCGAATGCGATGTGTAGATTTGGCTGGGTTGACTTTAGCTGACGCCAAGAGAAGCAACAGCCAATGAGTGACAAAATCATTGCTTAAGTTGACCTTACCACATTTATACAGTACATCAGCAGGATGATCTGGGTGTTTCTTTTGTGAGTGTTTGGGTTTTAGTGTGTGTGTGTGGGGCGGTGAGGGGAGTTTTATTTTTGCCAGTGAAACATGACTGCGGTGTGGAGGCAAAATTGACCGATGTCCTTCACCAGAGACAAAATCCTCCCACATTGACTCCCTTTATCTCTGAAGCTGAATGTTTTACGAAACCCCTGGATGCACACTTTTATCTCACAGTAAGTGATCCGACTTACAATTTTCACCAACAAATTAAGTGAAAAAACAGATTTACAATGATAGGCTTTTAATCATATCTGTGAACAAAAATAGAGACCTGGCAAATACTTAGAACACCCAAGCAACTGCATACACCCTAAAAATGCTGTATTATTTTTAACACGGCATTGGGTCAAAAAGGGGCAAACCCAGCCATTGGGTTTAATTATAAAATATTTATATTTGACCCAACAATGGGTTAAAACAACCCAGCATGAGTTTGTCCCTTTTTGACCCAAAGCTGGATTGAAAATAACCCAACATTGTTTAAAGTGTAACAATACCCTGGCAACCACTCAGCACACTTTGGTATCTGCACAACATCCTGGCAACCACTCAGCAGCACACCTTGTAGCACCTTATAGCAATGTCCTGGCAAACACCCAGAACATCTTGGCAACTGCATAACAACACCCTTGCAACCACTCAGCATACCTTTGCAACCTTATAGCAACGCCCTTGCAACCACTTAGCACACCTTGGCAACCTTATAGCAATGCCCTGGCAAGCACTCAGAAAACCTTGGCAACTGCATAACAACACTCTGGCAACCACTCAGCAGCACACCTTGGCAACCTTATAGCAACGCCCTTGCAACCACTTAGCACACCTTGGCAACCTTATAGCAATGCCCTGGTAAGCACTCAGAAAACCTTGGCAACCGCATAACAACATTCTGGCAACCACTCAGCAGCACACCTTGGCAACCTTATAGCAAAGCACTGGCAACCACTCACCACACCTTGAAAACCGCATAACAACACACTGGCAAAGACTCAGAACACCTTGGCAACCTTATAGCAATCTTCTGGCAAACACCCAGAACATCTTGGCAACCACATAACAACACCCTTGCAACCACTCAGCACACCTTGGCAACCTCATAGCAACGCCCTTGCAACCACTCAGCAGCACACCTTGGCAACCTTATAGCAAAGCACTGGCAACCACTCACCACACCTTGAAAACCGCATAACAACACACGGGCAAACACTCAGAACACCTTTGGTAACCTTATAGCGATGTCCTGGCAAACACCCAGAAAATCTTGGCAACTACATAACAACACCCTTGAACCATTCAGCACACCTTGGCAACCTAATAGCAACGCCCTTGCAACCACTTATCACACCTTGGCAACCTTATAGCAATGCCCTGGTAAGCACTCAGAAAACCTTGGCAACCGCATAACAACATTCTGGCAACCACTCAGCAGCACACCTTGGCAACCTTATAGCAAAGCACTGGCAACCACTCACCACACCTTGAAAACCGCATAAAAACACACTGGCAAACACCCAGAACATCTTGACAACTGCATAACAACACCCTTGCAACCACTCAGCACACCTTGGCAACCTTATAGCAACGCCTTTGCAACCACTTAGCACACCTTGGCAACCTTATAGCAAGGCCCTGGCAAGCACTCAGAACATCTTGGCAAACACTTTAGCCTACTTTGGCAACCTTATGGCAATGTCCCGGCAAACCCTTGAATCCTGGCAGTGAGTTTTGCAGAGGCAACCACTGCTTTAAATCTATTTCTGAATGTAATTCAACATGACAAAAACACAAGGGCTGTTTCATATCAGCCATAGATTAATTTATGTTAAATAATCTGATATCATTGCGTTACTATGTGCCTTGAGTGCCAAGCCTGATAGAGTTGAGCGTGCGCGAAAGTGAGAACTAACAATAGGACCTCTGGGTTGCTTTCTCATCCTCAGGGATTTCAAAACCAAGCTGCAGGGGTTGTAAAAATTCAGACAGGCCGCTGATAAATGTGCGATCATATCCGTTGCGAGGAACATGGGGGGTTTCATAGAGCATTGCAAGGCATTGATTCAATGCTCGGTTGCATTTGGGGAATACAGAATTTGGCTCGGATGGGGGGCCCCACTTTATCGTCCAAATAAAAACTTGTTGGTGTCAAACGCTCAAAAATGGAAAGCAGAGGGGGAGGAAATGAAAAAGTGGTGGGGAGAGTAAAATAGTTTGGGAGAGCTATAAAGTGGGGGGCTAAAATCATATTCTGTCATGCTTAAGCCATGCAATTACACTGCCAAGAGACTTACAGATCAGCATAAGAAGATGTATTGTACTTCGTTGTGACATCACTTTCATGTGAGTGGAAAGGGAGATTCCCAAATTTCCCTTTTGGGATGATGAAAAAGCCAGAACATGTTTGCAACGTTGCCATAGGAGGGCTGGCCTATTCTCTCCTATACCCATCAGTGCATGTTACTCTTGTTTAACTTTCAAACCGACATGCTCTTCAGGTCAGAGATCTCTGAGAAAGTCCACCACAAACTGGCGGGGAGGATAAGACGGCGCTGATTTATGTAGATGTAAACCTTATGGGATATAGGGGTGTTGGGTGCTTTCAGGCTTTGGCAGTCATTCCTTATTAAGTTAGAGGAGCTGCAAAAGCCAAATGGTCATTCGTGGGTGGGGTGTGATAGATGATCTGAACTCCAACCACGAAATCAGACATGTCGTCAGCAAAATTGTTGCCGTTCATCAAATTGTCTCCACATGAGAGCGACCTCTGAACAATGTAGTCATAGCACATGTAATTTTTAGAGAGTTGTTAGCTAGAAGTGATGTACGTATGGACAAAACTCAATGTGATCTTATACCCACACTGTCCGAAAAAATGGCCGTACCCTTTAAAGAGGTCCTAATATATGTACAATTTAGGGACTAAAATGAACTATATTGGTGCAAAGATGGACCATTTTTTACTTTTTTGACAGTGCAGGGTGTTATTTGGCAGTATGTGATTTCTAGCACTTTTTTATGTCCCAGTCCAGGTCGAAAAATCCAGATGTTTTGTGTTACAATTTATTTCTGTAATATAAAATTGCCCCGCAAATGTTTTTTATGTGACAATTTTTAACTTAGACGTACACTCTTACAAATAAAGGTGTTAAAGGGATAGTTCACCCAAAAATGAAAAACCTGTCATCATGTTACAAACCCGCATAATTTTCTTTGTTCTGATAAACATGAAGGAAGATATTTTGAAAAATTTTTGTAACCAAACCGTTCGTGGACCCCATTTACTTTCATAGTAGGAAAAATAAATACTATGGAAGTAAATGGGGTCCACGAACGGTTTGGTTACAAACATTTCTCAAAATATCTTCCTTTGTTTTCATCAGAACAAATACAATTATACAGGTTTGTAACAACATGAGAGTGAGTAAATGATGACAGAATTTTCAGTTTTGGATGAACAATCCCTTTAAAAGATGTTTTTATTTTTTTATTTAAGATGCAATAAAAAGTTAAATTTTTTGCTGAATGGTTCCATAAAGAACTTTTTATATATATTTCTTTCAGTTTCACAAAAGCTTTAATAAGTTTCTTTAGTTTATAAAAACGTAAAAGAATTAGGATTACCATACACTTATATATAAGTTAAACCAAGCACCACCAAACATCACCTCAAAGTCGCAGAGCGAACAGCAACTGTCTTTGTTATAAGGAAATGACTGATAGAAGTCAACAGAGGTCAAATAATTCACAGACAGCCGTAATTTACGCAAAGCTTTTAATGTGTGTGAGTCAGTGGCGAGCCGTCTTGTGTGTCAAAAACTCAGGTATACTGCTCAAATGACAATAAACCCTGTGTTCCTTCCTATCACTGTAAAGAAAATGCAGCTTGAAGTTAAAAGGTTTTACAAATCAATTCAACTTACTATTTTAAGTTTTGACATCTGATAAGTTGACATAACTTATTAAAACAAGTTAAAATGGTTTACTTATATTTTTGTGTTACTTTAACTCAATTTTAAGTCAATTTGAATTTACAATTCATTTAAACCTTTTTGCAGTGGCGGCTCGTGACTGCTCATCCGAGGGGCGCAAATTCAAAATATGCATTCGGAGTGTCATCCCACCAAACATGGAACGTCTGGGAGACATTCAGATCATGTCTGTATAACGTCCGTTAGTTCAGACCCACTTTTAAACGTCTGCTGGATGTGCAATAGAGGGTCAGTGTCTGGACGTCACTCTTGCACCCCTCTTGGATGTCTGTGAACGTACCAAAAAGGTTCAGTGTATGAACGTCAGACTATGACTCCTTATGGATGTCTGTAGACGTGCAAAACAGGGTCAGTGTCTGGACGTCACTTTTGCACACCTCTTGAATGTCTGTGGACGTGCCAAAAAGGTTCAGTGTATAAACGTCAGACTATGACTCCTTATGGATGTCTGTGGACATGAAAAACAGGGTCAGTGTCTGGACGTCACTCTTGCACCCCTTTTGGATGTCTGTGAACGTACCAAAAAGGTTCAGTATATGAACGTCAGACTACCACCCCTTATGGCTGTCTGTGGACGTGCAAAACAGGGTCAGTGTCTGGACGTCAATCTTGCACCCATCTTAAATGTCTGTGAACGTACCAAAAAGGTTCAGTGTATGAACGTCAGACTATGACTCCTTATGGATGTCTGTGGACGTGCAAAACAGGGTCAGTGTCTGGACGTCACTCTTGCACACCTCTTGAATGTCTGTGGACGTGCCAAAAAGGTTCAGTGTATAAACGTCAGACTATGACCCCTTATGGATGTCTGTGGACATACAAAACAGGGTCAGTGTCTGGAAGTCACTCTTGCACCCCTTTTGGATATCTGCGGACGTGCCAAAAAGGTTCAGTGTATGAACGTCAGACTATGACTCCTTATGGATGTCTGTGGACGTGCAAAACAGGGTCAGTGTCTGGACGTCACTCTTGCACACCTCTTGAATGTCTGTGGACGTGCCAAAAAGGTTCAGTGTATAAACGTCAGACTATGACCCCTTATGGATGTCTGTGGACATACAAAACAGGGTCAGTGTCTGGACGTCACTCTTGCACCCCTTTTGGATATCTGCAGACGTGCCAAAAAGGTTCAGTGTGTGAACGTCAGACTATGACTCCTTATGGATGTCTCTGGACGTGCAAAACAGGGTCAGTGTCTGGACGTCACTCTTGCACCCCTTTTGGATGTCTGTGGACGTGCCAAAAAGGTTCAGTGTATGAACGTCAGACTATGACTCCTTATAGCTGTCTGTGGACGTGCAAAACAGGGTCAGTGTCTGGACGTCACTCTTGCACCCCTCTTGAATGTCTGTGAACGTACCAAAAAGGTTCAGTGTATGAACGTCAGACTATGAGTCCTTATGGATGTCTGTGGACTTGCAAAACAGGGTCAGTGTCTGGACGTCACTCTTGCACCCCTTTTGGATGTCTGTGAACATACCAAAAAGGTTCAGTGAATAAACGTCAGACTGTGACCCCTTATGGATGTCTGTGGACGTGCAAAACAGGGTCAGTGTCTGGACGTCACTCTTGCACCCCTCTTGGATGTCTGTAAACGTACCAAAAAGGTTCAGTGTATGAACGTCAGACTATGACTCCTTATGGATGTCTGTGGACGTGCAAAACAGGGTCAGTGTCTGGACGTCACTCTTGCACACCTCTTGGATGTCTGTAAACGTACCAAAAAGGTTCAGTGTATGAACGTCAGACTATGACTCCTTATGGATGTCTGTGGACGTGCAAAACAGGGTCAGTGTCTGGACGTCACTCTTGCACCCCTTTTGGATATCTGCGGAAGTGCCAAAAAGGTTCAGTGTATGAACGTCAGACTATGACTCCTTATGGATGTCTCTGGACGTGCAAAACAGGGTCAGTGTCTGGACGTCACTCTTGCACCCCTTTTGGATGTCTGTGGACGTGCCAAAAAGGTTCAGTGTATGAACGTCAGACTATGACTCCTTATAGCTGTCTGTGGACGTGCAAAACAGGGTCATTGTCTGGACGTCACTCTTGCACCCCTCTTGAATGTCTGTGAATGTACCAAAAAGGTTCAGTGTATGAACGTCAGACTATGACTCCTTATGGATGTCTCTGGACGTGCAAAACAGGGTCAGTGTCTGGACGTCACTCTTGCACCCCTTTTTGGATGTCTGTGGACGTGCCAAAAAGGTTCAGTGTATGAACGTCAGACTATGACTCCTTATAGCTCTCTGTGGACGTGCAAAACAGGGTCAGTGTCTGGACGTCAATCTTGCACCCATCTTAAATGTCTGTGAACGTACCAAAAAGGTTCAGTGTATGAACGTCAGACTATGACTCCTTATGGATGTCTGTGGATGTGCAAAACAGGGTCAGTGTCTGGACGTTACTCTTGCACCCCTTTTGGATATCTGCGGACGTGCCAAAAAGGTTCAGTGTGTGAACGTCAGACTATGACTCCTTATGGATGTCTCTGGACGTGCAAAACAGGGGCAGTGTCTGGACGTCACTCTTGCACCCCTTTTGGATATCTGCGGACGTGCCAAAAAGGTTCAGTGTATGAACGTCAGACTATGACTCCTTATGGATGTCTCTGGACGTGCAAAACAGGGTCAGTGTCTGGACGTCACTCTTGCACCCCTTTTTGGATGTCTGTGGACGTGCCAAAAAGGTTCAGTGTATGAACGTCAGACTATGACTCCTTATGGATGTCTCTGGACGTGCAAAACAGGGTCAGTGTCTGGACGTTACTCTTGCACCCCTTTTGGATATCTGCGGACGTGCCAAAAAGGTTCAGTGTGTGAACGTCAGACTATGACTCCTTATGGATGTCTCTGGACGTGCAAAACAGGGTCAGTGTCTGGACGTCACTCTTGCACCCCTTTTGGATATCTGCGGACGTGCCAAAAAGGTTCAGTGTATGAACGTCAGACTATGACTCCTTATGGATGTCTCTGGATGTGCAAAACAGGGTCAGTGTCTGGACGTCACTCTTGCACCCCTTTTGGATGTCTTTGGACGTGCCAAAAAGGTTCAGTGTATGAACGTCAGACTATGACTCCTCATGGATGTCTGTGGACGTGCAAAACAGGGTCAGTGTCTGGACGTCACTCTTGCACCCCTTTTGGATGTCTGTGAACATACCAAAAAGATTCAGTGAATAAACGTCAGACTGAGACCCCTTATGGATGTCTGTGGACATGCAAACCCACATGGAAAGAACCTATATGAGGATATATGCACATATATGAAACCTGCAGCTTATATGCACATACAGTATATGCTGCATATACATGTAGGCAAAATTGAGGTGCATATATGTGCACATCGGGCCATATTGGTCTCATGTATTGCTTATAAATATCCACATATAAGCCCTATACATACAAGATATGTCTCCTATATTGCTCATGGCAGGATCTGTTCATTTTGTAGCTAATATCTCACATTGGCATCTGTCATACATGATGCCTAGCTCATATTTTCTATTATCAAGGCAATAACGAGGAACTAACTAAAAAATTATGTAAGAACTTATGTATGAGCAAACACGTGAAATTGGTATCACATAATTGGCATGTTATGGAATTTAACCTATGATGTCTACACGTTTTCCTGAAACATTTACAAGGCCAATTCTTTCTTGTATGAAGATAGTAGATGTCTATGGCTGTGCCAAAAATATTAAATATCTGAACACCTGACCAGAGACCGATATGAACTCATATGGATTTTTTTTTGTAAATCAAGAATTTATTGTCAAATAGTCTGGAGAACTACCTGCTATTTAAAAACAAGAAATCACATGAAATTGGCACATGTTTATATGCAATACTCTACCATTTATGTAATATACAGCCGCTGAATTTTTTTTTTTGCATTTTTTGCATTTATTTATCATTTCTACATTTGTGTCCATATTAGTCCATTGTCTGTTGGGAAGCAAACCTCAGGACTGACATAAACTAACAGCAATGAAAGTATGAGAGCATGACACATGAAACATGTGATAAAAATAAGGTTATTCCAGCAAGTACAATTGTTCCTAACATACATGTAAAAACATTATGTTGTTTATAAATGAATATGACACCAAACACCAAGGGGTTTTTTGCTCATCCACTGTATTTTTTCTGCTTGCTTTAGCATAGAGCCTATCTTTAGATTCATATCCTTTCCCTTAAAAATAGTTACTTGTAAAACTGATTTTGGAACCAGTTGTACTTCCCACTACCTGTTGTTGTAGGTGTGGCTCTTATTACAGTCAAGTCCAAATATTGCCTCCCAGCTCCCCTTGGAACATCACGGAACATCTTTTAAACGTTAGACAAAGACATTATGATTACTTCTTTTAGACATGTTTTTGCTCAGTGGGTTCTCTGGACAAATGCAGATGACATTTCTGACTACTACAGTCTGTCTGGAAGCTAAAGGGAAACAAAGTATTTTGCCTTCTTTTTTCGTTTCAGTTTTCTGCAAAGACATGTATAGAAAAACATATACTTTTTCTATGTACACAAAAGGCCTATTTCTCATAAATATTGTTCAGAAATCTGTGTAAATCTGTGTAAGTGAGCACTTCTCCTTTGACAAGATAATCCAACTCACAGGTGTGTTACATCAACATGCTGATTAGACAGCATGATTTTTGCACAGGTGTGACTTAAGCTGGCCACATTTAAAGCCTTGGCTCTCCAGCACCTTGTTTCCAGCCGGGCTCTGTGTCTGCCTGGTTACATCTCAGGCTCTTCCGCCACTGTCTGCAGCTCTGTGTCCATCAGTCGGCACCCTGGTCTCCTCCATGATGGTTCCTTCCACTCCTCCATAGCATCTCATGATCATGTGTTGCCTTGCTCAAGGCCCCATCCTGGACTGCATCTTTCTTCCTCCTCCTGGCAATCCATCTGCCTCCAGAACCTCCTCCTACTCTTCATTGCTCTCCACAGCGCAAGTTTGCAGGGATCGTCTGCTCTCTCTCACTGGACTACATTACCCATAATCCTTTGCACCCCCTCAACTACCATCTTTAATTGTTTTATAGACACACATGCTTACCATTGTCTTTATTCATTGTCGGTTCTTGTCTATGTTATGGGTATTTACCCATAGTCTGTCAAATAAAGTTCTGTTTAGTGTTACCTGTCATCGTCCTTATCCTTCTTACATACTGTGATCCATATTACCAAATGTCTCTGCCCACCTAAAGTTCTTGGATAGGTACATGTCAGCCAAGGGGATGGGTATTTAATATTTTAAAGCAGTAGGTGTGCAGACGGTCAACATCCAGTACCTGAAAAAGTGTTGATGTCCAAACCCTTTGTAGCATATTTGGTGATAAGACCATTTTGAACTGTGGCCTTAAGAAGTAAAATTGTACACCTGGTTTAAATGGAGGTCAACAGGGATGTCTGAAATTAAACATAATAAAAAATTGTATGAATGTCTTTTAGAGGTCTGCAAAGACATCGAAAAACCCTGTAAGGATGTCACTTGGATTTCAATAATGAACATTTAAAAAACATCCTTTAAACGATGTCTTTTAAACATTTAGCAAGCATGTCAGTAGGACGTCTAATTTCAACACAAAAAAGACGTCTAGAAAAGACGTTGCAAAAACTTTCATTCTGGATACTCCATGGACTTCTTTTGAACGTTCAACAAACATGTCAGTAGGACGTCTAATTTCAACACATACAAGATGTCTAGAAAAGACGTTGAATGAACGTTGTCTCTGGCTCCCCACTGGACGTCTTTTAAACGTTCAACAAGCATGTCAGTAGGACGTCTAATTTCAACACATAAAAGACGTCTAAAAAAGACGTTGAATGAACGTTCTCTCTGGCTTTCCAGTAGACGTCTTTTAAACATTCAACAAGTATGTCAGTAGGACGTCTAATTTCAACACAAAAAAGACGTCTAAAAATACGTTGCAAAAACTTTAATTCTGGCTACTCAGTGGACGTCTTTTAAACGGTAGACAAAGACGTTATAATGACGTCTTCTGGACGTGTTTTTGTTTAGTGGGATGTTGCTCTTGTTTTCAAAATGTGTTTTGTCAAAATAAGTGCCTGCTGCAGACACGTCAAAACTGTTTATGATATAAGAAACGCTTACTTCACAAAATACACGCAAGACACTCCCTTAACAGTCCCTCTAGAAAAACGTGATTATGCGATTGCATGACTCAATGCATAATCGGCCAAAGTCCGCATATTTATGCGGCGACCGTATTTTTTAAATACGCCGCACTTTCGCCGCATAAATTCCAGATTTCCGCATGCAAAATATGTGGGGCTTTGCATGATTTTTATAATCCCCGCATTTTCGTAGCAAAAAGTCACTGATATTTTAGCAGAAAGCTGAAAAATTTTGCATTTACTTCATGCATGTCCCCTGTTGCCATGGGAACATTATGAAGTGATGTAATTACGGGACGTGAACATCAACGAAAATCTGCAAAAAGTTTTTGCAAGTTCTCACAATTTCATCGCATAAATATCCCAGGATATTCCATCACGTTTTTTAAGAAACGTGCCCCAAGATCAAGAGTTTTGCCCGCAACAATCACAAAAAAAATAATTCTGGAATGACTCCCTAAACAGTAAACTCAGATTACGCATGAGATTATGCAAGAATCTGGCAAACGATGCGTCTCTTTTATCATAAACCCTTTAGATGCGTCTGCAGCAGGCACTTATTTTGACAAGACACGTGATGCACACAGGATCTCTGATGGTAGTGATATAGTCACGTAATTTTTTTTATTCTTTTTTTTGTGATATTATCACAAATTTCCGCGTTTTTTTGTGATCGTATAACGAACCCTTATATTTTTATGTTACTAACTCTAACCCTAAACTGTGTTAGAGTTAGAGTTGGGTTTGGGTAGGGATGACATTTAATGTAAATCTAACCCTAAACCGAAGCGACAATGATAAGAAAACAGTTGAGTAACCAATACGTGATAATCACACGAAAACAGGAATTCGTTATACGATCACGAAAAATGCGGAAATTCGTGATAATATCATGAAAAAAAGAATCAAAAAAATTACGTGACTATATAACGAAATTTTGTGAGACTGGGCTGACCACACACATGACGGGCTGCAAACATGTTGTGACGAACTTCACATCGAACGCCCTCAAAAAAAGATGTCACCGGCCGCCACTGCCTTTTTGACTAGTGAGAAGTTGCTATAAACTATACAAATAAAGATGCTTAAGCTATTTCAACTTTATTTTTAAAACGCATAGCAACTCCTCACTAGTCAGGAAAGTTGAAATTAGTTGTAAATTCAATTGATTTAACTTAAAATTTTAAGTGCAACAAGGAATTTTTACAGCGTAGCTCAACTGGTAATTGCATTATTTGCTTTGCAAAGTCCATGGGTTTGAACCCCAGCAAACACATAAGCCAAAAAAAGAAATGTATCCATGAATGTGTAAAAGTTGCTTTGAATCAAGCGCCTGCCAAATGCATAAATAGTAAAACACAGAACGGGGAAGCTTGGCTTCGTGCAAGCAACAACTCTTAAATTCAGGAAGCTCTAAACAATGTGAAAAGATAACATTCCTTAGTGCGCTACTTCAACGTTCACATCGACCTCCTTCGGTTTTGTTTTCTTTTGAAATTATCTGAGAGCTTTCTGTGATTAATCATTTACTACTCGCATTACAGTGCGCCATAGTAATCTACGCAGGAATTGAAACCATGGTATGAAAATCTCTTCCTGAAGGCAACTTGCGCAAAGTTTAAAAAAGTGTATCGGGTTATGTTGCTGCCGGGAACAGGAAGCACCTCACTTTGCCATCTAGCTGTATGAGATCAAGTTTGATCATGTGACCCGATCAGTCAGGCTTAATACGCGAGTGTGTGTTGAGATAATAAACATCTCTGCTTTTTCACACAAGTGTTTCTCTGTCGCAGCATGAAAGACAACAGGTTATTCCAGTCAGCATGATACGTTCAGTTCGGCCTGCAGGCGAACTTTGCCCACCTTTGCTTGAAGAATTAGAAATCCTCTCTTTTGACACAGTCGTATGTGAGATTTAAAAACAGCACTAGGATAAATCTCTTCAAAGGAAGATAACAAACAGTAGATAAAACCAAGAATGTAAAGATACGTTTCAGAGAAATAAAAGCATAAGTTCTTTATGTTTCATTTGTTCGGTTTGTTTACCATTAGTATGTGATTTCAAAGAAAGGGTCACACCCAGAGAGAAATGCAATTGTTCTGAGATTGTTAAAGTTATGTATCATTTAAGTATCAAGTTGATACTGTAGATGTTTCACATACTGTTTCTCCCAACACAACCAAAAAAGATACAAATGAGATCATTGTTTAGATGATAATGATGGTCAAAGAGAGGGAAAGAGATGTGAAATGTTTGAGTTCCTTCCAGAATCCCGGTAACACTTTAAAATAAGTTTGTATTTGTTTATTAGCTAATAACGCATTAGTGACATGGCTCTGTAACAGCCATGCTGATATAGAGCCATATTACACGACTCAAGAACAAAATTGCGTTTATACAACAGTTCAACAGCACATGTGTGTAAAAAATAACAACCTAGTGTCTTTAAAAGTTTCTTTTGTGTGGAACTTCTTCCTTCCACCGTGGATTCGAAGCCCAGGATGACAGGTAACCCCTTCAGCCGTTCGTTTCAAATGTCAAAACTGACTCACTGGGGTGAGTTTTTATTACAGGTGACGGAAGAACGTGAGACTGATAGATGGATACGTTGTTAAAAACGAATTAGTGTAGCATTAATAGGCTGTGCTGATAGTACAGATAGATTATTTTAGGGTGTAAAACCCTGTTAAACGGGGTTAAAATGACCAGCTGTCACTTATACAGCTGAAATAATAGAGGGTAGCGATGTTAGCCATCACTAACAATTTGTCCTCGTTTATCGTAATTATGTGCTTGTTTTAAGTGTCTGTGACATGAATAACACACACAAAGTGTTTAAAAACAGTGTTTGTGCAGGTGAATGTTAAAGCGTGTGACTGTACGCTCTGGAGGCAGCTTTAGTCACAAATTGTTACCGTACGGCTCAAGTGGTTTAAACAAACCCCCCTAAATGACCAGTGGCGGAATGATACAAACTGTGAAGTGGTTCCTGTGATGATAGCATAGGGATGATACTACTAAAATATTGCTCAGCCAATCAAATTCGAGAACCAGAAAAAACTGTTGTATAAGTAAGAATAATTTAATTTAGTCGGGTGGCCCGTTATTCAGCTTATACCATGATTACCACACCTTAAGGCATTGTTCGAATTAAGGCTGCAAAATGATTAAACGCAACTAATCGTTTGCAGAATAAAATTTTTGTTTACATCATATACTGTATGTGTGTGAACTGTGTATATAAATATGTATATATAAATACACACACATACATGTATAATTTTAAGAAAAAAGATATATTTATAGATTCAATATTTATATATAATAGAAATTATATATAAATATAAAATGGTCACTCACCTAAAGGATTATTAAGAACACCTGTTCAATTTCTCATTAATGCAATTATCTAATCAACCAGTCACATGGCAGTTGCTTCAATGCATTTAGGGGTGTGGTCCTGGTCAAGACAATCTCCTGAACTCCAAACTGAATGACAGAATGGGAAAGAAAGGTGATTTAAGCAATTTTGAGCGTGGCATGGTTGTTGGTGCCAGACGGGCCGGTCTGAGTATTTCACAATCTGCTCAGTTACTGGGATTTTCAGGCACAAGCATTTCTAGGGTTTACAAAGAATGTTGTGAAAAGGGAAAAACATCCAGTATGCGGCAGTCCTGTGGGCGAAAATGCCTTGTTGATGCTAGAGGTCAGAGGAGAATGGTCTGACTGATTTAAGCTGATAGAAGAGCAACTTTGACTGAAATAATTAACCACTCGTTACAACTGAGGTATGCAGCAAAGCATTTGTGAAGCCACAACACGCACAACCTTGAGGTGGATGGCCTACAACAGCAGAAGACCCGACCGGGTACCACTCATCTCCACTACAAATAGGAAAAAGGCTACAATTTGCACGAGATCACCAAAATTGGACAGTTGAAGACTGGAAAAATGTTGCCTGGTCGGATGAGAATCAATTTCTGTTGAGACATTCAGATGGTAGAGTCAGAATTTGGCGTAAACAAAATGAAAAAATGGATCCATCATGCCTTGTTACCACTGTGCAGGCTGCTGGTGGTGGTGTAACGGTGTGGGGGATGTTTTCTTGGCACACTTTAGGCCCCTTAGTGCCAATTAGGCGTCGTTAAAATGCCTCGGCCTACCTGAGCATTGTTTCTGACCATGTCCATCCCTTTATGACCACCATGTACCCTTCCTCTGATGGCTACTTCCAGCAGGAAAATGCACCATGTCACAAAGCTCGAATAATTTCAAATTGTTTTCTTGAACATGACAATGAGTTCACTGTACTAAAATGGCCCCAACAGTCACCAGATCTCAACCCAATAGAGCATCTTTGGGATGTGTTGGAACAGGAGCTTCGTGCCCTGGATGTGCATCCCACAAATCTCCATCAACTGCAAGATGCTATCCTATCAATACGGGTCAACTTTTTAAAAGAATGCTTTCAGCACCTTGTTAAATCAATGTCACATTGAATTAAGGCAGTTTTGAACGCAAAAGGGGGTCAAACACAGTATTAGTATGGTGTTCCTAATAATCCTTTAGGTGAGTGTATATACATATAAATATTTCTTAAATATATACATGCATCTGTATTTATATATACATAATTATCATACACAGTACACACACATATATGATGCAAACAAAAACTTTTATTCTGCAAACGATTAGTCACGATTGATCGTTATGCTGTCCTATGTCCATTTGACAGGTTTTGTTTTTAAAATGCTATTGTGAGTAGGACTGTTTTCTTATGCATCACATCTAAAGCTTCCTTTGCTTATTCCAAAATGTCAGAGAGAGAGAGACGGCGAGCAAGCGAGCGAGACAGAAAGTGAAAAGGCAGTAGCGAGGGAGGAATTAAAAGAGAGACTGTAGTTGCACTACTCACTGCTTTTGAAGTAAAGTATTTGCACTTGTGTTTGCAGTTATGGGAACAACGTGAACAATCAATATTTCAATATTATTTATGCATAATTTATTCTAGTTTTAGATTTGCATGAATAAAGCAAAAAACAAATCTGAACTAAAGGCAGCAGTGTTTATTTAGGCCTACTGTATTCATTTTCTTCTCTTATTCATTCATTCTTTTCTATTTATTTCTTTTGCTACCACACAATGTTGAAACGAAATAAATCCGTTATTTTGGTTAAACTTGGTGTAGTGATATAAAACTGTAATGCGGTCAACTGACCTGGAACTACTTCATGGGTGTGCAGAATAAAGCATTTAATAGCCCTGTGCATGGAGTAACAAGAACTAAGAATAAATAATAGTACAGCTTTTATAAAAATGTTAATTTCAGCATTTACCATTACAATTTTAAAATCAAAAGTCGTAACTGTTTTCATTAGTTAAAACTGTATTGTTCATTGTTAATTAGGGATGCACCGATACCACTTTTTTGGAATACGAGTAAGAGTACTTGCATTTCAGTACTTGCCGATACCGATACCGAGTACTTAATAAAAAAACATGATTTAAATTTACAGGTAACAGCTTTAGTCATATAATTTAACAAAAAAACAAAGGACTAGTTTTCCAGTTTGTTGTAAACTCTGCCTCTTTGGACAACACAAGAGGCATTAACCCCTTACACGCTGCTCAAAATAGACATTTCTCAGACCGTGGTATCGATTCCAGGTATCGGGGGACTTTTAATGAGTACGAGTACTTTAGAAAATGTGGTTTAGAGGCCGATACCAGTATCGGTGCATCCCTATTGTTAATTCATGTTATACCACAGGGCTGTTAAATGCATTATTCTAATTGGTGATGCATCATAGCTGCATTACCACCTCAGGTGTCCATTATGTTCAAATAATTCAATGACCAGGAAATTATTCTTTACTTAGCATTTACTAATGTTAACAAATACAACTTTATTGTTGTAGAGTTGTTACCAACATTTCTTTGCAAATCTGTGTACATCAAGATCTTATATGAAACACAAGTTGCAAGACTCTTTATCTCAAGAGAAAAACAAGAATGACAAAAAATGAGAAAAGCAAAAGTATCCATTTCTTCCCTTCTCATATATTTTATTGTGTAAAAGACAAACTGATTCAAAACAAATGACACATTTCACACACCCTCAAAACAATCACAATCTAACGAAAAATCATACAAAATATCAGTGATTCTCACACTCAACATACCGGTAAAAATATGTTTTGCAAAACAGTAAAAGCTTCCAAACGGACAAAATGTCTAAATGTGTAAGTATTGCAATTAGGATCATCTCATTACAAAACTTAAAAGTTGTTTAATTTCAGATCCCTTTTAGACACTGTCCGTAGTACATTACCCCTAGAAATACAGTAAAACATTGATTATCTCCACGCTCTCAATTAGAGGAAAACACCAAAGTAAAATAATCAAGTAAGTTCTCACAGGTAAGTAGAAAAACATCATGCAGCAGCATTCCACTGAGCTTATCTGCACCCCCGGCGTTTCCCATGCGCTAACAGTGATGGATAGTTTCCCTCCACGGCTCCCTTCCAGCTCATGTTTCTTTAAAGCACCACACTGCTCGGTTTTTAGGAAATTCCCTTATGTCAAAACTCCTGACTGCCAAGAGCGAAGAAACTGCCAAAGATGTTCTTCATCACCCAGACAGAGGTAAAAAAAATTTCCCAACAGTGTTGTATTTTAACAGATACGAGGTATAGGCTATATGTAAACATGTACAGTATATATTTTATAGCCTGGCTTGTGCTACCTACTACTGGACGATAAAGATATAGATATATATAGACATATACAGTACGTGCAAAAGTCTTAGGCCAACATCACCAGGAAAGTTTAATTATTTTTTACTCTTTTATTTAGATACAAACAAAAATACAGGAAATATGTACACAAAATAAAAAAACAATTTATAGAACTAAATGTCTTCTTCAGGCATCAGTCAGTATTTAGTGTGACCTCTCTTGGCACAAAACACATCTTGAGTTTTTTTTTTCATTCGATTAGAATTAGGATTTAATTTCAATTACGTTTAAGAGATCCTGCAGCTGCCTGCTATTGCTCAAGTGGGAGTTTACCCTAAATACTTGACACTTCAGCTTATACTTTCATACAGTTTTTAATACTACATTCACATTTCCTGTATTTTCTGGTTGTATTCTAATAAAGAGACTCATACATAATTATATATGATCACTATACAATTGCAAAAACAACAAATCTAATGGTAGCATGGTGGCCTAAGACTTTTGCACAGATATACCAACTTTTAAATAGAGACATTTGTTTTATACTGTTTTATAATAATATTATATGACCCTGTCTGTAAAATCCAGGTTAAAATCTCAATATCATTATAAAATAAGGAGCAATAGACATGGCTTAATTTTGGCCGTGGTCAATATAAATATAAAATAAATCAAGGTTGTATTTTTACAGAATGTTCTTTACGTTATTAGATGGTTTTATGTAAAAACCAGTAAAACACAAAAAAAGACTTTTGCTGGGTTTTCACAGAGTGGGTTCCAGATACAATCTTGTATATTTAATTCCAGTGTTTATGACTGCAAATAAAAAAATAAACTAGTTTCAGTGTCCAACATAACCTCTTGTAAAATCTAGTATATCCTTTTTAGCCCTGCATAAATAATTTATAAATCAAATTAAGCCATTAAATATTCCAAAGCCCTTAAACCAACTACACCCATAATTAATTTGTTGTGAGGTCCTGAAACATTATATACGCCTATTTATTTTTTCCACAAAATACATTTTAAATTTAAAAAATGCTTATAATCAAAAAATGTATTCAATAAGGAAATTGTCCCTTATATGTATATAAAAAACCTACAGGTTCTCGTTTAGCCACTTCATGTAGTTACGAAAACTTTTCACTGAAACTTCGAATGGAGAGGACACAAAAACAAAGTTTATGGATCCGTGAAATCCATCTTTATAATGATCAATGGTAACGGGCACTCCAGCTTGCTCCAGTCGTTTGGCGTACATCAGGCCATCATCTCTCAAAACGTCATGCTCACAAACCATGATGTAGGTGGGTGGGACGACCTTCAACACTTCCTGTTCAGCTAATAATGGAGCTGCTCTTACATCCAGCAACCCTGGCAGCATCTCATGCAGCTTTGGGTCACCCTGAAGTGGCACCACTGGCTTATAGTTCTTCTGAAAGGCCACCGGTAGAAGCTGGGTCCAGTTGATCTTCGCTTTAGCTGCTGCTACCTCATGACCCAGATCCAGAGCTGAGTGCTTGTTAGCCAGCAAGGAGGGAACAAGGTCTTGAGATCCATTGAGGTACTCTAATAAAAAGCGGGCCATGAGGTGATCTCTCAGGATGGGGATATGGCGATTCTGCTGGAAGGAGGGTGTGTTGAAGTCCAGGGCCTGGAGCGTAGGGTAGATGAGGGCCTGAACTTTAAATTTAATTGGAGCACTTGCATCCACGGCCAACTGTGAAAAAGCAGATAATTAATGTGATTCTAGTTGTTAAAAAACTATTTTTTTCTTTTGTACCATATAGGCCTTATACATCTACATGGTATAATTACATTGCATAATCTGGATGGAGAGAGTTTCGCGACAACCTTTAACGCTGGATTTCCACCAACTGCGGAGCGGCTGATTGTTATCACACAATTTACTTATCTGTATGGCGCTGTTTTCACTGTCCTCAAAGCAGGCTGATGTCTTTCTTGTTCTATGAAGTCCCTCCTTCAGAAATACGTAACGAGTTTTGATTGTGTAGTTTGTTAAGTGTGTTGTGATTCGATAGCAGCTTAGCTTAGCAGAGCCGTTTGAGCTAAAGCTGGGGACTGACGTATTCATGTGGGAGGAGTTTAGTCAAAAAAACTTTTTGCTGACGTCATTAAACCAAGAAATAGAGGGTTGTAGTCCAAACCGGCCGTTTGTTGTAGGCTTTGAAAGAGGAATTCTATTAAAGAAAATATATCGCCTGGCAGTGAACTTTGAGCTTTACAGGTATTATTTATGGTATTATAGCAACATACACACTTACTAGGGTTTAAAAAATGGGATCAGGAAGAATGTGACCTTTAATCTACATCATTGTTATTGTTTTGATTGTGCGCCCTCTAGCGGCGGATTCTACACATTGCACCATTAACTACTGGGTAAATATACATTGTAACTGCATGGAAACAGGACTGTAAAATACAGTGTTGCATTTTACACTGGACCTACCACCTAAGTTATAGCATAGTATACATGTACCCATTAGTTAATGCATACGGTATTCAAGGGGGCTGGGTTTAAAGGGTACAATAAAGGACACTGAGTACAAAAATGGCACATCAGAAGTGTTTATTATTAGTTATCCTATATGTACACTATAAGAACCATAAATAACTTGCACTGATCTGTAAGTACTACAGACTTATTGTGTATATACAGTTTTTGAGTACAGTACTGTAAAAAAATTCCGTAGAAATTGCAGCTGGGTTGCCGGTACTTTACCGTAGATTTACATTTATGTTTTTTACTGGCAACATTTTGTTCAAAGTTAAATGAAAATTAAACATTTACAAGTCTTTATCTTTACAGAGTAAAACTAAAAAACAGCATCAAGCAAAACATTCTGGGAAACAAAATCTGGACCAAAAAACAGAAAAAGGTTGATGATGATTTCTGGTTCCCAGAATGCTTTGCATGAGGCTGTTATTGTATAGTTTTATTCTGTAAAGATAAAGACTTGTTAATATTTGAAATTTATTTAAATGCAATAACATTGAAATTTCAACAGAATTTTTTTACAGTTTGTTATAGTTATCATATATGTACACTATAAGAACCTGTCATTAACTTGCACTGGCCTGTAAGTACTACAGACGTATTGTGTATATACAGTTTTTGAGTAAAGTAGTGTTTGTTATAGTTATCATATATGTACACTATAAGTACCTGTCATTCACCCACACGCGCCTGTAAGTACTAAATACTGTAAATTAATTTGTAAGAACAGTAGTGTTTCTTGTAAAGTTACAGTATACATACATTATTAGTATGTATCTGATACTACCCAGTGCATATCTAGACTTACATAATAACTAAGTGTGTACCACTGGTAAGTACAGTAATAATAATACCATTTACCAATTACTATGTAGATACTCAAAAGTAAGTACCACACATTTGTCTGTAAGCACAACATATGTACCATATATGTACAAGGGGTCACACTTTATTTTACGGTATCACTGTTACAGTGTAATTATACTTTTAAGTACTAAGTAATAATCATTAATAAAATGTACTAAATATAGGGTTGGGGTTAGGATTAGGGTTTGGTTTAGGGTTAGTTGCATGTAATTATGCATAATTAACTGTTATTACTATAATAATTACATGTAACATGTGTAACAAAGACACCGTAAAATAAAGTGTTACCGTACAAGGTAAGTACGCGTACTGTAAAATAAATAGCTATAAATGGACCTATTATTAAAGGGGTAGTTTAGCTAAAAATGTAGATTCTATCATTATTTACTCATCCTTATTTTTTTCTAATAAAGACAAAAGAAAATATTTTGAGACCATTGAGACCTTAGTAGGAAAAACTAAAACTACAGAAGTACTGTGATAAATGATGAAGACATTTTTATTAGTGAAGGTAGGCACACAGTTGATGGTACTCACTGATTAATAGTCATTACCATAATTTATCAAAATATCTTCTTTTGTGTTCATCACAAAAAAGAAACTCATACAGGTCTGGAACAACATGAGGATGAGAAAAATGACAGAATTTTGAACTATTCCTTAAACTAATTTAATTTAAGTGTTTTTCTCTTTACAAAAGTTTCCAAAATTTGGTTAATTTATCATGAATCGATCAAATATATAATTTATGTTATAAATAATAATACATGTTCTAGAAACATGTTCTGGTCAGGTAAAACCAGCCTAGGTAGGGAACTAAGTCTGCATTTTTAAAGAAACATAGTTGACAGGTATCACTGACTAGTCTATTTTAAAAACATGACATTTAGCACATCCTACTGACTGGTAGAGGGAACATTTTGTGATTGGCTTAGCTACAAAGTAGCAATGCACACAGCTTGAGATAGTAGCCAATGAAAAAAGTACTGATGTTTTAACATATTTCTTTAGGAAACTACTTCCTTTTTATTTTTTTTTTAAGCTCTGTCTACTTCAATAGTAATCTCAATAAGCATAGATTTGGCAATGTAGACACCATACATTTATTTCTGATTAAATACCTGTTGGCTGACAGCAGCAGCAAGATTCCCCCCAGCGCTGTCACCTGACACAGCCACTCGTTTCGGGTCTATAGAGTACTTAGCTAACACCTCCGCTGTCAGGATATTTTTTGCGGCCTGAAAAGCATCATTGAACTGATCAGGGAATCGTGCCTTAGGGGCCAGACGGTACCTGAGAATACAAATAAAAAAACTTAACTTTGCTTCAGAAGCAATAAAATAATGTAACATATTATAAGATCCAGGAAAATATCCAGCATTTCTTACTCGACAGATATAACAACTGCATCCAATTCTTTGGCCATTGTCCTACACAGAGTGTCATAATCTCTTATCCCTTGAAGACATAGAGATTGAATATTTTTATCATAGATTAGGTAAACTTGTGACAATAAATACATTTTTTAAATGTTGTATTCACATAAATCACATGGATTTTAAAGTACTGCATATTATCACCTACTTGCACTAGCAATAGTCCATCCACCTCCATGAAAATAAACCACTCCTCTTTTTAAATCTTTCTGAAGGCCTTCTGAAGTGGATTCAAACACTCGCGCCTCGACTCCAGCAAAGGACGTATCTGTGACCCGGACGCCTGGGCTAGACTCGGGATTCTTTATAATATCCCCTGACATAGCCAATTGCACAAAACTGAAGGGGTGACTCAGTCCAAGTTTGTGAGCAAAAAAACTCTGCAAGACAGATCAAAGAGCAGATTTTTTTAAATATCTCTTACACATAAATATACCACCAGTACATAGGCCAAACACACAAACATTTTCCTGATGAAAAAGAACACAAATTAGTTTCTATTGCAATTACCATTATAAGCCATTGGGTCTTATTCCAGTAGGAGTTCTACTGGTTCCCATCTACTAGATAACATGTCACCGATAGATTACCAGTAGAGACCCACAGAGACCATTATAAAGATATATGGACAAAACATGTTTTAAAACTCAAATACATTTTACATTAATCTGAAATGTATACATTTGTAGATACAGGTCTTAGCCATAATTTAATAATTATTAATATTTTTTAATAATGGCTGCAGCTAGATATTACGATATTACGCACTGCCCGAAAATAGTCCCCTGCTATAGAGACATAACCTGAAAACCACGCCCACCGGGGGGAAAACAATCCAACCGTCTCCATTGACTTTGTATTGCGAGAGGCTGCCTTCTTGTCATTTCTGGCTTATAACAAAAAACAGAATAATGCCTAAAAGCTGCTGTGTGACAATATGTACAGCTAACAAGCCAAAAAAAACAGAAATAAGTGTTTTAAGCTGTCAAGCCGTAAAACTCAGCCTTTAAGGAGGAAAAAGTGGATCGCCGACTAAGTTTCCCTCTAGTGGACACAGTTCTAATAATAGGAGTACTATGAAAAGTTCCCTGTTTCCACTTTTGTGTCTTTAAACGCTCATTTTTTGGGGTCGACAGCTTATAAAAACTTATTTACAGATTAAAAAAACAGAATAATACCTAAAAGCTGCTGTGTGACAAGGTGTACAGCTAACAAGCAAAAAAAACAGAAATAAGTTTTTATAAGCTGTCGACTTCAAAAAAACGAGCGTTTAAAGACACAAAAGTGGAAGCAGGCAACTTTTCATAGTACTCCTATTTGTAGAACTGCGTCCACTGGGGGAAACGTAGTCGGCGATCCACTTTTTCCAAAAGTGCGTCCCTCCTTCACAAATTGAAACCAAACGGCTCCAGGATGATAAACAAAGGTCTTCTGAGGGTAATCCGCGCGGTGTTGTTGTAGAAATATCCATATTTAAAACTTTATTAACGAAAATAAATACCTTCCGGTAGCGCCGCCATCTTAGTCGCGTCCGCATTCAGGATGAGATCTTGCGCAGCCTATGGAGGCTACTCTGCTGCTGCTCTGTGCCCCCGCCCTCCGAATTTGTCATACGTCACTAAGAAAAGTGCGTACACTACGCTAATACTCTCTCCTGAATACAGAGGAGTCTAAGATGGCGGTGCTACCGGAAGGTAGTTATTTACGTTAATAAAGTTTTAAATATGGATATTTCTACAACAACACCGCGTGGATTACCCTCAGAAGACCTTTGTTTAGCAGAAGTTTTAAAAAATTCAAAGTAAACAGTCCTTCATGTGTGTGTCCTCTTTTGGAACAGCAGTGGATCACTGGAAAAAATTTTTTTAAATAGTTAAAAAGATTCAAATGTATTTCAGTACTGTGTTGGTATTATTCTCGATGGAATGTAGTGTTTTTTTAACAACTGACACTAATCTTTAAAAATGGCTTATTTAACATTGATACCATTTTGAAATTCTAGTAACCAATATATCAAATCTAAGATTTAAAAACATGTTAGAACGAAATGTTCATGGCACGCCCTGCTGAATAAAAACAGAACCTGCTAAAAATGATGTATTGTATTTGCATTAATTTATTATCAAAGATTAATAAATGCTGAAAAACCTGCCAAATGTTTGTTCATGCATGTATGTTAACAATACAACTTTATTGTAAAGTTTTGACAAGAACATGTTCTACAGTTTCAACTCTACAATATCCTCTGCAATGTAATTTGCTTGCATTTATCACTTCTGAAAATCCCTCATCATTTATTTAAATTTGAACTTTTCTGTACTTTGTCGCGTAGCTGGACGTGCCCACTTCCTATCACCAACTTAGGTTTATACTTCCAATACAAAGTGGTATCATTTTTGATAAGATATGTGATGCAGTGTAATTTGCAGAGTCATTGGAACTAAAGGTATTGGGGTGGCATTAATCGCTTCTTAAAATCACTCTACACACTATTTGTATAAAGTTGAACTTTTCTGTACTTTGTCACGTAGCTGGACGTGCCCATTTCCTATCAGTAACGGTCACTCACTGGCCGTTTCTCAATCCGAACGCTGCAGCCTCCAGAGGTCACATCTGTACTAGGCTGCAATCATTAAGACTGTCTTATTTCAGAATATTAACAATTATAAAGTTGACTATTATTCTTAATTAATCATACATTGTTGTAATATGCTTTTGACTAGCAAACATAATGCTCAGTTAACTTAAATAAACCACGCTTGATAAAATAAACCACACTTGATAACGAATACTGCCTGCCTGCATATGCTACCTCCGGCTCCGGAAGCTGAGAAATGGCCATTGTCGTTGGATTTCGCCAGGCCTTTATTGAAATTAACGAGATTGTGTCGCTCTGCAGCATATTTGTGGATTTGTCCACTTTGTCTTCTCACATAGCTCACATCCACACCCTCAGAGATAAAACTTGAAGTTGTTGACAAAAGGGATTATCTTCCCATCATGCTAAATATGCACTGTACACTGCAGACATAACCTTAAAAATATAGTTCACCCAAAAATGAAAATTCTGTCATTATTTACTCACTCTTGTTTTGTTGTTACAAACCCGCATACATTTCTTTGTTCTGATGAAAACAAAGCAAGATATTTTTTAGAAATGTTTGTAACCAAACCATTCGTGGACCCCATTTACTTCCACAGTATTATTTTTTCTACTATGGAAGTAGGGTGACCATACGTGCCATTCTTCCCGGACGCGTCCTGGCCAGGATTTCGGGTGCGTCTTCCGGAAGTCGTATTTGTCGACCGCATACGTCATAGAGGATTATTATTATTATTACAGAAAAGCAACCGTTACATTTTAAGGTAAGAATGAAACTACTATTGTATGTATTATGTTTTTAACTGAATGGCGTATGCGGTCAACAAATACGACTTCTGGAAGATGCACCGAAATCCTGGCCAGGACGCGTCCGGGAAGAATGGCACGTATGGTCACCCTACTTCCATAGTAGAAAAAATAATACTGTGGAAGTAAATGGGGTCCACGAATGGTTTGGTTACAAACATTTCTAAAAAATATCTTGCTTTGTTTTCATCAGAACAAAAATAATTTATACCGGTTTGTAACAACATGAAGGTGAGTAAATGATGACAGAATTAATATTTTTGGGTGAACTATACCTTTAATAAAATTCCAGCCACAGTTCTTAACTGAGATTATTATCTTGGAGATACTGTGTTGACACGTTAAAGCTCTGACTACAGCTATCTAAATTTTAATATCAAAGAAAGTAAAACTTACCAGAGCACATAGTAAGCATGTAGTAGTAGTAGTAGTAGTAGTAGTAGTAGTAAGCTTCTGCTGCATCATTCACAGGAAGTGGAAAAGGGATCCGCAGGAATCAAGCTCATCATCCTAACCAGCTCCTTTATCTTTTTTAACTTTGTCTTTTATTATTCATACATTCTTCATTTTTAACATATGCTAAATTAGACGTTTTATGTAGGACTCCCAAACGTGAGCGCAATAACATTACAAGTTCCATTTTGAAGTTTCCATACAAATCCATTAGAATTTCGGTACTGTATTTTCAGCAGTGATAGGCATGCATGAACGACTTTTATGTAACCACATAGAGAAATGCAAACTATAAAAATAATACTTACCACGTGCATCATGGTCCTTATTGCTGCATCGTTCATCATTAACTTCCATTTCTCTGGAAATGTGCTGGGCAAAGGCAGATAAAAGTAATAAGCCAGTGCTATCGGCAGTAAAAGCAATATTCGCCACATCATTATTTTGTTAAATGTCCAAAGAGGTGGACCTGTGTAAGAAACGTCAGTCAAGTGTATCGCAACAGTTTCTTACCTCAATAAATAACTTGTGGGAAGCGCTACAAATATGGGCGTTTCCTTTCCTCGTGCATAGCTCCACCCTCTAGGATGCAATCGAGGAAAGACGCGAGGACAGGAGTCGAAGCATGAAGTAAAATAAACCCCAAATATTTCACAAGAATAAAGTTAAATACACACTTTAGTTAGAGTTCATTGTCTTACTACATTAAAACAAAGCCATTCTTAAAAGTGCTGTAATATTATTATAGCTATGAATATTAAATATACTGTCTGAACCGAGTCTAAATTTACAATAATTTAAAGATTAATACCAAGATATATGCGTGTTTAAAACATGACGATGTGAAGAGAGAAATAAGAGATATGTGTATATTTATTTATATATTTTTTTCTATAAAATATTATAGGCTACTCTCAATTTACTTATCTCTTTAAAAGCTTTGGTTTGAGGAACTCTTTTGTAAATTTATAACAACACTTATTTACGTCTTCTTCGTAAACAACGTCATTCCCCCGACCTCTGCCACAATGGGTCAACTGAGCACCAAGAAGAAGACTTCTTTCTTTACATCGCCTACAGTGATGAGATATGAAAAATGAAAGGGAAAAGGAAAGAACTTCTTTCTTCCGTTAAAACAATATAGATAAGTTTTCTGAACTGAAGTTTCAGATCCACATCTGCTTTCATTTTATCATACATATTACATATTATCACATATTTAATATTTTCTTTTTTTTAAAGGTGTTTAGTAGAAATGACTTAGAATTTATTTGGCCATTTTCATCACACAGTGGTGTCAAAACTACTGGAAGATTATACAGTGAATCATTTTTATTATCATTTTTTTTTTGAAAAATAACTTAATTTAATGTATCAATACTGTTTAATGAAAGCTAGTTTTCCTCTTTAAACAAAATGTTCATATATGCAGAAATGTTTATGCAGTATGTGCATGTCATTCCGAGTATTCTCACATGTTTCTGTAAAAACTGTTGGTTTTTTTCTGTGGATATAGGGTACAGTTACTAGATGACAGTCCAATGAAGAATTAAAAAAAGTGTTTTCTGTTTTCAGCTAATTATATGCTGTTGTTATGTTGAATAACTTTTATTATTGTATAGAATTTTGTTGATTTATTTTTAGTTGTAAATCTATATGTGCAAGTTTTTATTTATTGGCTTTTTTAACTACTGATATTCAACTGTATTTCTGCTAACATTGCTAATGATATAAACCAAGCACATACCAAAAAAAAAACTTGTGTTCAGAGGCGAGCACTTTAAAAAGCAGGAGAAAGTGCTGCGTTTTAGATGTTGACCACTTCCTATCACCAACTTGGGTTTATAGACGGTTTCAGCAATAACAACATAAACAAGCGGCTTTCGTGGTTTTCACGTAACTTCCGGTAAAGTCCGCTAAGAATAAATAACAACAAAGTACTTTAAACGTAGTTTATTTATATAACAAGCAAAATAATCGACACATAGATTACCTCGGAAACAAAAACATTTGTTTTTTTAGACGAGGTATTTGTTCGAGAGTTCAACTAGTCAGACCATTAAAAAACTGAAACCGGAAGTAAAGTTCGGACTAGACGCGTATCGCGTCACCGCACGTGCGTCCGATGAAACCGTCTATAGGGCTACTATTGGGATGGAATTTATCATTTCTGAAAATCACTCATCATTTGTATAAAATTAAACTTTCTGTACTTTGTTGTGTAGCTGGACGTGCCCATTTACTATTAACAAATTAGGTTTATACTTCCAATACAAAGTGATCTCATTTTTGATAAGGTAAGTGAGTGCAATGTAATTTGTAACTAAGAGTATTGGGATGGCATTTATCTCTCCTAAAAAAAATTATAAAGTTAATCTTTTCTGTATTTTGTCGTATAGACATGGCCATTTCCTATTACCAACTTAGGTTTATACTTCCAATATAAAAAGATCACATTTTTGATAAGGAATGTGAGTGCAATGTAATTTGCTTAGTCAATGTAATGTAATTTGCTGAGTCATTGTAACTAAAGGTATTGGGATGGCATTTATCTCTCCTAAAAAATGTATAAAGTTGAACTTTTCTGTACTTTGTTGTGTAGGTGGACGTGCCCACTTCCATATTACCAACTTATGGTTTATACTTCCAATACAAAGTGATCTCATTTTTGATCAAGTATGTGAGTTCAATGTAATTTGCTGAGTCATTGTAACTAAGGGTATTAAGATGGCATTTATCGCTCCTAAAAAATCACAACAATGTAGTTTGCTTAGTCAATTTAATGTAATTTGCTGAGTCATTATAACTAAAGGTATTGGGATGGCATTTTTTCGCTCACTCACTGGCCGTTTCTCAATCTGAAGGCTGGAGCCTCCAGAGGTCGCATCTGAACTGGGCTGCATACGTCATCAAGACGTATTTATTTGAGAAAATGGTAACACTTTACTTGAAGGGGTGTTCATAAGACTGACATAACACCTTTATAATCATGACATGACACGTGTCATGAACATAAAGGAGATTTTGTGCACGTTTATGACAACTGTCATTAAGTTTAATTATGTCATTTTTAATGCAAATATGACATTGTTTGAAATGTCTTTGGTACGACAACTTGACATGAACATCAAACTGTCATAAACATGACATAGCAGAATCATTTTCAAACTTAAAAAACTACCTACCTTTATGGGTTAACATTACAATAAAGTGTCATTTAAATGTCATTAAGTGTTAATACTATGTCAAATAATTTTAAATACCTACAAAATGCAACAGACACGTCACAATATTATACTTAACTTTATGTGCACAATACATAAAAAACTGCCAACTAACAAAACTTGGTCTTCCTCTGAAATTAACTTTGCAGCAATATGGACCCAATGCTGCATGGCTTAACCCATTATTGTACTCTTTCCATTAAATTTTAGGTGAATCTGTCTCAAATGCAGTACAGTATTAGTAGTATTATTTTTATTATTATTGAATGATTGTTTTTATTTGTTAAACACATGGAGGAAACTTAAAAAACATTATGAACTGAAGAATATTCAACTATTTTTCAGAGTATTAAAACTTAAATGACATTTTAATGACAAATTCTATTTGTATCATTAAAAGTGGTCAGTTATGTTGTCTTGGTAATGTCAAGTTGTCATGACCTTCAACCCAGTGGAATGACAACACTGGCTCGCATAGCCAAAAATAACAGACCAGCCCAACGGAAATTCTCCCGGTCCTGGCCAACCCGGGCCTGTCAACACCTTATTATGTCAAATGCGGTACCTCTCCCTAGATTTCAGTTGTTAAGGGGGGTTCGCCTTGTATCGCCTTATCTTTTTCTGTTGACTGCACAACTTCTTTCATCGTTTTTATCTAATGGTTGTCTACTGGTTTTCATCTTGCAGATTAAAATCTATTTACAAGCCAGCTTGCTGACGATTGTTCTCTATTTCTAAAAGATAAATCACTGATACCGATTGCTATTGAATTAAGTTTTTCTTGTTTGCTTTTGACTTAAATTAAAACCTCGACAAATGTGAGCTGTTAGCTATTAAAACATGTCATTTTCTCTCTCTTTAAACTCCCAAATAGTCACGTGTCTTATCTTTTTTTTCCATATATGTAGAGATGAAACAGGCAGGTGCAGAGTGAACTTTGGCCCAGTTTAAGAAAAAAATGCAATTCATGGTTAGAGAGACTTTTCTTAAAGAGACCCAACCCTTCTTTCTAAAGCTGAAGGTAAATCAAGATTAACTCACCCTGCTCTTTTGTTATGTTGAAAAATCTGTGTACAGATATTGACAGATTGTTATTTCATTTTCAATGGAAGCATAAGAGCCACTAAAAAAATGATAAAATAATTATGAACAAATATGAAAGTGGTGGTTTTACATTTTTTAGATTTTGCTTTCCTTAAATAATTTATTTGAGATAAATTGGCTAAGATTTGACAAGCCTACACTCACTTTGGAATTTTTCCCAATTCTATATTCTCTAAATTAGAAGGTCTACTCTATTTTTTACTATGTGTTACTATATTACATTACAATTTTATTAAAAAAATTTAAACTTTGTGAATGAATTCTTATTAAGTTTTAACATTCATAGCTTAATATATCTTAATAGAGATCTATAGGTATTAATAGTCTGCCTCCAGTTGCCAACTCTCTATCAAAATAATTTTATAGTGATCTAACACAACCAGAAGCAACTGTTAAGTCTTACTTGTGTGAAAGGTAAAAACTTGTTTTAAGGTGTGTGACCGTTTACACACCCCCAAAGTGCACACGACAGAGGCATTTTTACATCCTGTTACTATGAGATTAATGGAGAAGTTGCCACCACTAATATCCTCCTGAGAACCAGGGGAAAAAAGTTTCAGAATTTTATTTTATTTTTTAAATTAAGTGTTGGGTTGTAACAAACACATTGCAAAGAATAAAAATTTTTTTTATGACATGTCCACTGTAGAAAACATGATTTTAATGTGTGGAATTACATTACCTTTGTTTCAGTAGTTTTGCCATTTCATTAAATTTTCACATTTATTTTATTTTTACATTCATTTTTGTTTTCTATTTCATTTTCACCACAATGTGCAATTAAAGTTTAAAAAAAACAAGTGGACAACATACCTTATTTGGCAATGTGTGTCATTCTAGACTGTAACAATAATATCCTGTAATTTCACATCTTCTTGTACATGTCTTCAAATGCAGAAAAATGGAAAAAAAACACCAGCATATATTTAATAAGGGAAACATCTTGTCTCTATATAAATAAAAAACCTCTGCTACAGGTTCTCCTTCAACCACTTCATGTAGTTCCCAAAACTTCGCACTGCAACCTCAAATGGAGAGGACCCGAAAGCAAAACTCATGCATCCATGAAAACCATCTTCATAGTGATCAACAGTAACAGGCACTCCAGCTTCCTCCAATCGTTTGGCGTACATCAGTCCATCATCTCTCAGAACGTCATGCTCACAGGTCATGATGTAGGCGGGCGGCACGATCTTCAACACTTCCTGTTCAGCTAATAAAGGAGATACTCTTACATCCAGCAACCCTGGCAGCATCTCATCCAGCTTTGGGTCACCCTGAAGTGGCTCCACTGGCTTATAGTTCTTTTGAACGGCCACCGGAAGAAGCTTGGTCCAGTTGATCTTCGCTTTGGCGGCTTCTACCTCCTGACCCAGATTCAGAGCTGAGTGCTTGTTAGCCAGCAAAGAGGGAACAAGGTCTTGAGATCCGTTAAGGTACTCTAGTACAAAGCGGGCCGTGAGGGTACCCTTCAGGATAGGCATATTGCGATTTTGCTGGCGGGAGGGAGTGTTGAGGTCCAGAATCTGGAGCACGGGGTAGATGAGGGCTTGAACTTTAAATTTAATTGAAGCACTTACTTCTACGGCCAACTGTCGAAACAGACAAATGTGATTCTGGTTGTTAATAAAGTTGTCTTTGAAAAAATATGTAATTGAGGAACAGGAATTGAGGGAACATTTTGTGCTTGGCTTAGAAAGCAGCAATGCAAGAGGGTTTGGATAGCTAGCCAATGAAGAAAGTGCTGATGGCTTAAACATATTTAAGGTTCATGGGTAAGGCAGATGAGTTAACATCATTTCAATAATTTTAAGGATGCATTTAGGTGACAAATGACTTCCTGTTTATTCTACAGCTTTGTTTCCTTCAATAGTGAACTCATTTGTGTATTAGCAGCATAGATTTGGCGATGTAGACACCGTGCATGTACACTCACCTAAAGGATTATTAGGAACACCATACTAATACTGTGTTTGACCCCCTTTCGCCTTCAGAACTGCCTTAATTCTACGTGGCAATGATTCAACAAGGTGCTGAAAACATTCTTTAGAAACGTTGGCCCATATTGATAGGATAGCATCTTGCAGTTGATGGAGATTTGTGTGATGCACATCCAGGGCATGAAGCTCCCGTTCCACCACATCCCACAGATGCTCTATTGGGTTGAGATCTGGTGAATGTGGGGGCCATTTTAGTACAGTGAACTCATTGTCATGTTCAAGAAACCAATTTGAAATGATTCGAGCTTTGTGACCTGGTGTATTATCCTGCTGGAAGTAGCCATCAGAGGATGGATACATGGTGGTCATAAAGGGATGGACATGGTCAGAAACAATGCTCAGGTAGGCCGTGGCATTTAAACGATGCCCAATCGGCACTAAGGGGTCTAAAGTGTGCCAAGAAAACATCCCCCACACCATTACACCACCACCAGCAGCCTGCACAGTGGTAACAAGGCATGATGGATCCATGTTCTCATTCTGTTTACGCCAAATTCTTACTCTACCATCTGAATGTCTCAACAGAAATCGAGACTCATCAGACCAGGCAACATTTTTCCAGTCTTCAACTGTCCAATTTTGGTGAGCTGGTGCAAATTGTAGCCTTTTTTTCCTATTTGTAGTTGAGAGGAGTGGTACTCTTTGGGGTCTTCTGCTGTAGTAGCCCATCCGCCTCAAGGTTGTGCGTGTTGTAGCTTCACAAATGCTTTGCTGCATACCTCAGTTGTAATGAGTGGTTATTCCAGTCTAAGTTGCTCTTCTATCAGCTTGAATCAGTCGGCCCATTCTCCTCTGACCTCTAGCATCAACAAGGCATTTTTGCCCACAAGACTGCAGCATACTGGATGTTTTTCCCATTTCACACTATTCTTTATAAACCCTAGAAATGGTTGTGCCTGAAAATCCCAGTAACTGAGCAGACTGTGAAATACTCAGACCGGCCCGTCTGGCACCAACAACCATGCCACCCTTAAAATTGCTTAAATCACCTTTCGTTACAATTCTGACATTCAGTTTGGAGTTCAGGAGATTGTCTTGACCAGAACCCCTAAATGCATTAAAGCAAATGCCATGTGATTGGTTTATTAGATAATTGCATTAATGGGTGATTGAACAGGTGTTCCTAATAATCCTTTAGGTGAGTGTATTCTGATAGAATACCTGTTGGCTGACAGCAGCAGCTAGATTCCCCCCAGCGCTGTCACCTGACACAGCCACTCTTTCTGGGTCTATAGAGTACTGAGCCAACACCTCCGCAGTCAAGATATGTTTTGATGCCTGAAGAGCATCGTTGTACTGATCAGGGAATCGTCCCTCCGGGGCCAGACGGTACCTGAGCAAACAGATAGAAAAGACACAATTGGTAGTTAACTGTGCTCCATAAGGATGCAGAAATAGGATAATGTAATAAATCACAAGATCTTGGAAAATATCCATAATTTCTTACTCAACAGATATAACAACTGCATCCAATTCTTCAGCCATCTTCCTACACTGAAGGTCATATGCTGGCATCTCTTGAAAATAAAAAAGAGATTAAATATCTTAAACTTCAAATTGGTTCTTAAACCCATTAGAAATGCTAATTACTCAACACAGGTGTGACAAATAAATAATATTTATCACAAAGTTGTTAAAAATATGACAATTAATACATTTTAAATGTTGTATTCACAAATCATGTGGATTTTAACAACCAGTTAAGTACTGCAATGCAAATGATCACCTACTTGCACTAGAAAGTGCCCATCCACCTCCATGAAAATAAACCACTGCTCTTTTTAAACCTTTCTGCGGGCCTTCTGTAGTGGATTCAAACACTCGCGCCTCGACTCCAGCAAATGACGTATCTGTGACTCGGACGCCTGGGCTGGATTGTGGACTGTGTATCTCATTCCCTGACATAAAGTATTTTACAAAACCAAAGGGGTGACGACACAGTCCAATATCATGAGCTAAAAAACTCTGCAAGAAAGATCAAAGAGCAGAATTGTTCAAATATCTCCTACACATTAATTAAAAACAAAATAAAATACACATTGTTTCAAGTGCAAATAAGTTAACATTATGAGCCAAGTGTATGGTAGACTACTATGTATCTACAAAAATGAATTACATACAACTATTCGATATTAATGTAAACAAAAAAAATAATCTTACCACGTCCAATATGGCGCGTATTACTGCATCTGTAAACATTAACTTCCATGGTTCTGATATAGTGCTGGGTAAAGGCAGATAACTGTAATAAGCGACTGCTATTGACAGTAAAATCGTCCCGAACAAAACTAGTCGCATTATTCTGTTAAATGTCCTCAAAGTTGTTCTCGTGTAAGAAATTAAGTCTTGACAAAATGGGTGTGTATGACAACACTTGAGTTGACCTTTGGAAACACAAACAGCATGCAGTGCTGCGCAGACCGATCGGCATTTGAGCTCAAACGATCGCGAGAGCAAGGCTTTCGAAACGATCTCGCGGTACTTTGATGTCTTGCGTCGAACACACAGAAAATTCTATATTAAAGGTCCTCTTGTATACATTTAAGCTTGTGGACAGGATAAAGAAACAATTTTGCATGTGTTTTATCATTGTATCTACTCAAGATTTTTTTTTGGAAGATGTGGAAAGTTATATTAGTAGAAAATTGGGTCGTGTGGTAGAAATGGGTGTATTTGATGTGTTATTTTATTTTGAGAGAGCCCATTTGAAAAGTAATGAATAATATATTATAGTTATTTATTGTATTACGAAAGTACCATATACACAAAATAAAATGGGCCCTTTTGTAAACCAAATCTGTCACATTTCATAAATGATTTCAAATTATACAGTACCCATATGGAAAAAGTAAAAAACAAAAAAAGGTCAAAGAAAATGCAATATTTTTAAAGTGCTAATTTTTTGTATTTCTTTCTTCTTCTTCTTTCTTCTCTGGTAACATATGTGACTAATACCTCTTGTTCATGTGGCATTGAGCAAAATGTGTTATTTTTTTGTATTTGATGTCGTTATTCAATAAAAAAGGTCCTCTTAATTATTATTTCGTGTTTGGATAGATAAAAATATTAATTCCTCATATCAAGCGTTTTTTTCCCACTAGTGTCTATATATTTAGACTTTTATTTTGAAACTATATTCACGCGCCGTTTTGCAGTAGATGTTTAAGCTGCACGTCCGAGTCTGCAACATCTGCACAGCTGTGGAAATGTAAAAATATTTAATATAAAATTTAATATAAATAGTGTAGACTTAAAACTATATTTATTTAATTTCGGACTCTCTTCTAATAAGAAAAGTGCATAATAACAATACAATAAATCTTAATGTATAATTAAACAATAAACATTACATAACATTATATACTAATAAAGTAGATTTAAAAACAGTGCAGATCACATTTGAGAAAAGTTATTAAGTTATTAAGCTTGCTCGTAGACCATGTAATGATGCTCAAACAAATACCATAAATTGTTTCAAACACATTTTTGTGTCTTGAAATATAACAATGTTTTATTCTTTATTGTATATTTGCATTTAATCAGTTAGCAGATGCATTATTTTAAAACAATTTTCAACTGGTTAAACACAAACACTTAATCATAAAGGAGACAATACAATTATCAGAATACAGCAACACTGGTAAGGTCATAATTATGTGTTAAAATCAGTGTAAAATCAGTAAATCATCATTCATCAGTTGCTACTAAAAAACAGTAAAAATCAGGAATACTTAAAATTATTTGAAACAAAAATAAATAATTATAAAACCACATGTATTTCTCATTTTGATACCACTGTTGCTTCTTGAAGCATGGTAATGCACATCTGTGCAATGTCACGCCTAGATTCAGCTGCAAAAAAAAAAAAAAAATGGGCAGACAGCACAGTGTGTGTGTGTGTGTGTGTGTGTGTGTGTGTGTGTGTGTGTGCGCGCGGCCGGGTAATTATCACGTTGGGGGGACCAATTGTCCCCACAAAGATAGGAATACCAGTATTTTTGTGACCTTGTGGGGACATTTTGATGTCCCCATGAGGAATCAAGCTAATAAATCAAACAGAATGATGTTTCTTGAAAATCTAAGGTATCAGACAGTTTCATGTGATGGTTGGGGTTAGGGAATGGGGCAGGTAAGGGGAATAGAATATACAGTTTGTACAGAATAAAATGCATTACGTCTATGGAATGTCCCCAAAAAACATGGAAACCAGAACGTGTGTGTGTGCGCGCGCGCGCGCGTGTGTGTGTGTGTGTGTGTGTTTGTTTAAACACATAAATATGTGAACATGTGGGTTATTGATGCAGATCATGAGTGTATGAAACACACACTTTCACAGGAATATGAAAATAAATCCTAAAGAAATGGCTGAGCTTAATCTTTCCAAAGCCTTCTAAGTTTAAACCTGTTTTACTTTATGTTTTACAGAACCCATACATTAATGGGTTTTGTGTTTTTCAGTCATATTTGTTAGATCAGAGGTCATCCATATGCTAGTGTACTTGAAACGTTGACAAAAGGTATGTTTTAGCAGACACACACATATAAAATTGATATCATTTTCATCAGCTCTATGGATTGAGAAAATCCCTTCCACCTTTTTTGACCTGGAAATTACTGGAATTCATTATTGAAACACTCTGTCAACACACAAGCCTCTTTGCATAATCTGGATCATTCTGCATTTTATGGCATTACCAATAATACAAAGTAGTAGTTTTCCACTTATACTGAAACAATAGTTTATTGTTACCAAAACTATTTTCAGAGGTACAGAAGCCATGTGTCAGTGGTATTGTTCCTATTCAGTTCTTCACAAATACTCTGTTGCATTGAATTGTTGCATTGCTTTTTTATCTAAAATGATTCATTTTAAAATGTTCATACTTAAAATATATTTAACATTAAAATAGAAAACTATGAAATCTGTGCCTTAAAAAACTGCTAGAGATTTGTAAGTAGCCACTGGATGTAGTTCCCAAAACTCCTCAATCCCACAGAGAATCTGAAGGGCCCGAAAGCAAAACTTGTGCATCCATGAAAACCATCTTCATAGTGATCAATAGTGACGGGCACTCCAGCTTCCTCAAGTCGTCTGCCGTACATCCATCCCTCGTCTCTCAGAACGTCATGCTCACAGGTCAGGATGTAGGCGGGCGGCACGCCCTTCAACACTTCCTGTTCAGCTAATAAAGGAGATGCTCTCACATCCAGCAACGCTGGCAGCATCTCCACCAGCTTTGGGTCACCCTGAACCGGCACGACGGGCTTAAAGTTCTTCTGAACGGCCACCGGAAGAAGCTGGGTCCAATTGATCTTAGCTTTAGCTGCTGCTATCTCCTGGCCTTGATTCAGAGCTGTGTGGTTGTTAGCCAGCAAAGAAGGAACAAGTTTAGGATCTCCATTGAGGTACTCCAGCCAAAATCGAACCATTAGTGGACGGTGTAGGATAGGAATGTTGCCATTTTGCTGGTATGAGGGTGTGTTGAAGTCCAGAGCCTGAAGAACGGGGTAGAGAAGAGCCTGAACTTTGAACCTAATAGAAATGCTGTCGTCCAAGGCCATCTATGAACAAACAGACAAGGTTAGAACAAACATGGTCAGACGCTTAGTGCCTTGGAAACTGGAAGGGAAATTTTTTCATTTTCTTTTTCAATCTTTTGGCTTTGCCTGACCTCAAAGATGAAAACACATGCACAAAGAGGGACAGGGATTGCTTCATACCTGTTGCACAACAGCAGCGGCTAGGTTGGCCCCAGCGCTGTCACCTGACACGGCCACTCTTTCTGGGTCTATAGAGTACTGACCCAACACCTCCGTTGTCAGGATATGTTTCGAGGCCTGAAGAGCATCATTGTACTGGTCGGGGAATCGTGCCTCCGGGGCCAGACGGTACCTGAAAATGTATTAAAACTAATTGTAGTAATAAATGCAGGAAATTATCATTTAATTAAGCCGCTTAAGAATTTAACAATATGATGATGAAGTAGACCACACTAGAAGCCTTACTTACTCAATAGATATTACAACTGCATCCAACTCTTCAGCCATAGTTCTGCACTGAAGAAAATATGTTTGCATGTCTTTAAAAAAAAAAAATTTGCAAAATGAGATACCAATAAGTTACTTTCTCTTTTCTTATATATACATTTACGCATTTGGCAGATGCTTTAATCCAAAGTGACTAACAGCTAGGGTTGCAAAGGGGCGGAAGGTTTCCTGTAAAATTCCGAAAACTTTCCATGGGAACTTAATCTTGCAAATATTCCAAATTGGAAACTTAACAGGAATTTATGGGAATTATTTGGAAATTAAACTGACTTTTCCATGTTTAAGTGCTATCATTGGGTTCCCAGTGCTTCTATCAACCTAGAAAATGTGAAAAAGATCAACCCTGTAACTTAGTTTTGGTAAACCATTCTCTACAAGCACGTAAAAAAATAGGTCGTTAAAATTTGGTTCTCCTTATGATGTCAGAAGGAGCTCTTATTATAATAATACCACCCCTTAATCTGCACTATCCAACACCAGCACAGCCATTTAATGCAGAGAGAAAGAGAGAGAGAAAAAATAATTCACAGCACAATTGAGTTTCAATTTCATCAAACCACCATCATTGTGATCAGTGTTTGCACTTCGTCGCTCATTTGCATTTTAAAGGACACACCCAAAACGGCACATTTTTGCTCACGGTCAATTTAAACATTTTATAAAAATTATTTATATGGTATATTGAGCTAAAACTTCACATATGTGATCTGGGGACACCAAAGATTTATTTGACATCTTAAAAACGTCTTGTGATATGGCCCCTTTTAGCAAAATATGTCATATACAAACATAAATTAACACTTTATTTGGTCATAAGCAGACATGCATGCAAGGTAATAAAATTTTTAAAAATGACGTCTTGACTGATTTAATTATAAGTAGAACTTTAATTGATTATTTTATTGAGTAATACAAAAGCATAATAAACATTATTATAGTTATTATAATAGTCAAAGCTTACATTTAGATATCTGATTTCCTGGCTTGTTAACAAGTTACTGTATAAACACATTTTGGTATTTGCTAGTTAAGCTCTTAAAATGCCGCAAGTTTGGCTTCTGTTGTAGTTAAGGCCTGGAAAATGGAGGGGAATCCCCTATGTAGTGATATATTGATAACTTTTTTTTTTAATTATCTCATTATCATTTTTTATAAAATTATCTCTTTAAACAAATGTATGTAATTTTGTGAATACATGGAACGATGGAAATTTTGACATTATTTTGTGTGCAAGAAATGATCTGTACATGTTATGAAAGAAGGGGGTGTGGCCTCAATGGCCCTTAAGTAAGCAGTGTGCTGTGTGCATGTGACTGAGGAATGTGCAGGGTAGAAATTTGATTTTAAGTCCCTGTTATAGGCAACAGCATTTTTTTCAAATTCACATTATGTTCCCATTAATTCCCATGGAAAGTTTCTAGCCTTAAAAATTCCCAGAATGATGCAATCCCACTTACAACCCATTGCATTTTTATCAGTATGTGTGTAAACCCATGACTTTTGCACTGCTAACGCAATGCTCTACCACTGAGCTAAAGAAATAAATTAGCCCATTATACAGTATCACCTACTTCCACTGCCAAGCGTCCATCCACCTCCATGGAAATAAACAACACCTCTTTTCAAACGCTGCTGTAGGTTTGTTGAAGTGGGCTCAAATACTTGTGCCAGGACTCCAGAGAAGGACGTTTCTGTGACCCGAATTTTAGGGTTTGATTTTGGACCTCTTATCACATCCCATGATGCAGCGTATCTCATTAAGTCGAAGGGTCGACTCAGTCCGAGATCATGAGCTAGAAAACTCTACAAGAGTAAAATTTAAAAGTGAAAAAAAAAGTAAAACAGAAGGAGTATTAAACCTCTTAAAGGGTCAGCAAATCTTTGGAGAGAAATTCCATCAGTTCTGAGAAGGCATAATGAGGATTATGAAATGATCCATACTGTATGGTCAGCAATCTCTGTGCTATAAAATGTGTTTAAAGTTCACACAAATACAAATTGTACAGTTTGTACTCTGTGTGTCTGTACTCTCCTTATCTTTTCCTGTACATATACATGTATTTATCTAATGTCTAAAAGCACAAAGGCATCAAAATGCTTAAGTTTAAATCCTTAAACGGATTTGCTGTTTAATTCTAATCACACTTTTAAGATTTATTATAAAAATATAAAAACATTACAGAATTCAGAATGTTTTTTAATTTAAAATAAAAAGCAATTCTAAAAATTGGTATTGAATAATAGTACTCAATCATTCTACTCTTGTTTTAAATGAATGCATCCAAATAAAAAAATTATAACACAACTTGACAATTGTTCGTGTATAAAATGTAAATAACTTAAATACAAAATCTTACCAATTGCATTATACCACGTAATATTGCATCCATAAACATAAGCTTCCATGGCTCTGATATAGTGCTGGGCAGAGGGATGTAGATGTAATAAGCAGCTGCTATTGACAGTATTAAAGACCCGATCACAACTATCCGCATGTTTAAATTAGTTTAACTTAAAGAACATAACGCTGTAGCGGTCCTAGTGTTGGCATAGTGACGGAATGTATGAAGTTGTACCTTATCTGACCCTAGAAAGCCGTGATTATGAAAACACATAACATTTTATAATAAAAGTCCTCGCGTGTACGTCGTCTGCAGGGGTCGTTCTTGTTCTGAGGAAAGTGATTTTTTCAATATTTAAAACAAAATGTATTAAATGTGTTTATAAAAGCTAAAGGTTTAAATTCAGTCAAACATAATGAATGGGAACGTCGATTTTTTTTTTATAATTTCGGTCGAATAAGGTAAAAATTAACTAATGCTTAAATGTAAGATTTGTCTTTGTATATTTTAAAGTAATTATTTTATGTTTAACTTAATTTTGAATGTGGACTTTCATTATCAAATAACGACTTGCAAAGAGGTAACAATAAGCACAAATCTACGTGTTAAAGTTGGTATATTAATAAAGCTTGGAGAAAAGATCAGCATTAAGAGCTGAGAGATTTTTATTGTTTTTGAACACAATTCAAAAGTTATGAACCGAATTAAGTGTTAATGACTTTTATTTTGAATTGCTCCTCACGCTCTGTCATGTAACCGTTACATATCGTCTCGTTGGAATGGGAATGTACAAAAGAAGTTAGTTTGTTAGCTAAACTATGATAACACTGCACAGGTTTTACCATTTTTTACAACACTTCCTACACCAGTTATTAAAACTGACACTTAAAAAAATAACCAAACAAACTTTTTCAGTTCTCATAATATAGACATTTAATATCTAGACCAGTGGTTCTCAAACTGGGGCCGTGGCCCCCTGAGATGCCCTGCCAGGAGAACACCGGTTTTGACAATTTATAAAATAAATTAATTTTGAGAAATTATGTATAATCTCAGACAAATAAGGCTACTAACCAACATCACTACGTTATATCAATTAATATGTTTTGTATAATTCAAATACTACGTTTTGGAATGTTTTATGTCATAAATTTTCTTTTGGGGGGATGCACCATTTACAAGGGGGGTCGCACGCCGAAAAAGTTTCATAACCACTGATCTAGAGTCTAGACATCTTGATAATGCTGTTTTTGCTACACATTTACTATCTGCTAATGACCACCATGTGGCGCTGCTGTTTTATTATATCACCTGCACTCTGTTCTGAAAACAATATGTAGCTTCAATACAGCATGTTAACAATATTCCAAAAGAATTGCAGCTTATCTCTCAAACTTTGATTGTAAGTTACACTGTTTTAAGTATACATGATTCCTTATTTGACATTAAAGCAATGTCTCTTAATAACCCTTACTTTGATGCATGGGGGTGAAATATGTTTAATACAACAAAAATGTAACTTGAATCAGTATTTTATGCAATAGCTATGACAGTGATTGAATCTGAAATTATTGGGTGGAATTGAAAATTTGATTAGATCACTTCAACACGTGGCTACATACTTTAAAAAAATGCTATCAGTGAAAGTCATAGATGAGTTTCTTAATGAATTTTCATAGTTCAAAACCAAATCCCTTGTATGCTTTTTATGAGGATGTGGAACCTATAAAGGGGAAGTTAATACTTTGTGGAAAAGCACATGATTTCCATGGTAAACCAAAATATGACTTGTTTTAAGTACATGTTTATTAATATTACAATTGATACGCATTAAATGTGCATTATTTTTATGAGTGTGTTTCAAGTTACACTATCCTAAATAACAAAAAGACATGCCGTAAAAATAAAGGTTTCAAATACTGAAAGTATAGTTCTGTTCAACAAAAAAAATTGTTTTTGCACTATTACCATTTTAGAATAGTTATCTCTATATTATTTAATACAAAATGTAATATTTGCAACTATTTACCTTTTTTTTTTTACTATTTACTCCTATTTTTACCTAGTGCTCCAAAGGTTTTAAAAGTATTGGTAACACTTTACAATAAGGTTCATTAGCAACATTAGTTAACTAGATTAGTTAACATGAACTAATAATGAACTGCACTTAAACAGCATTTATTAATATTTGTTAATGTTAATTTCAACAAATACTAATACTTTTTTAAAATCTTGTTAACGTTAGTTAATGCACTGTGAACTAATATGAACAAACCATTAAAAGCTTTATTTCTATGAACTAACATTAGCAAAGGTTAATAAATACTGTAACAAATGTATTGCTCATGGTTTGTTCGTGTTGGTTAATACATTAATTAATGTTAACTGATGAACCTTAATGTAAAGTGTTACCAAAGTATTTAGTATCACTATACACTATTCAATCTTTTTTATCTAAAAACATTTAACTAAATGTTTACAATTAATACATTTTTAGACTACATTTATCCAAACATGTTAATTTCTTACAAGGTTTGTAATGTTTTGAAATGCATCACTGACAGAATAATAAAAAACAGACAGAAAGAATCCAGAATAAATTTGAACTATCTCAGGGTGACACTTGCTGCTTGTAAAAATGCCAAAAATACATTTTTAAAAACTCTATGCAGATCTTATTCACAACATAATTCCCAGAGAAAACTTTGTGTTATTTCATAGTTTGAATGAGTATAGTAGTTTAAAATGTAGAGGAAAAAATAAATAAAGAATAAGTGACCCTAAACTTTTGAAAAGCTTATGTATATAAAACCCTTTTCATTTGCGTCACCAATCACTGATTCAGACTGTAGTGAATGGATTGAGGCAGTACTACTTGGTGTATTACGGTAACGTTTACACCCCCCTCATGTGCTCTTCCACATAATTGACATGGCGGAATTCCACACTCGTCTGGTCCGCCGTGGACTTCGCAGCAAGGGAATGACATACTTTCTATTTTGGGCATTTAGGGACTAAAGCATTGATAATCACGATTCTAAGAAACCGAGGTAAGTAGTTTTGTTTCCTTAAAGGTGTTAGAGGGGTATTGTAGTTTCCAAAAAACCGCGAGAAATGTTTGTTAAAACTTTTAAGTTGCAGAAAAGCGCCGACACCGGCTGACTCTTTGATGGGAAAGGGAAGTCTCGAGTTAAGTGGAAAACGAAACGAAACTAAATACAAACGAACTTTAACGACTTAAACAAAAACCGTGAGCTGATTTACTTAAGTTACATTTTTAATGGTGTGCTGTGGTAACGTTAGTTGTACTTTAATGTAAGTTATGGCTGTGCTTTAAGGAATGAACGGTTTCTTTTATTAAGTAAATACTTGCAAAACCATCTTTTGTGTTGTTTTTTTCACTTTCTAAACAAAAATGGCTAATAATGATAGGACACTCATTGTTCAAGTGGGAATTATTTTTCGCATTTCTGCTAACCGCATCTTCCTTGGAAAATTCTGGAATTCCAAATTCATTACGAAACATTTTGTCAACACACAGGCCTGTTTGTATAATCTGGTCTTTTTGCAATAATGTCCCAGTAGGCATTAAACTTTTTTGTGCAACACAGTGAGGCATAAAACGCCACAAAGGTTGTTTGATTTATGCAAGTGACACGTCGATTCAAAGCGGACATACACAGTGTGGCTTTGCGTCAAAGATGTTATAATTTCGTAACGTCTGAGTCATGGTATTATTAGTCAGTAAGAATTATGTTACATAAAAATTGAAATGGTCTTGTTTACACAGTATTTGCATTTCTAGAGACGCGACACAGTACGCAGCGCGTTCCCGTTATTTACTGCGAAAATGTATGTGCGTTCTAAATGGGAGCGCGCGTGAAAGTGAATAGCTTTGTAGACGGCTTCATTGCTTTTGTTAATTAAGGTGATTATATGTATCACAGAGATATTCCCTTGGGAGATCATGCATCTATACGAACAACTGTCTCTTTCTTTCTCAAGGCAACTATCTCAACTGTTTTGCATAAAATGTTACTTCAGATGTTGTATAAAAACCAAAAATGCTACTCAAATGCGCATTTCCGAAACGTTTAAGAACGCTGATAAGTTATTTCGATTTGTGAATCATTTCATAAACCGGATCTAGGAAACCCGATCTCAAATATGTGACGTCATATGACATTCCAGAGCGAATCTTGATGTGGAGAAATCAGTCTCAAGAAACCTCAAACCTTGCTTCAAACTCTTTTATCCCATCTGTGTTGTTGCAACAATTTTTTCAATTTTTAAAGTATGTTTTGTAACTTTTTGTGATAGTTTAAGAACTACGCAACAGGGACATTTTAATTTTCAGAAGTCAAACACAGATGGGATACTTAATGGGCACTAAGGTTTATAATAAGTGACACCCTAAATTTTCTCTTGTGTGCTAAAATGTAAATTTCTGTGGTGGTAACATGACCACAGGGTGAGCATCTTGCACCCCCATTAAAACACACACAGGCCCCTCCCAGCCCCACAGCCCTTTGGCCCCAAACTCAAATGTTAGAAGAATGCGTTGCTTGTGGGGCTTTTCTCCAGGACCATTACATTCCTTGGCTCCATCTCTAGTCCAGATGATATCCAAAATATTCATGACAACATGCTATACTTAGCTCTTTGTGTTTTCTCCATACACTGTCACTGGGGCATTACCCTTCGAAAAGGTCCTAATATGTACCTTTAGGTACAGATATGTATACATTAGGTACCAGTATGTACATTTGATATACTATGTGTATCTTCGAGTTACTAATATGGTGCAAAGCTGTACTTTTTAAAGGGTGACAGCTGGGTAATTTTTTTGCATATGTAAGAATTTCTTAGCGTTGTCTTTAATGTTTTAAGAAAGGGGTTCCCAAACGTTCTAGGTCTCATAATCAAACCCAGGTATTTCAAGAACCCCCCCATATGTTTAGTGTTACATCCTGTATTCTCATTTGTAGTACACCTGGTTTGCTCTCTTCTCCAAACTACCCCCCCCCCCCCCCGTCCACTACCCCGAAGCCACTGCTTCCCTCGAGAGGGTCTCCTTTGAAGAAAGCTGATGTTATCTTCAATCTCGAGTCGTAGAAAGCTAAGGCATTTCGGCTAATGCCATATGAAAGTCGTGTTGTGCTCCATCTGTCTCCATCATTTCCTGGGAAGGATTGTAAGGATCTGTCAGGACACCTTTGTTGTTATTATCGAATCGGTTGTGGTGAATTATTGCTAATGCCAGCAACCCTCAGGGCTCAGCTCATTCTTTGGCTTTTGAGATAAACTCTTAGCACATTTGGGAATGGTAGGTGGTTTGGTGTAGGAAAGGGTGATTCATGAACCAAAGAATTGCTGGGAATTTCAATCCCCATCATACTTGAGCTTGATTCATCGTTCATAGCCTTCAAATCCTCCACCCCTTGCATGTTCCTTTAATAAATATTTTTGCTAAGTGAATTATTCTGTTAGCTTCTTATAAAGCCAAAGCACTTTAAAGTTCGAATCAAACTTACCGAATTGAAATGACGTACGTTGTGCAGAATTCGGCATGGTTTGATTTAATATCATTGCAGATTGCATCTGGGCCTAGTATTATTTGAAGATTTAATGAGGCATACACATATTTTTTGATTAGATTTTTGTTATATCGATGTGCATTGATGCACAAAACTGAGACCAAACATTTCTTCTATCTCACCAGTCATCAGTTGCTGGAGGCAGAATTAAAAAGTGGATATTGGTCCATGTCTCATTCGCTGAGCATCAAAACAGGTTTCTGCAATCATATTAGTGTCTGATATGGTTAGAGAAAGCGATGCTAGGATGAGCGTTTAATGATTTGGGTGACCTATTAAGCGGAACTTCCTTGGCAGCGATGTCCAACATAAACACACACTGACTTTTGCATACCAGTGTGTATCTGAGGCCGGAATGAGGATAAGGAATTTGACATCTTGACCTTTGGAAGAAGTAGAGGAAGGGAGAGCGGAGAGTGTTGTGTGTGGTTTTCTCTGTATATGTACATGCTTCTGCCCACATTGGCATGGGTGGTTGTATTTTGCTTTTTTAGATGAAAACTTAATTGAATTGTCGATGCTACACAATAAAACTCTGTAAAGTGTATACTTGGATCAGTCGTTCTGCTTTCCAAAGCAGATTTACACGAGTAGCAATTTTACATGAGTCATTTAAGATTATATCCAGATTTTGATGTGTTTTTAACTATCAGCTATTAGTCAAGGATGGTGTTGGTCACTGCTAGGGAGTTGCTATCAAGTTACTAACTTGATCTAAAAGGGTTTTTAATGCATTGGTATGCAGTCGCTTGAATGTGCTTATTGTTTCTTTACTCCCACAAATGAGTCTACACCCAAATAAATATGATATTCTATCCTGATCTCACAGGAACTTGTACGTACTTTGAGTTTGCTAACTGGAATGAATTCGTATGAAGCGAATCGTATAAAAAACATGATTGATAAAAAATATACTAATGATACCTTGCCCCTAAACCCAGCATCACATGGGCGAAAGGGTCGATGGTGTTGTGTGCAGCGATCCGATATATGGTGCAAATTAGGGTTGCATAACGATTAATCGTGATTAATCTATTGCAGAATAAAGTTTTTTTTTACATTATATTTGTGTGTGTACTGTGTTTCATAACTTTTTATAAATAAATACACACACATGTGTATATTTGTATTAGGGATGCTTAACGATTAATCGCGATTAATTGTTAGCAGAATAAAAGTTTTTGTTTACATCATATATGTGTGTGAACTGTGTATAATAACTTTGTATAAATAAATGTACACACATGCATGTATATGTTTTAGAAATGTTTACATGTGTATATACATTTATATATTTATGTATTATTTATATTATATATAAATATAAATACTTAATATATACATATTTTTTTCTTAAAATTATACATGAATGTGTTCATATTTATATATATACATATTTATTATACACAGTTTACACACATATGTGATGTAAACAAAAACTTTTATTCTGCTAACGATTAATCACGATTAATTGTTTAGCATCCCTAATTTGTATATATATATAGTAATTAAAATTATACATGCATGTGTGCATGTTTATATATACATAATTATTATTCACAGTTTTGTAAACAAAAATATTTATTCTGCAATAGATTAATTGCGATTAATTGTTATGCAACCCTATGCAGTTTCGGAGAATCACGGCTCGAGGTCAATTGCTGATTCCGTACCCTTCTCTCCACCCTGTATTTTCCTGTCCTTGTATTACATACTACCTATAAAGGCAAAAATAACGTGGGAAAAAATTTACATGTGTGTGGTCATTAGAGATCGACCGATACTCATTTTTTCAAACCGATGCCGATAACAAATATTTGGAGGCTTATGTACCCGATAACCGATATGCTGAACCGATTTTTATTTACTGTTATACTTCTGTTTTTGACATAATAATTACTACACTACTGAACTGAACAAACCCTTATAATAATAATCATCATCATCATCACAATCACTCCCTCTTTGCATACAAAGTCATAAATAGAGGGGTCTGAAAGAGTAAAGAATAATATTAATTTAATGAATAATGTAGAAACTATATTCCCAATACATGGACTATTCCAAACACCCCTATCATTTCGTCAGAAATGGACTGATCCAAAGTTCGCGCTGCGGTTTTCAGGTAACAGAGCGGGAGAGAGAGAAAAGTATAGCGGAGTTGGCTGCTTGTTATACATAGTTTATAGAGTAAAACAGGTGGATTAAGTGCCTTTTTTGGGATATAATATCGTTGTTTTGACCAGCAACCTGAGCCTTCAGCAATCCAACCAGTAGTTAGCAAAGAGAGTTTACAAATAATATCACTGACTGGAATACTACATTCAGGAAAGTAACACTCAAAACGGCTTATATATCATCAAATTTCTTAACTGGTAACATTATTTGATTTCAGAATAATTAATATTTAGTTGTTTTAGCTTATGAAATGGCTGTAGACAGCGCTGTTTATCTATGCATTTACTCGCGCATTAACTGTATTAAACTGTGACCGCTTGCGGAGGTAATAAATAATTAATTAATATCCACAGACATTTATTTAGATATTTTAGCAAAATAATGTTTATCTGGTAAATGTTAATAGGGTAAATCTTGTTAAAAGTGGTAGATGTGCTTTAGCCTCCGGTAAGTGATCAGCAATATGAACGTGATTTTACGATGCTAATTATAAGCATAAATAACAGAAAAACGAATTTAATTTAGCGTTTTTAATTCCACAAAGCATTAATTCATGGCTGTTTTATTCATGCAAAGCTACGTCGTTATTGGGACCGGATTTTATGGATCAGCCAGCGTGACTCTGTGAGTTCGTCTCTATTCTTGGACAAGCTGCATACATTGCTTTTAATATATCAACTTATTTAACATAACATACATTAATGCACAAATAAGCTGTGCTATAAATGCCTCATATGCAAAGTAAGTATACTCAAAGTCCTTTTAATAAAGTCGCGTCACTCCGCCGTCATATTTGCTGTGCAGGCTGCTGCTGCTGCTGTGAGCTCCTCTCCTCAGATGCGTCCAGCGCGCAATTTTCTTGTTTATCGGTCAATCCGATATTACAAAACAGATATCCGATCATCGGAAAATGCTCAAATATCGGGGGAAATATCGGAAAACAGATATATCGGTCGATCTCTAGTGGTCATACAAATTAACCACCTTTGAAAATTCGCAAGAATTACTATGAAATTGTGCGGAATGTTCTGGTACCTAGGTATGGCCAAAGATATTGGATATAACAAGATTGTGCACTGCTATTACCATGAATAGGAGACAATATAATAGGGTTGTAACGATTTATCGTGCAAATGCGCGTTTTCTAAATGAATGAATTTGAATGAATTATGGTGAAATTCCCCCACATCCAAAAGCCAGAGGGCGCTCTCCTGCAGAAACCCAATATGCGGCATAGAAGAAGTACGCAGCTTTACGAAATGCCTATAAGCATATTGTTACCGCTGTTCATCAAACCGTTTTATGTATTTTCACGATAATAAAGAATATTTATAATGATTATGTTTAACGAGTGATTTTCAGATCGATAAGGACTTCCTACTGATCAAAGAGCCATAATACAAAAGAGCTGTGCATAATATCGCCTTTACGATCCAGAATCGATATCAGACAGGCATTATTACTTATTAGTCTAAATCATGATTAATCATCCCAGCCCTACTTCCATTAAAAAAAAACAACAATCATCAATCGATAAAGACTGGCGATTTTCACGGGAGGGGGAGTCACGTGAGGCGCTCTTCTATGGTCATGCGCAGTAGCTGAAGTGTCCTTGAAAAATGTGTTTTAGTGCAGTTTGAACCTAAGAAACCAAAATAATGGGACAGTTGATGTCAGGTTTAATTGTGGTTGTAGCACGTGCATTTAGAGAAATCTGTCTTTACCAATTCAGGTAGATAGGACTTTTGGGACTCCCTGGAGGCCTAGTGGCACGACTTTCTCAGGTGCTTAGAAAAGTAATAACGCATCTCTCCTGAACAGTCATATCAATAGATGAGTTACATCTCTAACTTTAATACACAACGTAAAGGGTTTGGTTAAAATCACAATGGTATGGGCACAATAGTGACGCTTCCTTCATAATTATTTCATTGTGTTCCTAGCCACTTCGAATTAAAACGTTAAGGGTGTGACACTACACGATTTTCTCCATCGTGACCCTTCGCGACTCCTTGTGTGACTGGAGAATATGATTCACACAGCTTGACCCAGTTTAGATGTGTCTTTGCTCCTCCTCAGCCTCTCTTCGGTGCTCGGAGGCTGGATCACGTTTCATTTGAGTGTTACGCAACAGTAAATTCAGATCCTGGGAATCTCCTCTGTGTTGTCTTCTGTGCTGTCTCTCATTTTTTTTGTCCCGGTTTGTCTTGTGTTTTTCACCGTTCGTTGTATGGAGAAACAAGGTCAGCTTTTTAAGTTCAGCTGGGTGTGTACTGTAACCGCAGCATTGTGCCTTTAGGGATGAATTTAGGTTGTGCTCCAGAGTTTGTGGTGCCAGTGTAGGGTAACACCTTTATGTTTTGCTGAGACAGGTCCTGATGTAAGCTCTGTGTACACTTGGAGAAATGGAAAAATGTAAATGCGATATCTTTAATATCTCACTTCTTTCTTTGTGAAATAATTGAGATTAAATATAAAAGTCAAGTAAAAAATATATTTTTTATTGAATATTAACAAGAACACAATATAGTTTACAAACAAGAGAACATATAACCAAATATGTCAGGGGTAATATTAAAAGAAAATAAAAAACAAGGGAAAGTCCTGAGAAAAAGCACATGATAAACTGATGTTCCTAGTACCCAGTCTCATGTATGCGTATAAATAACACGAAGTGTGAAAATCGTGCAATACATACGTCAAATTCCACTTTGGCGTGCATATGATACGCCAGTCCTTCCCATTTACTTAAACGGCGCATTTTTTTTTTTTGCGTTTTATTTATTGGTTTCTCAATTTTATCTTTTTTTAAACCATTTTCGCTTGGGTTTAGAGTTAGATTTGAGATTTGCTTAAGGAGGTTATTTCATATACAGGTTTCTCCATGTTTTTGTCTATATTTAAGCCATGGTCGCTTGGAGTTGAGGTTAGAGTTGGGGTTTGGGTTAGGATGTCATTTTTATAAAACAAAAAATAGTTCTAACCCTAAACCAAGCGAAAATGGTGAAAAAACAAAAAAAATTCAGAAACCAATTAATAAAACGACAAAAAAAGATGCTGCGGCATTTAAGTGAATAGGAAGGACTGGCGTATCATATGCACGCCAAAGTGGAATTTGCCGTAAGTATTGCACGATTTTCACACTCTGTGCTATTTATACGCAACTCTGTGAGACTGTGTTCGATCTACTGTTGAGCTTGACATTTTTTTATATGTGGGTCTTATTTCAATTTGAACTCCAATATTTCAGGGTTTCCCGCAGAGAATTTATTAGTTAAGGTGGTAGGGTTGGGCGGGGCCGGGTGCATGACAATCAAAGGGGCGGGCGTAAGCGTTATGATGAAAATTAAAATATTTTATTTAAAACACTCAAATAAAACTTAATTTTGAGAAAAGTATGACAGAAAATGAACACATTCTAGATTAGGCCCGCTTAGGCGGGCCACCCGAACTGGAAAGTGCTGCGGGAAACACTGTACTAAATGATGATTAATAGCGCTGTATTTATATTGCATGTGGTTAACAATTGCCTTATTTGTTTCTATTTGTATTTCTCCTGAGTTGATACATGTCGTCATCATTATTTACGCCTTCGTGTCATTTCAATAATATCCTCCTTTGTCACACAAGGTGAATTTCTACCAAATATTTGATTATGGAAAAGCAGTTATTATATTCTTTAAAAGTCATACCAAGTGAAATGATGTGATGGCAAGTAAATGCCGACAGAATTGACTTTTTAAGCTAAGCTATTTCTTGAACACCTTTGGCTATTCCTCCTGGGCAACATTTAAACAATTCTGAACATTTTGTCCTCCGCGTATGGTTGATAGTAAGTCTTTCTATTTAAAGTTTAAATATAAAAATGCTAGCTTACTAGACCACCAAGAAGCTACTTTAAAGGCGCTATATAAAAATATAGTTAATAAGTTAGATCTACTGAGTAGTGACAAGTATAGTTCTGTTTTCATGCACAGGCGAGGGTGCACGTAGAGTGCGTGAGATGCAAAATTCGTCATTAAAATAGTATGCGCGCACTGTACACAAACCTGCCGATTTTTGTAACCATGCATACTTTGAACGTGCAGGTCGTGTATGGACGTACAAGAGAATGTAGTATGAAGCCCAGGAGATGCATTGCATTTTGTCGTAATGCATTTGCGTCGAACGTCTGTGTACACGTACAAAACAAACTATGCTTTGCAAGATTGGCGTTCGGCCGTGCATGTACATGTCAAAAAACAAACTAGTACTTCAGGCTTAAGAGTAGCTCAGAGGCAAATATTGGTACCAGCAAAGAGTGCACATATGCTTACATACATGTACCTAAATGGTACATTTAAGGACCTTTTAAAAGGGTTCTGCCCCAGTGACAACTTTGGATCATTTTCTTTGACAGTGTACAGGGCCAGCAAACCTCATGAACTTCTAGAGCAGACACAAGTAATCAATTAGTTCACTTTCCCAGTTCAAGCATCCAGACAATGTTTCTTCCACACTCGGTCAGTGTGACCTGAGCCTCCTGTCTGGGTCCTTATCAGGCCTGGCTTCGCTCCTATTACGCGCAAGGTGTCGAATTGGTATATTTTTAAATGAATGATGTCATCTGGCAGCAACGTTGATCAGAGTCACAGACGTGAGTCAATGCCGGTAAGATGGAAACGCTCCGAGGTGAGACATGCAGGGAAAAAATGCGATGTGTAGGATCTGTTTCTCATTCTTTGGGAATGTGTGTATGCAAGCCTGAGCATGTGTTGCATGTGTGTGTTTCAGCTGATCGGTGAGTGAATGGATGAAATGAGAGCATAAAGGAATGAGGGGTAGATCGAGGGGAAAAAGTGATGTCCCTCTTAGTTTCTTTTGTGTTGTTATGTACCATTAGGTGGATTATAAGAACATGCCAGAATAGGTCCACATCTGGGCCTGTAAACCGCCAGATGCAAGAACAGATTTCTCAAAAAAATTTAATCTGTCTTTTGGTGTATGTGTGTGCATGCAAGGAAGTGTGTTTAATGTGTTTAAAGGGAGATTTAGAGAAGTCAGTATCTTGTGATTTGTGTGTCATCTGTTTTTTTTTGTAGATTTGCACATGCACTCAAAAAAATCGGTTAAAATATAGTCAAAAAGTACAGCTTGGGACCTAAACGGTTCATATAAGTACCTCAGAGGTACCAAATTTATACATTATCTGTACTTAACTCTTTCACCACCAGCGTTTTAAAAAAAAAGTTGCCAGCCAGCGCCAGCGTTTTTCATGATTTTCACAAAAGTTTAATGCCTTCCAGAAAATGTTCTTCTTCAAATATATAAAAATACAATATACCAAATGAAAGAACAGACCCTCTGCTTTCAAAAAAAAAAAACGTTTCATCCTACCTTCAGTAGTTCTTTTGTAATCAGCTTTTGAATATGGGTAGGTTTCTGCAAAAACACCACATTTTGAGCAAAAAGCAGAGATGATTCCATTTTTGTGACGGACTTTTCATAGAGATCCCATTCAGAGCGATCTTTAAAACAGACACGGACATGCAGCTGCTTGCCATAGGGCAATACTTCCGGGTTTAAAAAGTTGCGGAACCACCTAGTGGATAATAGCGGTATTGCGGAAAGACGGAAAAACTCGTCATTGGCGGGGAAGGGTTTTCTCTTGATTGACGAGATATCTCGTCAATGGCGGGGAAAGAGTTAATGGTATATATATAAAAATATATATTTTTAAAGGGTACTTCCCAATTTTTTATAACAGTGTGCACATTTGACATGATCTTACATCTCTTGATTTAAAGAGATTAGATGTACTAGATATTTGTACTTAAAAACGTACAAATATACAAAATGTTAGTAAGCCCAAGCTCATTTTGTGACATTTTTGGAAAAAATAAATTGATAAACAAATGTAGGATTGTGATGATACACAAATGTATTTTTCTCAAATCCTGACTCGAGCCAAACTCTTAATTTGCACTACATTAATGTTTAGAAGTAATTGAGATATTAAAGATCTCCGCAAAATTTTTTTTCCAAAACCTACATTTAGGTACATCTTGAGCCAAAAATCCCCATCATCTCTCGACTCGCTGTGACGTGTTTATAACAACATGACCCCTAAAGGTAGAGGGCCTGGTCGCCCCGTGCATCCCCCCTTTGTATGAATCTCTTTCTCTCAGGGGCTTTAGCCCCCAATTGTCCCCCTCGACCCCACAAAAGTTCAGGCTCTGGAATGAGTGGAATGATGTGCATGTAAAGAAAAGACTGAGGTGAAGAGCGCTTGAGGGGCGAAAAGACGGAAGGTTTTGGGACCCCAGGGGGCTTTGGCGTGTTAAGCCGTAATGTTAATGATTTTAGTTGGGCAGTAATTACAGGTCATGGTGTAAAGCTAGGAGGAAACTAAGACAAGGATGCTTGGAATGAATAAGACTGTAGGATGCTTGAGTTGCTCTTGATTAATTTAGGAGTCAGGGATGTGCACCTTGTGTAAAATGATGAAACGTCAAATTGGCATTGACTTTTAGGAATGTTCGATCACCTTAAAAAGAATGTTGACTTTCTAAACCTGTGTTTCTGTTTCGATTCTTAATGGTTGAGTGATTTTATATTCGGTTTCAATTATCTGTCAACCTTATTTCAAAGGTTGTGTATGTGCGTGTGTTGTGTATGTATGTGTGTGTTTAGGGGTGGAAGTGAAGGTATTTATGACCCAATAAAACCCCTTTATCTTCCTGCTCTCTCATGAATAGCTGACAGTCGTATCCTTCCTCAAATTCAGTATTTTGGTGATTTACATAAACATAAAATCATTCTACGTAACATAATGTAAAGAACATTCTGTGAAATATAACTTTCATATCTTTATTATTGAAGTTTTATTAAGTTTTTATTAATCCTAGATTGAAATAATGATTTAAATGAAACTTTGAGTGCTACTTAACTCTTAGATTGAGACTTTAGCCTGGATTTCCCGGCAGGATCACATACAATAACAATAGCCAAATAGCATGCTATTGTATAAATGCTTTAAAGCATGACGCACGAATATGGTGATAATCAGTGTGTATCAAAATGCCATGGTAATACTACCTGATACTATTACATTTAGTAGGGATTGAAGCTTCTGGTCTGTGTTGATCATGGTAATGTTGCTAATTTTTGTTTTCGGTACAGTTTTTCTTGTGCTACTTCAAAACATACAGTTTTCAGTTGCACTAGGTTTGACCTCAATCATGTATACCTTTGGAGGTAAATGGGACAGATTTTTGCTTTCGTAAAGTGAAATGGCACAGGTCAGCTGATGACATCCTGATTTTTTTCCACTGCATCTGAACTTTGATTGGGTAGGCATCATGTGAATCACAGTTGTTTACTCTGGGAGGTGTTCAGTGTGACGCGCAAGCTTGTTTGTTCTATGAAGAGAAAGGTTAAACGTTTACACATCAAGCTAAATGGTATATACGTTTACATATGTCACTGCAGAACGGCATCAAATTTACTGTTGGTTTACGTCTGTTGTGCAGGTGGATACTATGCGTGCTATATATTTGAACGTATGGTAAAAGCCAGTACCCAAATGGTAAAAGCTTTTATCTGTTATGCACCAAGTGTGTGTTATTTAGCTAATATTACCCATAATGCCTTGTGCAAAGGAAGAAGAGTTTGTATGCGAAGCAGAACCTTTTACAACAGTTTTTAAATGTACGACTCTTTAAACTGATAATGAAGATATTTTGAGCAGTGTTTGTAACGAAAGAGTTTGCTTGATTACAAACATTACAGGGCTCAACATAAAGGACTGCCCGGTGGCCCGGGGAAAGCGTGAGAGATGTTTGGGCCAGTTAAAAGTATTGTCACTTGCCCGATCGGGCCAGTGCTTCACCCTCAGTCACCAAAAAAAATTTTTGTCAATGTATATAATTTAACATATTGGAAGCAGACATTTATTAAGTAAAAAAACAAAAGAAACAATGCAATATTTTGCACAGTTTGCTGTCAATTTACAGTTAAAGTAGAAAAGTTGGGAGCCTTTTTTCGTTGTAACATGTCTGTTGTATATGTATACAATTATATTTAAATTATTTTTAAATGTGTGACACTGACATTTTTTTAACAAATTTTTTCTGAAAATTTTTATCTGAAACGCATTCTCAAAAATTTGATTATAGAATTTTGGCAACATTGCGAACTTTACCTCATGTAAAAACAGTACTTTGATAAAAATAATGTGATTAAGCTCATAATTGCAGCAAGTATAATCTTGTAAAACAGGTGGCGTACGCCTTTTTTAATAGCAGTATGCGGTAGGGCTGTAACGATATATTGCGTGTTCCATTAAAAAGACCTGTCTAAAATCGATTCTGCATCGCAAGGCTGCGGTTCTGTGTTTCATGTGCAGCTTGTGCGTGTACTTTAGCTTTTTGGTCAGTAAGAAGCCATTATCAATATAAAATCATTATAAGTCGTTATAATGAGTCGTTTATAACGTGCATTAAAAAAGCAACACTCATTAAACAAAATCATTCAAAATATTCTTTATTATCATGAAAATACCTGAAACAATCTGAGGAACGCCGATATAAATATTCTTCTAGACATTTCCTGGAATAGGGTTTGTAATGCTACTTCTTCTGCGGCCCATATTGAGTTTCTGCACGAGAGCGCCCTCTGGCTTTTGGATGTGGCGTCATTTCACTGTAATTCATTAAAATTCATTCATTGAGAAAACGCCCATTTGCACGATAAATCGTTACAGCCCTAGTATGCAGCCATGTAAACAGTTTAATCGCATCTTTACCAAACTAACTGAAGTGTGCGCATATTTTTGTCACGCACCTTAAGCACAAATTCGTAAAGTCAATAAAAGGACTTTTTTTTTCTCTGTAACTTTATAAACACAACTCACAGTCAGCAGTTGGTGTATATGTAAACGCAGTCAGTAAAGATGGTTGTGACTTTCTACCTAAACTTTTATTTACCCTATAAATGAATGTAAAAAAGTCTCTTTATTGAATATTAAGTATGTTTCTTGGCTTTGTTTTTATATTTTAGTGAACTAAGCGAACCGTTTATTCTGTCTTTAAAATATGTGGTAGCAGGTTTGGCACAGGTTTGATAATTTTGTTTTAATTACACACCAACATCACCATCAGATGTTTTGTGTTAATAGTTGTTGCTTATAAAATGAGGCTAACAAAGATTCTGTCTTCTATTTGTTTTCCTCTCAACGCAACTTTCCAGTTGCGTTATAGAGAATTTTGCCTCATAACTGCATTTATATACACATGACATCATCCTTATACAGATTACATCATCATATAAACATCGGTGACATCATCATGATTATTTCACTGCTTTCCATAAGCCACCAGTAGCCCTTCAATGAGCAATGTGTTTAAGTGTGTGTATTAGAAACCGTGGCAAATTGCTGGTTGGGAATATCAGTCTGAGCTGTTTCATTAATACTGTCACACATTGTTTTAACAGAGCCGGCGTCCTTTGCTCTCTCTCAGGCTCCATGAATGTTCGTCACTATGATGATGACGGACCAAATGCTGGACCTCCCGCCACCACTGAGCGGCGAGGTTCCCATGATGCACCACATGATCGGTGGAGATGCATCACAGCAGGTGAGATCATTGTGCAGATTGAACGAATCAAAACTTATTTCTATGACATTGTCTGTTATGTCATGAACTTTGATTTTGCGACAGGTGATCCTAGTCCAGGTGAATCCAGGTGAGACGTTCACCATCCGCACGGAAGATGGGGCTTTGCAGTGCATCCAAGGTTGGTCTGATGTTTTTTTCTTCCACTCTGACTGCTTAAAGTACGCCGACTGTTTTGGTTAATACAGTAAATGGATGGGTGTAAAGGATAAGTAAATTATTTGGGGCAGAGTCGTGCTTGTAACCCGAGAGTTGACGGTTCGAGTCTCATGGCCGGCGGGTTGCACCTGTGGTGCCCTTGAGCAAGGCACCTTACCCTAATTGCTCCCCTGGCACTGGGATTGCTTCCCACTGCTCCGGGTTTGTGTGCATTGCATACCTGATAGCAATGACAATCTCTGTCTTTGTCTCAACTTGCATTCTTGCATCTCTTGCAATACTATCAACAGAATACAATCACAATTTTGCAATCATTTGAAATATTAATAGTTATTTTGAACTGTTTAGAACAATCTAGGCCATGTGACTGCTCAAAGTGTGTCAAAATAATTTCCAACCCTGTTTTTAGGAAGAGGTTTGTGGTTGTGTGTTTGAGCAGAGAGGCATTCGGTCACCAAATCCCTACACTAAATAAGATCTGACCTCATAATGTCTTTTTAACTTTATAAATGCAGGCGAATTCGCTCAGTCAGACTCTTGTCTTATGCAAAGATTAAAAGCAGAAAGTCACAGTAGCTTAGACCACAGTGTACTGCGTCATATCTCCGGGGCTCGCATCAGTTCACACATCTAAGAGAAGCTAAATGACAGTTTAATTCAATTTGGCCAATGAGAATAACAGAATCAGCAGTGGAAAAATGTTTGGTTTTTGGCAGAGACAGAGCTGGCCAATGCTTCATGGGTGAGAGAGAGAATGTAGACGGCTAGCTTAAAAGATCTGTGGGACCATCAGATCCTCACAGGTGTGATGCCACAGTAACTTTCTGGTATGTTAGGGATAAGAACTTGGTTTACAACCAAGGTTTACTTTGCCAGGTGGCCGTGCCGCTCTGGATAAGCCAAGTCTCTTGTTATTTTTTGATGTTGACTTTGCATTTTTTTTTCAAAGAATTTGCTGATAAAGGTTTTCCCTGTCCTGGGCACCATACAGTCGGCGTGTTCAGTCGAATGTGCTTATCTTTTAATAAAACAATTCTGTATAGAGGTGCCACATATTACTCATGTGAAACAGAGCGGTTGTATCTAAAACTGCTGAATGGTGCTCATGGACCCTTCATGCTGATCTCATGATCTCATGTTGCCAAAGCTTGGTTTGAATAGGAAAGCGCAATTTATGGCAGACGGTTATATTCAAAGTAGAGCCCGACCGATATATTGGCAGGCCGATATTAGGCATTTTCCAAACTATGGGTAATGGCCAGTAAATTAATATTTAAAAAAAAACGGACAAAACACAGAGACGCAGAGAGAGAGAAAAGTGAATGCATGAGATGCAGAGAGAGAGAGAGAAATAATAAAAAATTAAAATAAAATTATTTTCTGGTGAAAACCCAAAAATAAGTTGGAAAATGGTGGGGGGTCGTCTTATAGTCGGGTATATACGGTAATTATAAGGTAGCTTATAAGGCAATATAGGGACTAAGTGACCTTTATCTTGTTTAATGATAATATAAATGATGATGATAGTAATAATGTCGTCATTATTTTTTGTAATTATTACTGTAAATGATTTTGGATGTTCTTCTGTTCTGACAATAAAAGAAACTAGTTTATTTTTTAAATGCATTATCATATTATTTTAGTTAAAACTCATAAATAACTACAAATAACTAATGTTAGGGAAATTTGTTAATGTTTTGTTGCACGTTTCTAAAATATATATATATATATATATATATATATATATATATATATATATATATATATATATATATATATATATATATATATATATATATATATATATATATATATATATATATATATATATATATATATTAAACATTTGTATTGGTATCGGCCTTCAAAATCCTTTATCGGTCGGACTCTAATTCAGAGCGACTAAAAGTGCATTACAAGGTGCCAGTGGTTCTCAAACTTGGTTTGGTTCTCAAACTTTTTGGCGTGTGCCCACCTTCATGTAGGGTGCATCCGGATATGCCTCATACATTTTAAAGAGTAAATCTAATTGCTTTTTGATCGCCCCCTGGGACTCTCTGAGCTTCGAGGGAAGATTAAAGATGAAACTAACTATTTAATGAAATTTTTGATTACTGTGTTATTTCACATACCGACAAAAGGAGTTTGTCTCCACGGACGAATTCCTTCTGTGCATGCCCACGCTCCAAACTGACGTTTTTATGTAACATGGAAGCGCCCATGGTTGGAAAATTTTTGTTCTCAATTCATTAAAATGGAAGGAATTCAGTACAATGGAAGAAAGCAATACATATTTTTACACTTTATGGGTGCATACCTTGCCCCCCCAAAGAAAATTCATTAAACATAAAACAATCTCAAATAGAAAATTTCAATTAAACAAAACTGATTAAATTATATGATGATGTGCTGTTGTTAATTTTTCTGAAGTTTAATTGTAAAGAATTTATGATGAATTCATGTATGTTTAAAAAAATGTATGAAACTAGGGCCCCCGGCACCATCTCACGCCCCCCAAGGGGGCCTACCCCCCAGTTTGAGTTGTTTTTGAAATGCTCATTCCTGTAGCTCAGTTTTTAAACCATTAGGTTTGCGTTAGCAGTGTGTCATGGATTTGACTCCCAGGGACACATGGTGAATTCAAGCTATACATTTATTATTAGTAATTTAAGTCGATTTTGAGTGAAAGCATATGCCGAATGTGAAAAAATATAAAAGTGTAAAATCCTCTGGCTGTTGTCAGTGGCTCTTCCTTCTAAACCAGCATGTTCTGTAGCTTACTTTTTAAAGCATTAAAGAGACACTCCACTTTTTTGGAAAATATGCTAATTTTCCAGCTCCCCTAGAGTTAAACATTTGATTTTTACAGTTTTGGAATCCATTTAGCTGATCTCCGGGTCTGGCGCTACCACTTTTAGCATAGCTTAGCACAGTCCATTGAATCTGATTAGACCATTAGCATCTTGCTAAAAAATAACCAGAGTTTCGATATTTTTATTTGTATATCCCCTGCCATTGAAAGGTACAAAGGGGACTATTTTGGCTGCTGTGTAATATCACTACGCCTCCTGCAGCCATGTTACAACAGCAAAGTCCTTGATTATTACGCCAGAATGAGAGTATAGTTCCTAGCCATATCTGCCTAGAAAATCACAACTTTTAATTTTCTGTTGGTCTTAGTACACGATGTAACTACAGAAGAGTCAAGTTTTAAATCGGAAAAATATCGAAACTCTCTTGCTATTTTTAGCGCGATGCTAATGGTCTAATCAGATTCAATGGATTATGCTAAGCTATGCTAAAATTGGGACCGTCAGACCCTGAGATCAGCTGAATGGATTTCAAAAAAGTAAAAAACAAAAGTTTAACTCTAGGGGAGCTGGAAAATGAGCATATTTTCAAAAAAAGTGGCGTGTCCCTTTACGCTGGCAGAGCAAGGGTCATCGGTTTGATTCCTTGGAACACAGATAGTTTGTTTGCAAGTGTCTGCCAAATGCATATATTTAAATAAGTCTGGTGGATCATTGTCATGTGTGCCTGTAAAGCTGATTGGTGTCACAGAGCTTTGTGTGTCCTTAACCTGGAGTCCTCGCATCTGTGTCATTCTTATAAAAACATTCTGCTTCTCGGGTTCATCACTGTGTTTTCTCACAGACACCGTTTTGATTGGCTCCCATCAGGACGTCTGTTAAACGTGGCACGCTGGCCCAACCGTGCTCATACGCGCACATGCATTCCAAAGTAATGACCCCTTTCCACTCCTTTCCACGTTATTTATTTGCTCTTTCTTATAATTCGGTGAGTTCACCTGGTTTTCATTGCAAGTAGCCGTGTTAATGCCTTCTGCATCTAAACATTGCATTTTGAATCCATTGCATTAGTTCTCCCCTTTTCTTTGACGTTCTCCGGATTGAGTAAATATGTTTCCTGTTGATGTGGCTCGGAGGCCTGCACCCTCTTTGTGGCCCCTGAATCCCTCACCCCTTTTCTCCAACTCCGAGAAACGCATCTCCAAAAGGCAGATGTCGAATATTAACAGCCGTGGTCCTAAAAAAACGTCTCCCTTCTGACACGACGAAAGAGATAGACCTTGGACAGATAGTAAGAAGCGAATGGGAGACCGAAGGAATGTGTACATGTGGAGATCAGGCACTGCTAACAGATCGCACCTGGATCTGCGCTCTCGTCAGGTTAACCCTGAGCAGACGGCAGTCGCCTAAGGCCTCAAGGGAGACAAAATATGCCACGGCCCCACACGCTTTAAGCATCACGCAAGTCGAGTCCTGGAAGGGGTGCGAGGCGCGCTAAGCTTTTGATCTCACTGTAGGACATGCTGGTCTTGATGAATGTCACATTGCTTACCTATGTTAAAAGGAAACACTTGTATAAAATGTTCCACGGCTGGCATTGCTTTGTACTAAATTATCTAGACTTTCATGTCATGACTGTAATTTGCAGCCAAGTTTAGGGGAACTTGCTGTCACACTAGGCAAATACTGTAAAATATTTTTGAGTATAAACAAATATAGTATACTATATATTAAGTATATACAAATATATTAATTATACTTATTACTTATATTTTTATAGTCGATAATTTTATCACTTAAAACTTATCTTTGAGCGTCATAATATCATATGTAACTTTTTTCTCTAACAGTAATTTCTTTATGCTTTAAAATAGTTTGAATATAACTGTACACCCTTGCCTTATTTAGTATACGCAAATGCATGAATATGTAAATTAGTCCCCGCCTCTAGCCCTTTACTCAACAGCACCAGCTCAGACCAAATATATGAATATGCAAATTAGTCCCTGCCTCCACTCAATTGCACCAGCTAAGTGCATAGATATACTGTATTTAAATTTAAATAGAAGCTACATTCAACAGTTTTAGATGCATAGCTGCTAAGTCTATTTCAATAATGCATTCGTGACATGAGCTGCAATAATTTTGTTACCGCTGATTTTAACAGGTTAAAGCGTCTGTACTGCACGTGTATGAGTACAAAATCGGAGCTGAAGCAGTAGTGCTGCGATAGTTTCAGCCCCAAGCCTATGTGCCGTCCATGTATATCTATATTGCTATATGTATATCTATAACTACTGATCTACTTGTTCAGCTGTGATGATGTGATTGAAACAGGCGATTTCAAACCACCGTTTTCAGTCTGTTTTTGGAAACCTCCAATTTTATGGGGAAAATACTACATACATTTGCTACAATACTAGCAATGGTGTTGAACAATGAATTTGCACATGGTTTGTCTTAACGCATATTGAAAACACTACATAGACATACAGTATAAACAACAATTAAAAGCTTGATTTTTACCACAGGGGGACTTTAAAAGCACATCCATCCATATTAAAGTAATCCAAACAACTTTGTGTTAAAATATTCTTTACTGCTTCAAGTCTCATGATTGGTTGTCATCTTTGTTATAAGACACACAAGTTGGATTTGAAGTTATCAACATATCAGATTATTAAACATTATCTTGTGTACGCCTATCGATTCACTTTAAAAAACATATTAGGAAGCTCAAATGCAAAACCCTATAAGGGCCCTGAGCATGTTTACTTAACTCTTTACCCGCCATTGACAAGTTATCTCGTCAATCAGGAGAAAAAGGTTCCCTGCCAATGAAAATTTTACGGCAATCCATATTTTCGCTATTATGCACTAGGTGTGCGCTAGGGCTGCATGATAAATTGCATGCGATAGTCATGCGCATCTAGTCCATAAAGCCGGTTCCTTGTTTGGTAGTAAATCACCTGCTTTCAGATGGAGCGGCATTTACTACACAAAGCCGTAGTTCACTGACAGTCGGAGCAATTTCGCATTTATTAACGCGGACGTTTCGTCTTAACTGATGAGATGCGCATGATTATTGCATGCAAATTATCGTGCAGCCCTAGTGTGCGCTCTTACCCAACTTATAAAACAATGAAGCATCCATTGATCACAAAAACTTAAACTCCATGTATGTTTTGATCATCGCCCTGAATCTGATCTCTAACAAAAGTCCTTTACAAAAGGCAATTTTCTCAGTTTTTTGCTCAAAATTTGCTATTTTTGAAGAAACCTACACATATTAGAGAGGTGATTGAATAGGATGAAACTTTTTGTTTTCTTTTGTCTGTTCTTTTATTTGATATATTGTATGTTTGAATATTTAATGAAGGCAGAATTTAACTTTCGTGCAAATCATAAAAATTGCTGGTGCTGGCTGGCAACTTTTTTTTAAACACTGGCAGGGAAAGAGTTAATGGATTCTTTCAACAAACCGGTATTTCTAAATGTCTGTAGCTGGAATTTAAACCGATTTGAAGCGAAAGTATTTGATGAGCAAATACTTTCGGTTAATATCATTTTTGATAAAGGTGGCATTTAGCAGCTTTGGCATATATGAACTCCTCTTAACCCATAGGCATTTCTTTAAAGGACAAGTTCGGTATTTTACACTTAAAGCCCTGTTTTTCAGATTGTTTATGATGAAATAGAATGGTTCTGACTGAAATTTCGACACATGCGGCTGGCCCGAGAATTTTCGGCTATTTGTTGTATCACCTCCCACCTCTATAATGGCTATATAGGTGCACAGGAACAATACTTCCTAAAATGCATTAAACTTTCGTTTACAAAGACGTGAAACTTACCGAGTGGTCGGGTGTTCATTGATATGCTCACACAAAAATCGCTGCAAACGATGCTTTCCAACAGGTGTTTTAGCATTCGTTGTAAACTTGTGGACCTATTTTTCCAAACAACTCACACCCGTATATTCTTCCGCTGAAAACAGGGTTTTAAGTGTAAAATACCAAACTTGTCCCTTAATGATAAACGTTTATGTATTTGGAGCTCAAACATTTTTGGGACCTATATATGTGCACAAGGTGACATATATTTTTATTTAAAAATAAAACACTGTGCAACTAAAGAAAGGAAGTCATATACATTTGAAATAGCATAGTGGCGAGTAAATAAATAAAATTTTTTGGTTAAACCTTGCTTTATGTGCATAAATGTATATACACATGCAAAGGGACGTTGATGCCTTCTCCAGTAGCCTGAACAGATATTCAACTCCAAACAGCCGAGAGCAGGAGTTACAGGAACAGATGGTGGTTAGTTTTATGCAAAAGTGAAGTTTATCTCAAACTTCATGTTTTCATGTCATGTTTTTAGATTATTGACCTATCTATGTTTTTCTCCCAGTTGTTTGTGTTCCTTAGCACAGTTTTGTTTTATTTATGTTGTTTGCTGTATTTTTTCTCAGTCGTTTAGTGTGTGTGTGTGTGTGTTCTCATCTGGTCTGCGCTCTTTCCTGATGAAGGAAACCCCCTCTGCCACACAGATGATCACAGCAGAGCAGTAATTCCATTCGTCTGACTCACCGCGCTTAGGAACAGTGGATTTTTGTGTGCATCATTGAAAGGCAAAAAGAAAGAGAGATCTCAGTGTTGTGTCTCATGTCTGTTTGTGGCGTGCCCCATGTGCGTTCCTAAATGTGTCGCTTTTTTCTAAATTTGTTGGCACCCTGTGTACTTTCTGAAAGGCCTTTTTGAATTAAACATTCTCAAAGGAAAATTGTAATGCTCCGATGTTGCCCTTTCTAAGCTCGGGTGACTTAAAGTCAACACAGAATCAAATATGAGCATATTTACTTTCCTAATGCATGTTCCCGGTCTTCGTGTGTGTGGTGTGGTTTTATCGAGGCATGTTTTTCTGAAGAAAGTTTGTCTGTAATGACTATTCACCAAATCTCCAAAAGAATTTGATGAAGCATTTGAGTTCATTGTAGTCTTGGCTAATCTGAGATGCAGGAGAGTCTTGATGGTGCCTAGGAGAAATAAATGAGATTTTCTCTCCTCCGTTCTGTTATTGCTTGTTTTTGTATCCCGTTTTCAACCACTGCATACTCCAGAACATTACACACTGGAACATTTCACCATTTTCCCCCCCTCCTTTCGCTCTTATTTCTCCTGTGCGTTCTCCTCTTTTGCTGAGCTGCTATTTTCAGCAAGCGCCGTGTCCCGCAACAGGCTCTCTGCGTGCTTTCACGGGGCAGCGGTTCGCTAATCACAGCCTCAAGTTTCAGGATAACAAGGGCACGTATAAAAACAAACCAGGCAGATTGACACCTCCGGCCCTGCCAACACACTGGCACAGTTTGCACAGAGAACAGGATGAGTGTGCACTTCACAAAAGTGAACTCCTTAACCTCCCTCTGTTGCACTAAACTGTACAAGGCAAAGTTGCTTAACTTTTTAAAAGACTAGTTTACCCATAAATGAAAGTCTTTCATTATGTACACTGCCAAAATGGTACAAAAATGGTCAATGGGGCAGTACCCTTTAAAGGTGCCAAAGAATGCTTCGAAATACTAATAATATGTTAATTGGTCTGTGATGTCACTTGCCCACCCCTCCATTGCAACAACATGACACAGTTAATATCAGGTGCGTCCTGCCCCATACGGTGCAGGTTGCTGAAGACCACAGAGTTACATGGAAAAATGAGACAGCGCAATAAACGACACGATGAAAGCGCAATGTTTGTTAAAGTTTAATTTCTTAATTTAATATTTGTCTTTGTTTGTACTTTGCAGCAGATGCGCCTGACTTTATAACTTGGTTTGCGATAGTGACGTCACAGACCAAACTAAACAATAATGACATTCGTTGAACGCTATTTTTGTTATCGATTATTTATCTATCTTATTCAGTTTCCTTATGTGTAAGAGTTTGCATATGAAATTTTAAAAAGGTTTCATTGGAGACAAAATTACAGCATGAGGGTGTGTGAACATTTTGTATTTTTGGCTGAGGAATTCATTCAAGGGCACATATATTGCCCATTTTTACAATATGTAATATAAATCCTGGGTGTGCCCAAAATGTGTCTGAAGTTTCAACTCAAAATACCCCACAGATCATTTATTATTGCATGTCCAAAATGCCCCATTTTCATGTTTGTAACTTTAAATGCAAATGAGCTTATGTTTTTCATTCCTTTATCGAAAGAGACAGAGAACAAGAAAAGCAAAGTTGCATATCTAATGAGACCGTTTGGTTTTATGGGGATTAAAGGGATAGTTCAGCCAAAAATGATATTAAACCCATGATTTACTCACCCCCAAGCTGTCCGAGTTGCATATGTCCATCGTTTTTCAGACAAACACATTTTCGGATATTTTAGAAAATGTTTTAGATCTTTCAGTTGATTAAATGTAATGTTACGGGGTCTACGACCTTCAAGTCCAAAAAAAGTGCGTCCATCCTTCACAAAATAAATCCAAACGGCTCCAGGATGATAAACAAAGGTCTTCTGAGGGTAATCCACGCGGTGTTGTTGTAGAAATATCCATATTTAAAACTTTATTAACGTAAATAACTCTTCCGGTAGCGCTGCCATCTTAGACTCCTCTGTATTCAGGAGAGAGTATTAGCGTAGTGTACGCACTTTTCTTAGTGACGTATGACAAATTCGGAGGGCGGGGGCACAGAGCAGTGCAGCGTTTAAATATGGATATTTCTACAACAACACCGCGCGGATTACCCTCAGAAGACCTTTGTTTATCATCCTGGATCCGTTTGGATTTAATTTGTGAAGGATGGACGCACTTTTTTTGGACTTGAAGGTCGTGGACCCCGTAACATTACATTTAATCAACTGAAAGATCTAAAACATTTTCTAAAATATCTGAAAATGTGTTTGCTTGAAAAACGATGGACACATGCAACTCGGACAGTTTGGGGGGTGAGTAAATCATGGGTTTAATATCATTTTTGGCCGAACTATCCCTTTTAAAAAAAGTAGTGGTTGGATATTTTTATTTTTTTTGTAGGGTGGTTGCGTTCTCACACTGCCAACACACATTTATGTCCAAGCAACTTGTAAAAATTTATTTTTCTTAATAGGTGCCCTTTAAATGTAAAGCACTGTTCACAGTTTGAATCCCCAGGATGTCTTCAAATAAAGAAGCCACAATGAATTTGGGCTCCATCCACAGCAATGCGAACACATTTTTGGGCTTTAAAGGAATTTTTCGCCACACAATGGTGCCACTTGTGAACGTGATGTCTCTCTCTTTCTGTTGATCTTTGTCTTCCCCTCTCGCCCTCTCTTTCCCGATCGTGTCAGTGTAATAAAAACTCCTACCGTAGCACAGAGCGTGTCAGAGCAAGCCTTCAATGGTAGTCTGCCTCTCTCTCTCCTCCTTTTCTATTATCCACTCTCCTATAATCTCTTTAGCATTCTTTACTATTTGTCTACCCAAGTTCTAAGTCAAATTTTATTCTGCACGATTCATCAATGTATGTTTTGAGGAAAAACTGACTTGGATAATCTATCAAAATGTAACCCGTTGTGGTTCTGTCTTAGAAAAGACTCCGTTTCCGCATCACATCACTAATCCTTTGTACTCTATCAGCCTTTTAACCACCTTTATAGACCAGTTTATACCTTCCAGTCAATTTCCAGTGAATAAAAATCACAAATTGCTATACCTCAGAGATACGATAGACTTTAAGTAGAGGCAATTTGGATTTTGTTTCATCTTCGTTTCTTCGTTCTGTGTATACCTAGTATTATATAAGTGGACAACGCTAAATACATGTGTATACAGGATGTGAAATGTTTAAAGCTCATCCACTTTCAACCACATTTATAGGTAGTCGAAAACCCAATCGACCGGATTGATGTATGAGCACAATGTTTTTACATCGGTCCTGACTTCTAGCGTGAACCCCCCATATTTAGACAATCAATGATAAAACTAATGCGGCTGCTCTCCGCCTCTTTTATTTGTTTCATTTTGTATGTAAAATTTGCGCAAGTTTATTTATCAGTTCTGAAATATTTGCAAAAGCCCCCCTTACACATAGGGGTGCGTGGGGCAAAAACAGACGCAGGGTTTTATTTCCTGTATTTTTTTCACGCTGCCAAAAGACGATCTCCCGCAAATTATTTGAAATGTATAATGTTTTTCCAGAGTTATTGATGAACGACTGTTTTGGTGGCATGCAAGTAAATTTTTCCATCATATGTTTTTTCGGTTTTTAAGTTGGTTGTGTAAGATACCAAATCCAATGCTATGTCATATTAATCAGTGTCTTGTTGACTAAAACATAGCATATTTTGAAATATGTCTGCAGCTCTTAGCAACTTTTTTTGGTTGGCTTGAAAATATTTTGACTCAGTGGGGTTAATTGTAACGCTTTGTTACAACTAACCCCTCAGCACTTACAATATTAAAACCGCTAACGTTAGCGTAATTCTTGCCGTTGTTTTAAATAAGCTACACATGAATGATTGCTGGCTACCAACAAAATAAATGTGCCTGTCTTATCAAAAATTTATTTTTTGTTCATATCTTTAATATTGATTAAATAGGTTCACAACAAAGATTAAAATCATAATAAAATGAATGGCTAAAATCAGACTTTGATGCTCAGTATCTCAGAATTTAATTTTGAAACTGTAGTATGGTTATTACAAACTAAGTCACAATATAAAAAAAATGTTTTGTCATAATTGTGCTGCTTTTCCTCACATATTTAGACATTTGTATCCATTTATAATTGAACTGTTGTTAGAAAAGGGCTGGTTGAATGAATACAGTGTGGATACCTGTCTATTATAGACAGATATATAAACAATATCCGCTTCAAGTATATAGACAAAATAGTATTGAAATATTTGTAGTAAGTGTTACAACTAACCCCCTGCCTGTTACAATTAACCCCACCTATGGGGTAAGTTGTAACGTTTACACTTCTGTCACGTTTGGTGTAATTGAAACCAACTTCAAATGTTCATTTGTAGCAGAGATGTGTGTGTTGCTTGTGTAAAAAATAATTAATCAAACTCAAATATTTTTTGAATGATTTCCCATACATGTTCAAAACTCTGTGCAGCATGTTTACTACTCAAGCAGTGTCCTCATAGTAGTGCAGGTCAACTTAAACCCATCAATACTCTAGCTTTCGATTGTTAACGACTCGCCCATAGATAATTAATCAGGTCAGAAGCGGTCGAAAGTGGACAAAAGAGATTGATTGATTTACCAGGTGTTGAATCATCACATGCGTCAGGCAAAACGCATCTTAATACCAGGTGTAAATGTGCTCTTAATACTTTCCTTGCTTCCATTATGTTTCTGATGGATAAAATTACGAGGGTCAAGGTTGGGCCAGTTATTGTAGCCCTTCCTGGTCGACTGAGATCAAACACTCTTGCCAACCACCGACAACTGTAAATCACAGGCCCGTCTTTATCGTCGCATGATTCACACAAGCTTCCGTTTCTTTTTTCACAGACGTTGGGTGGGGAGAGGGTAAAGTTCTCACCCTGTTAATTCAGGATGGGGGGAGCATGGAAATGAAAACAATGCCTTGAATCACCAGAGATGGGCTGGCACGATAGCAATTCCCTGATCCATTTCTCTGAATGGGCTTTTATCACTGACACAGAGTAATTCAGGTCGTTTCTCTGGCTCATCCGCCGTTCTGCCGGGCCAATCAACGGATGACATAAGCAGGGGGTACGACTCGAGGGTAACTGTGAAGTCGTCTCGTTTTCCTCCAGGGCTGTTTGCACAACGCTCTCCACACAGGAGCTGAATGAGTCCACGGACAATTTTTATGGCACATCCTGAAAGCCAACACCCTCCCACCCCAAGCATGCTGGGAATTCACAGTCAAGCGCTACATATCCACATGGCTCACCGTTCCCAAAGCAGGGTGGATCTTCAGACTTTTTGGAATATTTGAGTTCTCGGGGCATTTTGGTTTTGCTTTGAAAGTGGGCTTTGTCTTTGATTTAGTTGGAACACTTCTCATAGCAAAGAGCTCATAAACATGTTTTTAATATTTTTCCAGTGTGACCAATTTCACAGGGGTTTATTGGCCTATTTTTGTATATGCATGCCATCTGTGCATTCTGTAAATTCTTACTCATTTTTTTATTTATTTAGTATGAAGTAATTTAGGGTGCGTACTAGCAACTTTATGCAGTGAATGTCAAGGATGTTGAGTAATGTTTTATTGTCCAGTTTGCTTTCTGCTCTTTGGAAATGTACATTTTACCAGTAACTGTCTTAAAGGATGCCATTTTCTTTCATTGTTTAAGTGTCCGAACATGGGGATTGACTGATATGGGCTTTCAATGGCCAATGATAATGTTGATACAGATGCTGATAGAGCAGAATGGCTGATGGCCAATATAATCCTACATTAATATAGATTGCAAAATATTAAAACCATACTAAGACACATTACACCGTGTGCGTGTTTTAAAAAGAGGCTTTGGGTAGGAGAGAGAATTTAGCTTCATTTGCAGCCAAGTGATTGTGACACATTTTTGTAATTTTAGTGTCTCTTTTTTTGGCTGATTTTGGCTATTGTGCACATTCCAGTCCAGTCACAAGCACATTGCATTTAATCTTTGAAAATTTGATACATATTAAATATTTATTGTGACAGGATGAGTGATTAAACCAACCCGAGCCTACATTCTTTACCTGGCTTTCTACCTGGTGACCTTGTTGTATTTGGACCTTCAACAGTGTACGTATTTGTGCGACCTTACAAAATGAGTGCCAAGAAAGACTGCAATAAGTTGCATTAATGCAAATATAAACACATCATAGTAAATATTTGGGAGTGGTTCACACCTCTATGAATCAAGTCTGCCCGGGGAAAGCATGGCTCTACTGTCCGTTATATAACGCCACACAGAGTTCATCAGGGGTGAGTTACATCAGAATGAACTTTGAATCATATTTTGTTATGGTTATGGCTTAAGACACATGATTTAACTGTTTTTCTTGGTAAGCGTTTAGATGAAGACTATAATGATGCCTGAATTAGGACGAATGGTGTGCCGGGATGTGCTTTAACGTACCCGAGGTTCGTTAAAAACACACGTCGTTTTCATCAGAAGGTCTGTTTGATAGACACTTTCCCTCATTCCCTCTAACAAGAACAATAGGACGTGCGATCACAGACTTGTGTTAAGCCTGATTTATAAATCTGCGTCTGACCTATGCAATACCCTCTACACCATGGGCTATGCATTAGATTTCATTTATACTTCTGCATTGTTGTCCATATTGACAGGCATGTTGTGGGCAAGGATTTTTTAACGAAAAATATGCCTATTTAAGAGTTTATATGCAGAGAAAAAATATAGACAGGATGAAACGTTTTTTTTTCCGGTTTCCTGTTTGTTTGTTTGTAAGCAGAGGGTCTGTTCGTTCATTTGATATATTTCTATGTTTATATATGTTTAGAAGAAAATTTTTCCGGAATGCATTTTTTGAAACTTTTGTGAAAATTACAAAAAATGTTGGTGGGAAACTTAAAAAAAAAGGCTGGTGGCAAATTGGTTAAATTTTACTTCTCAACTTGGTCTATTTTTGTTTTTACTGTTAAGAGCGAATATTAGAAAATGTGATTCTATCTTTTTTAGGGGTTCTAACAGACCAATCACAGCTCTTGCTGTCCACATAGAATTGACGTGTTTTAACATTTTTGCGTAGGGTAAGTGACTATGCGGGTGATTCTCACGAAAACTTGGTTTTAAAACTGTCAAGCATGAAAATGTAAAAATTGCTTAAATTTACTTTTTTTCCCACCAGACATTGAAAAACAAAGTCTGGAGTAAATGGGAACATTAATTTAAACACTTTTACTTAACATTTAACACTTTTTGTAACATAATTAAAAAAATGAGTCCTAAAAAATATCATTACCGCAACAGTCAGAAAACATCAACACTGACATATTTTCAAAATGACATGACAAACCTGAAAAAACATAATTTGGAGATTCTGCACATGCATTTAAAATCAATTAAATTAACATTTAATAAGCATCTGTTGCGGTAATGATAATCAAAATGTCGTGTAAGCATTCTGACAAGACAATATTTCAAATTAACTGTAAAAAAATGATCTTACCTGGTAGCCATCTTGAAGTAACTGGTCCATGTTCTTGGTCACTCAAAATCAAACTTTATTAAAATTCTGTATGTGTGCTTAAACTGTTCTCAAAAAGCGTTGCGGAGGATGAGAACATCAGGCATGGACACATCATTTTCCTAATTTTTCTTCATTATTATTATACATGAATATTCAGTAAATATTTTTTCTGTCATCTAAAGTAGTCTAGCAAAAAATCCATTTATTTTTTTCTAAATATTTTTGTGTTAATTTGATTAAATTACAACATAACGCATGTTCAAACACAGCCGGACACATTGCGGTAATGAGAATTTCAGCAGAAAATGAGATAAAATTGACAAATTATAAATTCTTATGTTGAAATCACAAATTGTGCAAGGTAGAACACAGTATTGTGTTAATTCTGATGCTTTTTAATATTACTATATTACACATTTGTGACCCGTCACGGAAACCAGGGACTCAAGTCGGCAGCACAAGTTTCGAGAAAATGAGAAACAAAGTTTTTTTTTCGAAATTTGTGATTTTCGTTTTATTGCAGAATCTGTTAGTTGAGATCACGAAGAAGCCTCTCCATGTTTGAGATAGCAGTTTTTGTATATTTAAACGCGTACATTTTGCGGTTAAAATAGGCTTGTTTTTCCGGAGATTCTAGCGTGCAGCGGGGGGCGTCATTGTCTGTGTGTATATTTACATACTGTATAAGCTTGTGTTTTCGCCTCCGCCCCCAAAGGGAACAGCGTGACTACTAAATAAGGATAGTTCGCCCAAAAATGAAAATAATGTAAGTAATGACTCACCCTTATGTCGTTCTAAACTCGGAAGACCTCCGTTCATCTTCGGAACACAGTTTAAGATGTTTTATCGTTAGATTTAGTCCGAGAGCTTTCTATCCCCTTCATTGAAAAGCTATGTATGGTTTCCATGTCCAGAAAGTTAATAAAAACATCATCAAAGTAGTCCATGTGACATCAGTGGGTCAGTAAGATTGTGTTGATGCATCGAAAATATAGTTTGGTCCAAAAATAGCAGAATTACGACTTTATTCAGCATTGTCTTCTCTTCCGGCTCGAGCGTGAAGTCACGTGACTGTTGTGACGCGCTGCCCTGTTCCTCAGATATGTTTGCTAAGTTTTTTTTTTTTTTTTTTCAAACTTATAGCCTGCGTCTCCACAGATTGTTAAGCTCGGGCGCACAAAACAAAAGAAAAATAAAAGAAGCTGGGGCGGAACAAATAACAGTCAGCCGCATCGTACGTCAGCCGCGTCACTGACTTTATGCGGCGCCGCAGTCGGAAGACGTCAAAGTACCGCGAGAGCTCTTCAAGAAATCTTACGGAGTAGTTTAATTTCGACTCGCTCTCGCGGTACTTTGACGTCATCTGTATGTCAGTTCTTGCAGCGCAGCATGAGTCCAAACACACAGAAGTTACACAGATATCGTTGTATTCTTCATATAATTGGCTACATGTTTTGTCTATCAATATTTTCCATGAAGTCATTGGCTGATGGAGGAACGAGCGAGCCATTGGTAACCTCTCTAAAGGATGTCACGTTTTCGACGGCGCTGTTTGGATGATCTATTATACTACTTCCCTATTTTAAATACAAACTTTGAAGGCGGGTTCATGTGTTTAACGGAGTGTAAGCTCATATACCCTTACATGTTACGATTTAAATAGTCTTCAGATTATATATTATATTGTATTACCAGACATTCATGCGAAATCTGATGTAAACAATCTATATTTCACGGATTACGCATTTGTGGACAAATATGGGCATTGGATAATCTGAAACAGACTGGATTCGACTTGTGATCCCCACAAAGGTAAAAGAGTCATGTTTATTTTTGCGGGTTGTCATTTGGTCATAAAATACTACATATGATGCTAGAACATCTCAAAAAGGGTTTTACAGGGGGCATGGCTTAGCTAAATGAGATGTAAATGAGCCCTATTGTCTCCCCCAGCTGAAAAGAAGAGTCCCTTTCGTCTCGATTTTCTCGGTTTGAGTATTTCTGAGTTCCTATATTCAAATGGCCACAACTTCTCCAAATCTTATCAGATTTCCATGTGTTACACATCGTTGGAAAGCTTAGAAACTGCACTTTCAGAATCTGTGAATAACTCAAAATGCTCAGATCCGACTTGTGTCCCTACTTTCCGTGACTGGTCACATTTTATAGCTAAAATCATTAGTGCCGTGGTGTTTCAATGGTTTCGTGAGAATCACCCATGCGTAGGCTATACCGTACACTCGCCGCAAAAGTATGAATTGGGCTTTAGCCTCTCTAGAGAAATTGTGATTTGATATACTTATTAATTCACCAGATTGGGTTTTAACTGAAGCAAAAATGTGAAGTTGCATTCATGCATTTGGCAAATGCTTTTATCCAAAGCAACTTAAAGTGCATTACAAGTAGGGATGCATAACGATTAATTGCGATTAATCTATAGCAGAATAAAAGTTTTTGTTTACATCATGTATGTGTGTGAACTGTATATAATAACTTTGTATAGATAAATGCACACACATGCATGTGTATATTTAAAGCAACACTATCTAGTTTTTTTACCTTTAAATAATGTCTCTAAAATTCTTATATTTCATAGAACAACTTTTAACAGGACAAATTGTACTGTTTCTGCAACCTAAGCAGCCTCCTAGCTGCTACAAGCACACTCTGAAAGTGGGGGTGGAGGGAAGGAAACACAGCCCCGCCCCTCCCCCTGCCTGCAGAAGAGTGTCTGATACCAGGCACTGTTGCGCTTTTCAACCACATGGGGAGCTGTAAGTCATTTTTACATGGAAACTACATAGTGTTGCTTTAAGAAATGTTAACGTGTGTGTGTGTGTGTGTGTGTGTGTGTGTGTGTGTGTGTGTGTGTGTGTGTGTGTGTGTGTGTGTGTATATACATTTGTATATTTATGTATAATTTATATATAAATACTTAATATATAAATATATTTTTTTTTCTTAAAATTATACATGCATGTGTGCATATTTATATATACATAATATTATACACAGTTTATACACATATATGATGTAAACAAAATCAATCGTGATTATACTACGGGTCTGTTAAATGCTTGAATCTGATTGGCTGATGAATGTTTTGAGATGTGCAATTATTTTCTGGGAAATGCATGGCGAACGTAGTTTCAAGCAGCTCTCTTGACAGCATTACAGTTGTTCCATATCACTTTGCATAGTTAACTGTAATAACGGACTAACAAAAACAACATGACAGACGATTTTTCGAGGCAATAATAGCGCTGTTTAGAGATGCAAAAAGGTGGCCTCTTGCTCGCTCGCCCGCTCTCTCTCGCTCTCTCTCTTTCTTTCTCTCTCTGTGTGTCTGACGCTCTCGCTGTCTTTCTAATAACTTCATTAATAATTGCATTAGAATGCTATCAACGGCTTAAGCCTCCATTGCCAGCTTTAAAATGACGTTTTGGAACAAGGAAAAGACCAGTTGGATGCAAAGTGGAAGAAATAGTTCTACTCCGCTTCGCATCGTGGCTGCATCACCACCTCGGGTGTGCATTTTTTTCTAATAATTTAATGGCCCGTCCTCAATTATTCCTTAGTTAATTGTTATGCATCCCTAATTACAAGGTATACATTTCATCAGTATGCGTGTTCCCTGAGGGTCGAAACCATGACGTTTTGTGCTGCTAAAGCAATGCTCAGCACTGAGCTACAAGGATAAATGGTGATTGATGGATTGCTTTGTAGTGTATCATCTAACATTTGCTGGCTGACGTAGATGTTTTTCTCTTGTTTATAAAGATGAATTGATATGGCACAACACTGCGTTTCATCTTCATACGGGTTTTTATTATGCCCGAGTGTCTTTTCCCAGAGGAAAGTATTGCTCAATTGTTGCTTTTTCATAGCTGGGGAGACCTAATGGAGTTATAACTGCGGCTCATACTTGATGTTAGAGCTTTGTTCGAACTCAATGTTGTCTAAACAGAAAAGGTATTAAAGAAATCTGGCTTGGTTTTTCTTTCTTCCGCAGGGCTTTGCACCCTAACTGAATTGCTAACCTAAACACAGAGATCAGATTTGCAAATGCTTGCAGAAAAAGACTTCATCTGCCCAGCGGCGCTCAGATTGATGCAACACATTTTTTCTAGAAACATCCTTTCCTTATGCTCTTTTTTTTGCCTGTCGTCTCCCTGTCTGGCCAAACTAGACCTCCAAAGCATGGGATCATTCTCGGAAACTGATAGTTTGTGGAAAAACACACTTCCGTTTTGTTCCTCAGTGATCTTATATTATATATATACACACGCATATGTATACCCTGTCAATCACAGCTCCTTTCAATCTCCTTAAAAATTGTAACCAGAATGCATTGCTTGGCAGCTGTTCCTCGTCAGTTTATCTCCAGAAAAGAAAATACTCACACAAGCACACATAGTTTGGTGGCGTGTCAGTGGCCCCCAGCAGGACCAAGACATATGAAGTACCCAGAAGGCCTTGCAGTGGGGGTGAGAGCTCCTCTTAGAGCACAAAGAGTGGTTTGTTTTGCTGAAGAGGCCGTCTGCTTTAACAGACGCCTGACAATCCGGGAGCCATCTTTCATCATCTTTCATGAATACGACTTTTAAGGATAGTTAATGATGTTATAGCTCTCATCATTTGATTTTGGAAAATCTTAAGTCTTTTTATTGGTATCTGAGCATGTTTAGCATCATCAAGACCTCCTCTTAGGCCACATCCACACAAAGCCAGAATTTTCCCTGTCTGATTTATAAGTCCGTAAACACACCGTTGTCTCAAGAAATATCTGCATACACACAAAACCACTGAAACTGCCTTAAATTGATGTAGTATACATGCCAGACCAGTATGTGGCGCTGTCATTGTGCCACAGAGATGCACTAAAAATGGAGCATGCACATAATCCTTGTTGTCCATAATCATACGAAGATTTTGTTTTAGTTAATCTAATAGGCTTACTACCTTCTGCAGCGCGAAACGCAAACATGTAGTTCAACGTTGTTGCTGTTACGTGATGTAGCGGTGTCTGACTAGGGCTGCGTCCGAAAACTTAGGCAGCTGACTTCGGAGGCATGAAGGCATCTAAGAGAAATGCTTTCAGACACACTTTAAGGGCAGCGTGTTTGAAATATAAACAGAGAGCGCCTTTGTGATTAACTAATCACATATTTGAAAATCCATTTTACGATTAATCGTTTTTTACATGGTTGATTCAAAATCGATTCTAACAGCCCATAAATCGATTTTTTTTTCCCCATTTTATTTTACGCAAACATTGAACGTAAGATTAACGTTAGTCTAATTACTAATCTTCTCCACTAGATGTCACCCTTTTTTTTTGCCTTGCACGATGTTACCAAGGAGCGAGAGGCGAGCCTGTCATTCATTCATTCATTCATTCAGTCTATAGTCGAGAATCGGAATCGAAAATCGGATCGAGAATCGAAATCGAATAAATTTGATAGCTTGTGAATCGGAAATTGAATCGATCTGGAACATCTGAATCGATACCCAGCCCTATCCCTACAATACCAATTTCTCGCTAGAAATGCAATTAAAAGGTGTAAAAAGTGAAAATATACATTTATTTACACTAAATTTGCACTCAAGTCGCTTTCTTGGCCGCCATTTAATTTTTTCGACCAGGCTCGACCAATCACATTTCCCATGCGCGCACATGCATAGAATTGTGGAACAAGATCTCAGGAGTCAGGAAGTAAACATAACATTGGATTCGGACATGCCTTGATGGATTCCTGCCTTGGAATGCTGCCGGAGAAGGTTTTCAGACCCACTCGAGATGGTTGATGACATCATCGTATCACAAAATATACGGATTGTCGTGTTTCAGAACGTGTTGTTCAGATTTATCCTCCCTGAGACCCGGTTTCAAAAATAGGGGTTTTAAAAATGGCAGATCCATCTGGATGAATAAGCGATATGGTACAGTATACGGCTAAACGTGTCTCCGTTTGAACGGGCTTAAAATCAAGAGGAGATATGTGATCCGGGAATCTTTTATCTTATGAAAAAAATCTGATAAGCAGATGACATTTTAGGGCCCATCAGGGGAGTTTTATGCGGTTTGGCTGTTTATACATCAGCGCGTTTTGGACTCATGAAAATGCAAACACTAGAAAATAGTGTAAATGTTAAACAGTCTCTCTGGAAAAACGCGATTATGCGATCGCATGATTCAATGCATATTTAGCCAAAGTCTATTTATGATATTTATGCGGGGGCCGCATTTTTTCAAATACGCTGGACTTTCGCCATATAAATTACAGATTTCTGCGCGCAAAATATGCAGGCTTGCATGATTTCATAATCCCTCCATTTTCGTAGCAAAAATCACATATCTTAGCAGAAAGTAAAAAATTGTTGCATTTACTTCACACAAGCGCAGCCATGTCCATTGTTGCCATGGGAACGTTATGAAGTGATGTGATTATGTGACGTGAACATCATCAAAAGCTGCAAACCGTTTTTGCAAGTTCTCGCAATTTCATCACATAAAATCGCATAAATATCCTGCATATTTCATGGCATTTAAAAAAAAAACGTGCCACAAGATCAAGGATTTTTGCATGCAACAATCACAAAAAAACTGGTTAAAGGGCATAAATGTTTTTTTTCCATAAATCATTTGTAACGACATTTCAATTAGTTAATTGTGTAATAGTAATAGTATTTATATAGTATAGTTGACAATAAAATCATTATGAATATATAGAGAATATTAATATATTGCCTAGCCCATCAACTCTTAATTCTCTCTCTCTCTCTCTCTCTCTCTCTCTCTCTCTCTCTCTCTCTCTCTCTCTCTCTCTCTCTCTCTCTCTCTCTCTCTCTCTCTCTCTCTCTCTCTCTCTCTCTCTCTCTCTCTCTCTCGCTCGCACGCACGCACGCACACACACACATTGGGTCCAGGATGAAAGAGCTCTCTTCATGTTAGGAGCCTGTGATACAATCCTGTCACTCAGGCTGCTGCCCCCCCCCGCTTTCTCAGGATGGACGGTTCAAGAGAGAGGGGGTTGAAGTAGAGCAGGAGGCTCGGGCCACATACCTGCACGGGACCCTTTCCAAACACACACAGAACAATCTGAATGGATTTGTTGTGCTCTGTACACGTCGCCCTGTGAAAGGTTATTTTAAGCCACCGTGCGTATACACTCGCGTCCCGGTGAAACGACCCACACACATCACTGTGTACACACCCCCCTCCTCCTTCACCCCAGTGAAGAAACTCCTGTGAAGCCCCTTTTACATAAGCACAAACGGGGTCTTATTCAAACCCATTGACCACGCGGCTTCACTAGCCGGATAGATACTGCGTCTAGTGTTGGAGATGGAAATCATAGGGAATTTAGTGATTCCTTATGTTTAAGATTTCATGTTACTGCGTTCTTTAAGGATTCTTTTATAACAGGGTTTCTCAAACTTTTTCAGCCCAAGGACCACTTTATCTATACCAATTTTTTTCTAAGGACCACCTAACAGAATTCCACTCTAACACACCCCCAAAAAACAACAAAATAGGAAGGATAGGCTAAATTTAAGTTTAATATGCACTAATAACTAATTTTTTTAACACAAATGCAATGCTAAATTCAGAAATTGTTATATGAATTTTATTTCATTTGAAAAAGTAAATGTGAAATGAGTTGCAGCTTAATATGAAAAATCTACTTAAATAAGTGACGATTGTATAAACACCTAGTTTAGGTTATCTTATGGCAGACCACTGGGGGGTTTGGCGGACCACTTTAAGAATTACTGTTTTATAACTTAAAGGAAATTTGTAATCCTGTCCTATCCTAACAAACCATACATCAATGGAAAGCGTATTTATTACCAATAAAAAAATGACAAAAAATAACCATTATGACTGGTTTTGTGGTCCAAGGTCACATATTTGAAAAAATGTTTCTTATTACAATTTACTGCCTTCTGCAGCCTTCATTTATTTCAACAAATAAAAAATAAATAAAAAATAAAAGATTGACAAAGATTACATTGGAAAATATGCAAGATGAAATAAACCAAATTTAGTTTTGCATTAAATTTTTTTAATCGTTCTTTGTTTTTGAATTGTAAAATGACACCAAAAATTTTGCATGTGCCATACGTTTTTATCCAAAGCAACTTACAGTGCATTAGAAAGTATACATTTTTTTATCAGTATTTGTGTTCCTTGGATTCAAACCCAGGAAATTTTGCACTGCTAGCACAATGCTCTGAGTTGTACAGGAGCACAGTTTCATTACATGTCGTAATGGACAGTTTATATGTACAATGATTCAAGGCTCATGAGTACATTAACACTTTTCTAACATGACAAAATGAATGAGTGAGTCAGAAAAGTGATTCATTACAGTTTGATTCACTAAAAATAACTAGCTCATCATAAGAGTCATCCATTTAGGAGTCTGCAGGGTTGATTCACTTCAGGATACAATAAGAATGCAGGCAATCGAAAATCATGAATTAAAGAAAATCATTTGGCTTTCTATATGGTTCTCTCTACCCAATATTGACGAATGGGCCACAGGACCTGCCGGGTAACTAAAGAGGAACTGTAAAAATCATTAGAGTGATGTTGTGATTTACCGTGCCGGAGGCTGTCACGCCACGGTTAGGGCCTGGAGGAGACAGCAATGTCTAAAACAGCTGGTGGGCCTCCGGATAAGGTACCTATGTAGAAAAAACACACTGAAACAGCATTGAGTTGTTCGGTTGGCATCTCTGTGCTTTATATTCTGACAACAAACAGTATGTGGGGGTAGGAAGGGATTTATTCATTGGCATCCCATGAGAGCCATAACAGAGAGAGTTTGTGTGCATTGTAACTGGCCGTCTCTTTCTATGGTGCACCAGTTGGACCTGATGGCTCAGTTTCCACTTCAGTAGAAACATAGAAGCGTGTACTATGGTGAGGCCATAAACAATGGCTTAAACTGTTGGTTTAACCCAATGTCACTTGTATACTAAATATAACATGTGTTCAGCCTTTGCTTTTCGTTACTTTGCTTTTAGACTCGATCAGAAATCGCAGTCGACTTGTGTAATTCCATTTTTATAAACATGCCTTACCAATTTGTTCCTCATAGCGAAAGAAAAGCCTGTTTTTTTTTCTCGTGGCCCCTGGAATTCTCTGCACTTAACTGCGCATTAAGTGATAGAACGAGTGGGTGGAGTCAGCGTTGTGTTACTGTGTGGCATTTCACTCTTTTACTCTCTGTTTGATTGACAACTTTTTTTTTTTCGTTTTACCTCAGGGCCGGCTGAAGTTCCCATGATGTCACCAAACGGTTCCATTCCACCAATCCACGTTCCTCCTGGCTACGTCTCCCAGGTAACCAGCTGGAATGGATCAGGGTTGCAAGTTTGGGTGGCGAAGCCTCTTCTACACAATGAGGATGTGATTTCACCCCCATGGGCAAATAATATATCCCTTTCTGAGAAACATGCTCTCAAAGTGTGTGTCCAGTATGGGACTAAAAAACAAACAACAAGCAAGACTGAAGTTGTGTTCGTCTTTACTGTGATTCATTTGGAACGGTGTCAGGAGAGTTTGTTAAAGGTCACCGACTGTGACATTTTAGCAAAAAGGTCAAAAAACTCTTGTGGAGAGGGCGGAAGAAAGGGGTTGTGGGTGTGATAAATGAATAGGGCTTATAATGTCACAAAGGTCGCTCCTGTAAATATGTTTAATTGGCACATACCATACAAATGTGAAGGGCTGGACTTGACAAACAAGATATTTAATGGTATTTGAAAATAGGTTTCTTTGAACCCTGACAGTTCAATTAAATAATTACTGAGAGCTAACAAACTCTTACATAAATATTTTGTAATTGCAAAATATTTACTTTTAATACTATAATTTAAAACTGTACTGAGGCGTATAGATTTATGTCTCCAAAATGTAATAAGGGCAATGTTTTAAATGCACATCACTCTTGGGTTTCCTCCCAGTCCAAAGGCATGCTGGTTAGGTGAATTGGGTATAGATAAATTTCTAATCTCGCCATGAATATAGATAGGTGCCGATCTCTTTTTCCCGTTGGTGGGTGCTCCCCACAGCATCAGGCAACACTTAGGTTGCTTGTATTGCAACTGCTTTGGGATAAAAGGAAAAAAGTGGGGAAAAAGGCTGCATTTTCTGCACAGTTTTAGATGTGAACACTACCCCTGTTTTTGGCTTATTCATCAAAGCATTGTAGATATTACAATTTGTGAGATCCACCAATCAGAGACGCTCTAGAATTTCAATTTCCAGCTACCCTAGAGTTAAACATTTGATTTTTACCGTTTTGGAATCCATTCAGCTGATCTCCGGGTCTGACTGTACCAATTTTTAGCATAGCTTAGCATAATCCATTGAATCTGATTAGACCATTAGCATCGCGCAAAAAAATAACCAAATAGTATCTATATTTTTCCTATTTAAAACTTGACTCTTCTGTAGTTACATCATGTACTAAGACCTCCAGAAAATTAAAAGTTGTGATTTTCTAGGCAGATATGGCTAGGAACTATACTCTCATTCTGGTGTAATAATCAAAGACTTTGCTGCCGTAACGTGGTTGCAGCAGGTGCAATGATATTACGCAAAGCCTGAAAAAAGAAACACTTAATTTTCCGTCTGTCTTGGTACACAATGTAACTACAGAAGAGTCAAGTTTTAAATGGGAAAAATATCCAAACTCTTTTGTTTTTTTTATTTTTGCGATATGCTAATGGTCTAATCAGATTCAATGGATTATGCTAAGCTATGCTAAAAGTGATAGCGCCAGACCCGGAGATCAGCTGAATGGATTCCAAAACGGTAAAAATCAAGTTTAACTCTAGGGAATCTGGAAAATAAGCTTGTCCCTTTAAGAAATAATAAATAAATACATAAATTATGCATGTCATGCTATAATTATGACCTCCCAATGTAAATACAAACTTCCCAAGAGGAAGAGAAACCTGGAACATAGTTGATTCCCAAGGGCCTTTAATCCCAGAAAGGGTCTCATGCATTAGTTGCCTTTTTTTAGTAAAAAATCAGGTGTCACTGACCTCACCCTCTGCCCCTGCATAATCCCATGATGAGTACAGTCCATGTTTTAGTGATTTCTCCCATGTGAACCACAGTACTGTATCCAACAGGATTGCCAATAGCTATATGTTTTCTTCATTCAGTGGAATGTATTTGATGCCAGTCCTTTTGTTTACTTTGCATTCCAGTCCATTGTTTAAAATGCTCCTCAATGTCTAAGGTTGCCATAGTAGCTCTTGGCATGTTAGATTCAGAGATAAGTTGCATTATTCACAGAGGTGTAAAGTACTCGAGTAAATGTACTTCGTTACTGTACTTAAGTATTTTTTGGGCTACTTTGTACTTGTACTGAGTATCAAAAATATAGGCAACTTTTACTCTCTACTCAATTACATTTTTGATCGGGTATTTGTACTCTTTACTCCACTACATTTGAAATGACACTTAACGTTACTTGCTACATTGTTTATTCGTCAAATAAAAACGAGACGAAAGTGTCAGAGAGTGATGATGGATAGAATCTGTGGTCGCGAGGTTACACGCACACACACAACTGAGGGACTTCATTTGGCTCTGCGCAGAGCAATCGTATGAAATCAAAGTACTGCGAGAGCGAATCAAATGCATATGGAGAAGTCCGGTCTCGCGGTACTTTGATGTCAAACGCTGAATGGCTTGCGTTGAGCCACCGTAGCGGGACATCTGCGTGCTGCGTATGTCATAAACTGTAGAAAAGTTCGCGTCTGGTCTGAGAGAAGAGATAAAGAGCAAACATATGGATGCATATCACATTTGCTTCAGTCAAGGGACCATTTTTTAAACATGTGATGCTACAATCAAAACAAAAGTGATGCGCGATTGCAGGAGGGTCATCCCGCAACTCAAAGGCAAGCACAAATGTTTATATACTCTGATGCTACCTTATCAGCTAACCTGAGCTGGTACATAACTTGATATAACTTACTATATAAGCCAAAATAAACCAGCGAGGTCCTGTTCTGATTGCCCGAGTAACTTTAGTACATTATAAGATTGATAATAAGTGTACAATTTTACTGTCCTCACATTTAATCAAGTCTGCTGTAATGTATTTACTGTAAGAGGGATGCATGACGGAAGAAATGTAGTGCACTTAATGTGAGATATTGGTGTTACGTACTACATGTGTTTACAATTAATCTTTCAAATGAACAATTTCACGTTTTTAATATGCATTATCATATTTCTGTTAGTGTAATTTTAGTTTACTGGAATTTTCTAAATATACAAATTATATCTTTTTTAGGATAGGCCTATATAAGAATATTTGGTAACACTTTACAACAAGGTTCATTAGTTAACAGTAGTTAATGTATTAACCAACTTGAACAAACCATGAGCAATACATTTGTTACATCATTTATTCATCTTTGTTAATGTTAGTTAATAAAAATGTAAGCTTTAATTGTTTGTTCATGTTAGTTCAGAGTGCATTAACTAATGTTAACAAGATTTTAATAAAGTATTAGTAATTGTTGAAATTAATATTAACAAAGATGAATAAATGCTGTATAAGTGCAGCTCATTATCAGTTCATGTTAACCAATGTAGCTAACTAATATTAACCAATGAACCCCACTGTAAATTGTTACCATATATTTATATCACAAAGTTAGGCTATATATTTTTCAGCATGGCACATTCAAGTACACAATGACACTAGACTAAAATTAAATGGGTTTAAATTAAATGTAATTTAGATTTCTAGACTAAAATCTTATGGAATTTAGATGAATAAAATTAGACAAAAAACTAAATCAATTCAGATGACAAAAATATGACTAAAACTAAATATAATTTTAGTCAAAAGAAGACTATGACTATGTTTAATCTGTTTGTTCTGCCAGGTCAAAATGTTGAGGTGTTTGATTTCTTTTCTATATTAGGAAATAAAACCTCATAAATAAACTTTCTTAGTTTTCACTGCCCAGACCTACAATGTCTCTTTGTGTTGAGGACTAGTGCATCTTTGAGCCAACATTCAGTACGAGTAAAAATACTTGAGTACTTTTAAATTGGGTTACTTTAATACTTTTACTCAAGTCGTATTTAAATTGGTGACTTTTAACTTGTAGTGGAGTAATTTTTACAGTAAGGAATTTGTACTTTTACTCAAGTATGGCTTTCAGCTACTCTTTACACCTCTGATTATTCATCGGGCAGGGCTTTAGTGACTGACGTCAAGGAAGGCGATCGGACTATCGTACTGCCTTGTTTGCCTGAGCGTTTTGTTTGCCTTTTCATGTCTACAGGTTCTGGAGGACAACACGGGTGTGCGGAGGGTCGTGGTTACGCCCCACTCCGAATGTTACCCACCGAGTTACTCACCGGCTCTGTCCCCGAGTCACCACATACACCCACCCTACCTGACCCACCCTCATTTTATACCAGCCTCGCACACGTCATATTACCCTCCCGGAGACGTACCCCCACAGTTTTATCGACTGCCACCCATCTACCCTGAAGGTGAGATCATAAGTCATAATCAGAGAGTGCACACGTTTTTAAATAAAGGGGACAGCCATTTCCTTTATCTAAAATTTTTATAAATTAGTAAATTATACAATAACTCAATAACTTATACCTTTATACAATAACTAAATAAAATTATTATCTGAAATGCATTGATGACGGTTCAATTTTTATATTTCCATACAGAAAATGCATTTTTTGTGCAGACCTGTCAACCCTATATCACATATCCAGAGTTATTTCAACAGAAAGTGCTAAGATTTGCCGCTTGTTGCCCTAACGACACTGTGAAATCGAACACAAAGCATCGCCTTTGTGGTGTTTACTTCACAATCTACGTATCGTAATTATCTACATTATCTTGTTATCCTAGAAATCATTCCTTTGTATAACGTCTCCACTTTCATGGGTCATGAGGAGTACTGTAAACCTCCGCCCAAGAAGCTAAAACAGCCAATGGAGCGTCCGGCATTGAATCAGGTGACCAGTCCAGTGTCCAGCAATTACAAGACCACCGTCCCTTGCACCACCACTGCGAACGGCTACGGCAAAAACCACACCAGCCCTGGAGGAGGAGGGGGTGGCACAAGCCCTGGCAGCAAACGGGCAGACCGAAGAGCCAGGGGAAGCCCCAAACACACAGACGTGGAGTCACAAGGTGAGACGTCGACTTTAGCTTTCTTGTAGCGTTGTTTCTGCAGTTCATTTGGTAGAGCATTGCGATCAGTGCAAAAGATTATGGGTTTGACCCTCAGGTAGCAAACATACAAAATTTTATGCTTTGTAATGCACTGTAAGTCACTTTGGAAAGCATCTGCCAGATGCATAAAAATAAATGTATAACTCATGATCTAGTTAATAGTAGATTGAATGTAAAACCAATACATTTATGCATTTGGCAGATGCTTTTTATCCAAAGCGATTTGCATTTAAGCTATCGTTTTATCAGTGTATCTGTGACCGCTGGGAATCGAACCGATGATGCTTGCTACGCAATCCTCTACAAATTACAGAAACACCAAGCAGGTCCTGTGCAATGAGCTTTTAGGACAAAAGTTACGCACATAGGCCATATTTTACTAAAAAAATACAGCACACCACAGACATGAACCTACATTTAAACCAAACATTACCCTCAGTGCTTTTCTCCATTGTACAAAGGATCATCCTTTGTGGGATTCAGTCCTAAATCTCTTAAGCCACATCAACCCTCCGTGTCCACAGTCTTGTGTCCAATCGCCCTTTATTTTTTCCTGTGCGTTGGGCCGCAGCAGGGAAAGTTTCCCTTTAATTATTGTCGAACGCCTTCATAAACCCCAGAGTCTTGAATCTGTCTTCACCAAGCGCCTGTGTAATCTGTGTGTGCCTGCTTGTGTTGCTTTAAAATGCGTTTGGGTGCTTGTTTCTGCAGTGTTTTTATAAGCTCGGTAATACCACAGGCCAAAAACTGAAACTAATACTATTTACGGTGTCAGCTGTACTCGAATTAAGCCAAGTTGCTGATTTTGGTCTTTAAGATGAGAAGACAATCCTGTCCACATCTGTTGACTCTAAAGATATGCACACAGATTTACAGGCCTTACTCAAAGCCTTTGTTTTTAAAGTTTTATGTCGGTGTCAGCATTTACTCTCGTGTGTGATGCAATCATTGAATAACAGACGTAACCATAAATGCAAGCAGGGATGGAGAAGAGCGCCCACTAGTGAAAGAAACTGAATGAGCTGAACAAACTTTAATCCAATTTTGTCCAGTTTTTTGCTTGTGTGAATTTATGTTTTACACACATTCGCCCTGCTTGCTTTGTGTTTAGTGTAGTGTACTACAATACTACTCTTACGTGTACTGTGCACACTACACCAGTATTATTCATGCATACCTGCAGGATCTACTAACTACAGTACTAAATGCACTAAAATGTGCCGTTTACAACCTTCACAGAATATGATATCCAACAATGCAGTATTTAACCCTTTATTATTAGGTTAAGTATTGAGTTGAATACAGTATATATTGCTCAATATGAAGTAAACAGTTCAGTTGTCCTCCATTGCATACATCAACCCTGTTCTGCATATGAATGTGAAGCACATGTTGCGTCAGATGGAGGTTGATTCCACATCTCCATATCACCATTTCCTTTCCTTTCATTGCTCCTTTGAAAAGCGCTCATTCTGTCTAGCAGTTTTCCTCTTTGTTCTTTAATGTCTTATCTTACGCTGGTCTTTGTTCACTGGATCATTGGTTCCCATGCCTTGTCTGTGTGGCTGTGCGTGTGGAAACGAGGGAGAGTGTATTTGTGTGTGTTTGTAGTCTGTCTGTGGCAAAACCACAGCGCATAATGAGCCGCAGATCACTTCCTGTCTGAAGCATTGGCGCAAGCCTGGTCCGTGTTAAAGCGTGCAGGACAAAACCCAATGAATTAAATCAAGAGACGAGAGGAGGCAGTTTTAGTGAAAGTGTCTGAGATTCTCAAAGTCAGTGTTGGAGAAATACAAGTTTGAATTTTTGGTAAAGTAGTTAAAATACAATCAAACTACTCTCGATAGATAGTGTACTACACTACACTACAAGCAATAATATATTTTTAAAGGAACAGTATGTAAGAAATTTATATCAATTAATCATAAATCAAATACTTATATCACTGACAACAGTGGTCTGGCCAGGATATTGTCATTAAAAAGTGGAGTTGCAGCCCTCAACTGATGTTTATGTTGTCATGTTGTGTATTGGCCACCAGTTGTGTGATTGCAGTACCAGTTTTTGCCACAATCCTACATACTGTTCCTTTAAATATACAACCTATACAATATCAGATTAATTTATTTTATTTATTTATTTCCAATCATAGTGAATAGGACAAGATTAAACATTGGAGAAATTTAAATAAAATAGGGTTGTATTTGTAAACATTAATGCGCAACATGAACTAACAATGAGTTACTAATTTACAAAAAATGTAATCTTGTTTTTTGTTAATTTCTGCATTTACTAATACACACTTAAAGCCATAATATGGATCATTTTTGTAATGAAAACATCCAAAAAGCACTTGCGCAGTATGATTTGTTTTATGTAGTTGTGTACTTGCATTATCTCAAAAGTTCCAAAAAAATCTAATTTCCAATCCAATTATCTCCTATCGTTCCACTCTCCTTCATAACCTAAATATTTAGCGTTATAATAAAGGCCGAAGTATAGTAATTTTTTATTTGTGATGTCATAAGGAGCTCTTATTATAATAATACCACCCCTTAATCTGCACAATCCAACCAAAGCACTGCCATTTAGTGCAGAGAGAAAGAAAGAGAGAGAAAATAATTCACAGCACAATTGAGTTTCAATTGCAACAAACCACTATCATTGTGCTCATTTGCATTTTAAAGGACACACTCAAAACTGCACTATTTTTTTAAATTAGCACTTTAGTTTTTATGCATACTGCATAGGAAAATATGTCCACATTTTTTTATTAAAACAGTGCTCGCCCCTCAATCCAAGTGCGTAATACCGTATAACAAAAACGTAGTACTATATCACTTAGATAAGCTATTGATAAACTACTAAAACTTTAACAGCTACAGTAGTCATTCTCAAGCACTGTCGTGACACGTTAGTCTTTTGGTTCCTGTGAGTAATTCAGTCAAGACCACACTGACCCACCATGTTTGATTTTCAATCCATACATGGACTGGAAGCTAGGATTTTCCACTCATTTTTTCCATCCTGAATTAAATAAGAAAGAATCCACTCAAAACATCCTTTATCCCCCCACATCCAGCAACATTTCGTTAGGGGAAACCGTACAGGTCAGTATGAGGTCATGTTACCATGACTTCATCACAAAGATGACTCATTGCAGAGGCCCCTCGGGCCCTGTAAGACCCAGACCTGTGAACCTCTCTCCCCAAAAGCTGCGTTCCTACTCGCTACTGGCTCAGTGCGACCTTCCCATCCATCAGGATGTCCACAGATCTTTATCTTTGTCCCGCCACTGTTTGGTGAATTTATGGTTCTTTTCCCTTTTAAACCAGCATGGAGACGTTGCAGACACACACAAACACACACTGCTAATTTATGACTGACTTGGACAGACGTGGTTAAAATTCATCTATGTTACCGTCTCCTCTTTGTAGATCACGATGTGGACGTGAGACGAGTTCAGGCCGTGCCATCAGGAATGGAAAAGCCCCAGGTGGGTGACTCAAAACATCTTGCCCTCACACATCTACTGTCCTGCAGAGACAGAGAGTCAAAAAATGAGATTTAATGGTTTTGTCCAGGTGGATGTTTTTTTATCCTGGAGCGTTATTATTGCACCACTCAATGTTTTTTTTAACATGGTTATTGCTCTTACTTAGTGTTTGGAGTCTTGAGCATCATACCACATATTCATGCTATACCGTTCACATTATAACGATAACTATAAAAAAATATAGTTTTTAAAATCGTTTATATTAAATAGTTCACACCATAACTATAACGATACAAAGAACGATATCGTTGGGATCACTTTCTGAGTGATTTTTCCCCACCGGATAAACGATAAACCATTGACAGCCAATCAAATCTATTTAAACTTCATGACAGTGGAAAAGCTCAGTGCGGAGGTCTATAACATAAAATTACCTCAGGTGTCCAGCGCTGATGCAGTTGCTGTGAAATTCACTAAGTAATGCTTTTTTCCTAACACACAGACTACGCCAAAAAGTAAGTTTTTTTACGCCTAATAGTAAGATATTAACTTAGATTACACAACTAGAGTCACTGCTTAGACTGACGCAAAACGCAGCGTGTTGAGGACATCTGCTGGTTAACGTTACCCGCTGGGTAAATGCAACAAGAACAGCATATTTACATATTCAGTAAACAATTGCAAATGTTTTTATTACAAGAAATATCCAATAAAAGTTAACGTTAAAGGGAAGTATTTGTGCGAGTGCCCCGCGCGGGAGCGAATTACCAAAAATCGTTATAATATGGACGCTAATATAGTTAGCGTTATATTCATCGTTATAATGTGAACGGCCCTTTACTCAAAACTTAGCTTTCTAAGGAATCAACTTTTGTTTTGAGGACAACAACAACGTAAAATATAAAGAGACAAAAAGATGCCTGATGATATAAGAGACACTGTAGTCTCTTCTGTCACAAGTATATAAGGCAAAATCTAGGGACCAATAGTGAGTCTTGGGGTTGTGAGCAACTATCCATATCAATGCCCTTGATACATGGCAATGGGTTTTACAAAGACAAATACATTTTTCACATTTTTTATCTACTGTACTTTGCAGTTGATGTGTCTACAGATGGTGTGATAAAACAATCCCATTTACTTTCACTAGAGGGCAGCAGGAGTTAATGCTTGTCCTAATGGTTCAGTGATTCATTGATGGGGCCAAAGTAATGTTTATCATCTTTGTGGTTTGATTTTGTAATCGGTTTGTGGGAAATAGGAGAAAAGCCAAGGCCATCAAATATGTGTTGTGTTTTTAGATGAGCAAGGTTCAGGATGCTGTGTTGATATAAAGTGACCCGAAAATGTATTGGGACACTTAATGGATGGATGTCAGGGCTTTGCCACACAAAATAAACAAAATAGCATTTATTTGAAAGAAACGCAGTAAAAGTGTGGTTTTCAAGCAAAACAGTTCACAAATATTTATTAGGCATATTTACATTTAGGGGATGCTTTTATCCACATTGAACTAATGCATCTACCTGTAGTGAGGTTTTAATTTTATTTATGTAATGCATTGACATTTATACTTTTGTAAACGTGCTGTTAGTGTAGCATCTGCTCAATGCAAACTGTAAATGTAAGTTCCCAAGTACAAGTACTGTGTTTTTGTTATTTAACATGTCTGGATGATCATTGTATTAGCACAGACAGTCAGAGCGAAAGAGCTGTTTTGCATCATATAACATGATTCATCTGGTCTTGTAAAGCAGTAGCCGCTTCAGAGAAAATATTTTTATGTTTTGTGAATAAGGACTCACTCTCGGTTGTGGTGTTCATCAATTCATTCACTGAAGAAGAGTCTCGACACCCAAATTAAGCACTTATTTACAGCAGCTTGTGTTTACCAGACATCATAAATGATTCAGAGTCTGCTTTTTAACCCTTTATTTTGGACTTATGTCTGCTTCTAGATTTGCTTTCTGGCTATTTTACCATTTTTGACTGTTTATTATGCAAAAAATTGCCTGAAAAGTAACTTCTTATGCTGGGTACACACCAAAAGATAATCGGGCTGATTTCCCCCCTTCCGACAATCTTATAAGATTTTGGTGTGTGTGTACCCAGCATTAGCCACTAAACATGATTTATTATTTATTTTGTGGTGTTTCTGTCGAATGTGGGGTGAATAACCTGCACTCTTAAAAATGCTGGGGTATTTTTAACCAAGGTCAAAAAGGGACGAGCCCAGCAGCTGGGTTGAAATTAACTCAGAAAATGTTTATATTTGACACAACAATGGGTTAAAACAACCCAGCAGCCGGGGCTCGTCCCTTTTTGAAAATATGTGCAAAGATCATGTCTAGGTTTTATTATTATGCCTAAAAACTGAAAGAAAGGAATATAAAAGTATAATTTGCTCAATGAAAATTAGTCCTGCTTTTAGGGACATTAGTTTGATGTGCATGGTGACATTTTGTTGCTGGCTATAGAGCACATTTTTGTGTTTAATTTATTTTTATTACAATGATATTGCAATAATTGTAATTTGTTTAAATTTTAAAGGATTTATTTCTCAAGGTGCTGTTTGTTGTAACGCCTTAATTTATGCTGATTAACAAAAAGCTTTTGCATTGATCTGAGACCCATTTGGATGCATCACAAGACATTTAGATGCATTACAGTGATACACATTTTGGGGAAATAATGAAACGCTTGTCACATACATAAAATCTTGTTACGGTATTAAAAATAAATTGTTTTTCTTTTTGATCTCTCAGGTGTCTAAGGTCCAGTCTCGCTCTGCTCTTGTGTCTTGGGCATCTGCTTACTTGCCAGGGTCTTCTGGGCGGGGCTTGCAGGGAGAAGCGGCTCCGCCCACCTGTAACTATGAACTACAGCTTACGGATAAGGGACGGGATGGGAAATACAAGGTTGTGTACAGGTAAGGACCCCTGTGTACAGACAGACATGGAAGCGACAAATAAAACCTTTTAGATGTCTAGACAAATCTTAAATTTTAAGAAAACGAGATTGGAAATTATCTGAGATGGGCTATTAATATAAAGTATGCTAAAAGCTAAAGCAGGTCTGATAGCATGCTTAAATCTTTTAGCCCTGCAATCAGAGCGCTGTATGTCTTACATTTCAGTGGTGAAGAGCTCCAGTACGCCCTCACTGACCTCAGACCAGCCACAGACTATCATGTCAGGTAAAGCTATGGGCTTTGAATTCAATGACCAAGATATGTGACTTGATTTCTGATTAGGGTTTAATTTGTGATTAAATTAGTGTTTATGATTTTAATTGTGATGATTGGTTGTTTATCCGGTATGACTGTAATGTGCATGTGTTACAGAGTAAGCGCAGTGAGTAACTCTGTAAAGATCCCCTGTTCGGATGCGAGGGCCTTCACTACGCATTGCGGACCCCCTGATACACCTCTACCCCCCAGACTGTCCAATCGCACAAAAAGCTCCCTCACATTGCAGTGGAAGGTACATCATTCAAAAAATATTTGGGTTTGATTTAAATATATTTTTACACAAGCAACACACACATCTCTGCTACAAATGAACATTTTAAGTTTGTTTCTAGTACTTTCCATTCTTGGACAATTACACCAAACGTGACAGAAGTGCAAACGTTACAACTCACCCCATAGGTGGGGTTCATTGTAACAGGCAGGGGATTAGTTGTAACACTTGCTAAAAATTAAGTTTGCATGCAAATATTTCAATACTATTTTGTCTATATACTTAAAATGGTTATTGTTTATATATCTAACTACAATAGACAGGTATCCACACTGTATTCATTTATCCAGCACTTTTCTAACAATAGTTCAATTATAAATGGATACAAATGTCTAAATATGTCAGCACAATTATGACACATTTTTTATATGTGACCCAGTCTGTAATAACCACACTACAGTTTCAAAAATCTAATTCTGAGATAATGAGCATCAAAGTCTGATTTTAGCCATTCATTTCATTATGATTTCAATCTTTGACGTGACCTCATTCAATCAATATTAAAGATATGAACAACAATAAATTTAACACACTTTTTTGATAAGACAGCCAGGCACATTTATTTTGTTGGCAGCCAGCAATTATTAGTGTGTAGCCCATTTTAAACAACGGCAAGAATTACGCTAACATTAGCAATTTTTGTATCGGAAGTGCTGAGGGGTTAGTTGTAACACAGCGTTACAATTAACCCCGCTGGGTCAAAATATTTTCAAGCCCAACAAAAAAGTTGCTAAGAGCTGCAGACATATTTCAAAATGATGCTATGTTTTAGTCAACAAGACACTGATTTATATGACATAGCATTGAATTTGGTATCTTACACACCCAACTTAGAAACCGAAAAAAACATATGATGAAAAAATTTACTTGCATGCCACCAAAACACTCGTTCATCAATAACTCTCTGGAAAAACATACATTTTTAATATTATATTATTATATAATAATTATTTTATAAGATAAAATTATTTATTTATCATTCATATAAACACACCTTTACCATACTAAAATCTTTTCTATGTTATTCCAGCCTCCTGCAGACAACGGCTCAAAAATCACAAGTTATAGACTAGAATGGATTGAGGTATGTATTACATGATCGTATTCTTACTGTATTATATCCTGGATGTGACATTTACTCTGGTTGAATAAAACAATGGTGAAAGCTAAGAGAAGGGTGGGTGAAAGTCACGAATGGGGTTTTGTTGCTTTTCTTTCGCTATCTTTGTATATCACTGTCATGCTGTCGGCAGATCTTGCATCATTGTTGCCTTTTCTGCTTTATTGTGTTTTATAAAAGACTAAGGTCATACTGTACTGTAGGTGTATACATGTTCATATGCATTTAAATGGCAGATTAATTCACCCTATAAGACTTCATTGTCTGAATGAAGCTATGTGTGTAGGTTTTCATGCGTTTACTGAAGGTTTGAAATGATTTGTCCTCTTTGTGATCTCGCCTGCACCTGCAGCCGGATACTGAATTAATCTTTCCTCTGTTCTTTTATCTGCTGGATTGGGACAATATGTGCTATGGCTTTGTTGTTGTTTGTACTGTATCTTCTTCGGTATGTAAAACATTGGTACTCCAGAGAAAGCAGTTTGATTTTAAAGGACTAGTTCTCGTAAAAATAAAAATTCTGTTATCATTCATAGTCATCCTTAATAATTCTGTCATAGTGTTGACAGCCGCTCTAGCTTTCTTCAGCAGATTCATAAGAGATGTAGCAACATCTGATCAGTAAACAATTTGTTCTTTCAAGTCAACTAGTTTGTGTGCTTTCAGCTTTCATGTTGACATTATTCAGAGCTTTTTAGAGTTTATTAAAACCCAAGTTTCACCAGATTTCATTTAATTCTGGCTCCTGTTGTCATTGTGACAATTAACACAGCTACCAGCAACCGTTTAGCTGTTTGTTCTTTTCATGTTAAGAGCGTTTTTGTTCAGGCTTGGGTGGACTCAGCATGTGTCTGTCCCTTACCTCTGTGTTTTATAGTCTTGATGTTTTTTTCATTTGTCATTACTGACAGCATCATTATGTACTTGCAGGGAAAAAAGAACAGCATTTTCCGTGAATGTTACTTTGGACACCAGCGACACTACAAAGTCCCGAAGTTGTGCCCTGCTGTTGGTTACACGTTTCGATTGGCCGCACTAAATGACATAGGCACCAGGTTTGTATATTTGTTTGAATTTTTACACAATGCTCAGGTACTACCATGGTATATGATTCTCATTTTACACAAGATTCACAGTTATAAAAATACAATAAGATATAAACACAAACACACATATGATAATACATTTTTTGGACATTTTCCTATATTTTGATATATTTAATATATACTAATAAGTACACTTTAAAAATGCTGGGTGGGGTAAAATACTATGGTATGGTCAAATGACACCATTACAAAACTTTTATGTAAGTAAAATATTGTATTTTGAATTGATTATTTGATGTAAATTTTAAAACAATATTTTTTATATTTCATGCTGAAATTCATTACAAAATTAAAGTTTGGCCCTAAATCATCCTTGTGTTTAATGACGTGGTAAATGAGAAAATTCGCCCCAACACTACTTGCCGACACTGCCAATTCACAAAGGGAGAAATCCAAACAATTTATAACCTTAAAATGCATTTCTCAGGCTTTCAGGGCACATAAAATCTTAAAAAGAAATTGATCGCTTTTATGACTCCAATGTGTTTAACTCTCGTTCTCCGCAGTGGATTCAGCACAGAAGTCGTGTTTTACACTTCCGGAAGTCTACCACAGACGTCCTTACCGCCAATGCTGGTACTGACAGGTCCAACGTGGGTTATGCTGGAGTGGACCCGACCGAACAGCTGCAGTCCTGAGGAGGTGGTCACATACACCTTGGAGATGCAGGATGAGAACAAGGTTTTGAACTCCCACATCCCATAATTCACCTGTGCATTCATCATTCTGTTGTCATATACACCATAGATTTTCTCATTGTTGTGGGAATATCCCGGGTGTCCAGTGTATCAGTGGCGGCTCGTGAGGGGCGCAAATTCAAAATATGTGTTCGGAGTTTCGTGTGTGTTGCTTGTGTTTTCAAAATATGTGTTTGTTGCGTCATGTGAACCATGTGCATTACGTGTTTTGTCAAAATAAGTGCCTGCTGCACACGTGTCAAAATCGTTTATGATAAAAGAGACGTTCACAATTTTTTTTTATTAGTTTCCAGTTTTTACTTCACTGGTAGCTTGTTAAAAGCTGTGACCTGACATTTTTTATATTAATGAATTTTGTCTCGCACTGTATACATAAAATTTCTGTATCAATATACACTAACTTTTGACCGGTAATGTAAAGCGTGTGTGCGCGCGTGCGTGTTTGTGCATGTGTGTGTGTTTGTGCGCGCGTGTTTGTGCACGTGTGTGTATCTATACATACAAACAAACAGTTTACACTACCGGTCATTTTTTTGACAACAATTTTCTATATATAATTGTTGTATACTAAATGATGATGTGATTTGTTAGGGACTGGAGTTTCAGGCAGTATACAGCGGTTTGGATCTGAGCCGTAAGGTGGAATCACTAAGAAGAAACACACAGTACAGATTCAGGGTAAGTCATGAGTCATTTTACCATCAAACAACATGCCTCAAAAGCCTATGTGGCTGTTAATACCTTGTATAAAGATGTGTTTTGGTCAATAGGATCACAAGTGGACGAGAGAGACACATTCACATTTACACCTGGTATTTTTAACCAGTCTCTTTTTTTTCCTCGTTTGCCCGCTTTGTGGGCGAGTCTGTCTGCTTTTGTTTAAACATGTGTGGGAGAAAATACAGTTTTAAATTGATGCAAACTTTATAAATATAAGAGCTTTTTATCATATTTCAGAGCAATTGATGAAATAAGATTGCAAAACTTTCAAACGCTTGCAAAATGAAACAAAAACCAAAGAGGCAGAGAGTAGTCGCTTTAGTTATTTCAATGAAAGCCTCTATGTTCACATTTCTGAATGTGGTCGGATGAGCATAAAACATTTTACACCCCATTCACACCTGTATTTAGCGCCGTCCACTTGTCCAATCGACCAAAACGCATCTTAACACCAGGTGTAAACGGGCTCGTTGTTATGTTCAAGTTCCACATCCTTGTGTAAACACACAACTGTAAGCAACTTGAAAACAGCACATTCCCCAGCCAACTCAATACATCATTTCCTTTTTGTCAATCAGGCAATTAGTGCTAATCTAATGAGCTTTCATTTCTTTATCAGCTCCTCTTTAACCTGGAGCTCTTTCTCAAATCCAGCAGCTGTTGATGTTGCTGGAGTAAGATGTCAATCGATTTCCCGTGGTGATGCATGTTAAGCCTTTTAGTTTAATCTGTGTTAAGACGGAAAGAACAGTGTGTGTGCGTTTCAGGAGAACCACCGTTTCATTTCAGGGGATTCAAACGTAATTTCCTAAAATACTGTTGATCATTCGGATACTGTCTTGCGTTCAAAGGTTCACTAAACGAAACTGTTCTTTAATGAAAATCAGAGAAAGAGGATGTTTATTGTCATCTGATGGCATTATGACCTTAGAGACTATAATTGTCATAATAGTGGGGTGTTTTCTGGAAGCGATGTGGTGTATATACCTCAAAATATGTGCTATTTCTTAAGAAAATATTTAAATATCATATGGCATGACATATTAAGTATGTATGAAGTATCATCTTAAAAATACACACATTGTGCATTTTTATGAATTATTTTTATATTTTAAGTCTTCGTTGGCAATATGATGCAGCCCTGTGCATATTTTCATAGGATTATTTTTGCCATTCACTGCAGATTCATGTTGTGCATAATATAACTGTCGCCCCCTACAGCTCATCACGTGTAATGGCGACTGGCGGAGCGCACCAAGCTCTTTGCTGGTGTGTAAGACGACCCCGGACAGACCCAGACCTCCGATGAATCCTGCAGTAAACGCAATCACATATCACAGCTTCTGCGTAACATGGGGTATTGTCACCATTTTATAAATTCAACAGGTTTTATCAGGTTTTTATTGCCCATTTTTATTATAAATCTTTATTACATCAGAACCTCCGCAAGATGATGGTGGATCAGGGGATTTGACATACATCCTGGAAATATCAGAAGGTGATTCTGAAGGTATTAGACTGTTTTATATAATTATATAATTAAATTTATTTAAAAATTGGCGTTGAAGTGCAGATGTATTTTTTGTAATTATCATTATTTTTAATGGTCAATCTAAACATTTAGTTACTTTAATGCAGTACATTGTAATACATTGTTTTTTTTATTAAATCACCATATTTTTTATAAAAATAATAATAATTTTCACTATATTTTTAATTTTTTTATTAAAAAATATTTTTTTATTAAATCACCATATTATTAAATCATCCTTCCTGTCAAAAATCAAATATTTAATTCAATATCAATATATTAAATATTTGATGTGTTCCTGACAGGTTTTGTGATTCATTCACCCCAGACAGATGTGTTTGTGATTAATCAAAGTGTTTGTGTTAAGCAGAAAGGCAGTGGTCGAGTCTCTATAGAGGACCAGAGAGGAAACATTTGTGTAAAGATCTCAAACCGGCAACACGCTACTCACTAAGACTCAGCTGTGTCACTACTGGTGGGCAGAGCCAGGTATGAGCTGAGAAATGTGTGAAATCATTTATACCACACTTCACATTAGCATTGTGTACTCATTGAGTATATTTTACAGTGCTCGGATGTCTTGACTGCATGCACTGTGAACCCGCCCCCTGGCCGATGTCAGCCGCCGAGAATTGTGGGTAACGCTAAACACAAAGAGCTCAGCGTGCAGTGGGGTGAGATTTAATTGATTTAATTTTATTTAATGCATAAGCTGTTATTATTGGGCCATATTTTGTTATGGACGAATAGCTGAAAAAGATTTAGTTTAGCTAATTTTTTTATTTGTTAGAAGAAGAATGAGACCGCAAAAACACCTGTCAGATTTTAGATAGAGCATGCTTGCTGCCAGGTACATCTACACATATCAGACCAGATAAATAAGCCAGACTACGAACACCCCAAAGAGTAAAAATTATAGACATTTCCAGAATGGACTACATGAAAGTATAATTTACACCCTGACCATCATCATCATCACCATTTTGTGCACTCCACCATTATTTGTGTGTTGGTTATGTGTAAGGTAGGCGGTTGTTTGTTATTTCTTATAGTCCTGCCTCACTGTTTTTGAAGGTGGGCGCATTCAAGAGGCAGACTACAGTCTATAAATAACTGAGAAATAGCAGTGCTGAATTCAGCTGTCCATGCTGACTCTCAGCAGACGTGATCTTCACTGCATGTTCTCCATCACGCCAATTGATCAGGTTCCTTCCTGTAGCTAGTGAGGCACAGGGTTGGAGAAAGAGTCGAGAGTCTTTTAGTTTTGAGAGGTTGGCGCCAGGTGGTTCTTTTGTGTGCGGTATCACATCACATTAATTGCCTCAAAGTGTCTGAGATGATGGTTTGCGTATTCCTAAATTTCTAAATTAATGCTTATTTGTTTCTCTCTTTATGTGTCCCGCTGCCCCTTTGGCTTTCACCTCCAGATGGATCTTTGTGTGGGGAAGAGCAAGAAGGTGTTGAGTTTAGCTTGGAGATGTGTGCAATGGAGGAGGACGGCTCAGAGCCGATGGAGGTGTACCATGGATCAGAAACAGAGTGCACTGTGGGTAATTTGCTTCCTGGCACCACCTACAGGTTCCAAGTTCGAGCAGCCAACAAGGCAGGGGTAGGTCACACTTCATGCATGGTACAGTTAAAAAAGCTTGGATTTCTGCTTAATCTGCCTCTTAAATATGAAACTTGATCCAGGGTACACTGTTAGAAAGTACCAAATTCAATCTGAATTTCTGGCCAGCTGCAGATATTAAAGGGATAGTTCGGCCAAAAATGATATTAAACCCATGATTTACTCACCCCCAAGCTGTCCGAGTTGCATATGTCCATCATTTTTCAGACAAACACATTTTCGGATATTTTAGAAAATGTTTTAGATCTTTCAGTTGATTAAAAGTAATGTTACGGGGTCCACGACCTTCAAGTCCAAAAAAAGTGCATCTATCCTTCACAAAATAAATCCAAACGGCTCCAGGATGATAAACAAAGGTCTTCTGAGGGTAATCCACGCGGTGTTGTAGAAATATCCATATTTAAAACTTTATTTACGAAAATAAATACCTTCCGGTAGCGCCGCCATCTTAGACTCCTCTGTATTCAGGAGAGAGTATTAGCGTAGTGTACGCACTTTTCTTAGTGACGTATGACGACATTCGGAGGGCGGGGCACAGAGCAGCAGTAGAGTAGCCTCCATAGGCTGCGTAAGCTCTCATCCTGAATGCGGACGTGACTAAGATGGCGGCGTTACCGGAACGTATTTATTTACGTTAATAAAGTTTTAAATATGGATATTTCTACAATAACACCGCGCGGATTACCCTCAGAAGACCTTTGTTTATCATCCTGGAGCCGTTTGGATTTAATTTGTGAAGGATGGACGCACTTTTTTTGGACTTGAAAGTCGTGGACCCCGTAACATTACATTTAATCAACTGAAAGATCTAAAACATTTTCAAAAATTTCCGAAAATGTGTTTGTCTGAAAAACGATGGACATATGCACTCGGACAGCTTTGGGGTGAGTAAATCATGAGTTTAATATCATTTTTGGCCGAACTATCCCTTTAAGAAGCTAATTCAGCTGTCACAAGAGATGGATGGCTGCCAAACACAGTTTATGTTTTACCTGTCACACAAATAACAGATTCCCTCCTTATTGCACAATGCAGTGCTTCCATTAATCTTGTAACTCAAATCCAGTATCTCTCTTTCTCCAGTTTGGACCCTACTCTGAATCTGTGGAAATAAGCACGGCTGCTGGCCCTCCAGGCCAATGTAGCCCACCGAACATCAATGTGACATCACATTCCTGTGCTTTTGTGACCTGGGAGGTGAGTTGGGTTGCCTTTCCTTATTCAGGTGTGTAAATAAATAGTAAATCATGCTGTCATCTTTAAAATTGTCCAAATGATGTTCTACACTGGCAGAGTAATCCATTTTGAGCAACCGCCAGTGGCTTGTGTACACATAAAAACAAACATGTTTTGAATTGCGAGATTGGACTAAAAGCAGTTGCGGAAGCTGAAAGCAACCTGTGGCGAAAATATCATCATTCACTCAGACAATGAGGAAAATTGCTCCTGCTGAAAGCAGAGTTTGTCCACACAATCTTTATCTTCAGGAATTATACGACTTTATTTTCTCTTAACTTTTTGTCCTTGTAAAAGAACAACTTTCAGAACAAACAAACTCCAGGTTTCTGTTGAATTTGGTTATAAATGGGATTTTTATTTGTGTCTTATAAATGTAAAAAATAAAAATTGCCTTCACTTCCTGTTTGCAATCTTCGAAGGTTGTGAGCAGGACCTAAATTGAACACTCACAAAGTGCCAAATTCAAGTAAAAATTCAATCCTTAGGATCCAAACAAGGATAAATTTAGTGTAACTACTCATGTAACAGTCTTTAAATAGGAAAAACATGGAAGTGTTTGGTGGCTTCTAAATTCATCCCTATTTGGATCCTAAGGAATGGGGCTAGGCTAAATGCTAACACATTCACGACACGCTGTACAAAGATTAAGTGCACACATTGAAAAAAGATATGTATGTATTAATTTGTCTAAGTTGAGGTAAGAACGTAGTAAACTATTGAAAATTGGTGTTGTTTTCTTTTAACAAGTACTGCACTAATGTTAACACATACATTAATACCTTATTGCATAGTGTTACTGAAATATGTATAGCTAGTGCAAAAATAATTGTTACTGGTACACTTTCCTATATCATCGGCCATTGGCATGTGTGCAAAAAGTTAGTTTTAGGCCCAGGTTGTGAGTCATTATTCAATGCGCACTCGCTGACTCTCTCATGCTTTCTCTAATGAAACCGTGTCGAACATGTAATTAGTCATGTATGGCTTGAGAACATGCATTTGTTTAGTGTCCGGAGCATAACACCTGCTGTGATTTCAATTCCCAGAGCAAAGAGTGTTCTGGGATAGACATTTCTGAGTACCGGCTGGACTGGGGACGTGATTTGGACTCTCTTGAGCTGCTCTACAGTGGAACGGAAACCCAATTTCAGATCTCCAACCTGGAGGCGTCAACAGAGTACTGCTGCAGACTACAGGTACATTTTGTCACATGAGACTGAAAAATATATACTGTTTGTAAAATCCAGGCTTGAGTCTTATAAATCTAATTATGAACATCAAAATTTGATTTCACTTATTGGTTTCGCATACATTTGACCTTGCCTTACTCAGTCAAGATTAAAGATATGAAGTTTATATTTATAAAATGTTAATAAACATTACGTAGGATTTTTCACATTACGTAGGCAGGTTCACATTAACTGCTATTCATTACTTCAATCTGAGTCTAACTCTGCTCATTTGCTTTCATATTTGTAGCTTGCAATGAAATCAATGACTTCTCAGAACAATACAGCACAATGAAATGCAAATAAGTCGACTCCTAATTTATAGATCAAGTTAACGCATTACTCCTGTTGTTCCTGAAAGCAATTACGCTCCTATAATTGCTGCGAGCAAAATCGCATTAAAATACATGGATTACCAAGAGCTTACATTGTAATTAGAAAACCCAGAGGAGTGTTTGCTGTCTGCGGTTGTGTATTGATGAGAATATTTGTTGTAATTGTATTTAGGAAAAATTGTTTATTAAAACCATTTTTGCTGAGAGAGAATGTGGTAATAATATATCAAGAAAAAGTGCAAATAGACCACACCAATTCTAGGCTAAAATTTATTGTATGTCTGTCATTTCTGACCTTCAGACATTAGAAAGTGGATAAACATAACACGAAGTGGATCACTGGAATCAGTGGATCTTTAGCGGAGCAGTAACAATAAAACAGCAAGATTTTTGGGCACCGTGTTTAGTCTAGTTTATGTTTCGCGTTTTGCTGCTTTCCGCAAGTCTCTCATATTAAAAACGAACTAGACGCCCGCCTGAAAGGGTTTTTAAAATATGTATTTCATATTTAATAAAACTGTATAAATCATCACGCGGGCCGGATTGGACACCTTTGTGGGCGGTATGTTTGACACCCCTGAGCTAGATGATCAGTCACGTGGATTTAATGTTCGCTACGGTAAATGTGCTACGGCAAATGCGTTTCCATATCCCATTATTCGCAAAAGTCAAAAAACACCTCAAGTGAGCGTAAAAACGTTTTTTTTTTTTTGTGCAAATTAAGGGTTTTTATTTGAAATTTGACGTTTACATTACTTGTTTCCTATGCGATACTTAAAAATGGGCATAAAATCAGAGTGATGGAATTGCTCGCTCTATCTCTCAACCCTGATCCAAACCTATAATATAATAACATTAAATATATAGACTGTGAAGAACTGAGGAATTCAAGGACATATCCGAGGGAATTTTATTACTTTTCAGTTGCATTTAATGGCCCAAAATATTTTTTTATTTTACCCTTGTACTCTATAAACTTTTATACTAAATCTATCTGTGTCTATTCCTGTATCTCAACTGGTCAAGCATTGTGTTAGTAGGAGCGCAAAGTTTCCTGGGATCGAACTCAAAACCCAAGAAAGGATGTGTTAAATTTGTACAAATTCCATGATGTGTCATTTTGAGTTGATTTTGAGTTAAAATAAAACACAAGTTGTGTTTAAAGTAACACAAAATGTGTTGTTCCAATAATAACACAGGGATGTGTGGATTCTGGGACAGCGCATTTAGTGTGTTGTCCCTAAACAAACACTAATGTGTTGTTTTTAACACATCCATTCTAAGATTGTACCTTGAAAGGTGCTTTGGATAAATGCATAAATGTAAAATATTGTGGGGTTTTTTAGGCAGTGAATCACGCAGGGGCGGGCCCCTACAGTGATCTGGCGACCTGTCGAACCCCAGCAGCCGTCCCTGATGTAGTTTCCGGATTCCGTCTTCTGGACCACCCTTCGGCCACAGACGACAGCGAGTCCTTCTTCCCCTCCACCTGTCTGGCGCTCACCTGGGACGAGCCTCGCTGTAACGGAGCCGAGATCATTTCCTACAGCATCTGCGTGGAAGACACCATCATCACCACCATCAAAAACACAACCAGTCACGTTATCAGAGACCTGCTGCCGGACAGCGAGTACAGGTGAGCACACATTTAATATGCAGAATTACTTAAAACGCAGCTTAAAAATCATACAGGATATGATGTCAACGTAAACGCAGAATCATATTATTTTTGTTGTGAGGTCACTGAGTTTTTCGTCTTCGGTTTCATCCCCGTCTCTGTTTTTTCTGATGGAGGTCAGTGTTTGTGCATTAGCGATGACTGGGAACTTATTTTCTCATTATTTCAGTCCCTGTAAAATGTTAGGACTGCGATGGGCAGATTGCCGAGTGTCTGTATCATTAGTTCAACAAATGGACTCCACATACATCCAACCCTGTTCAGTAAATTAGTGCATTCTGGGTAAATCCTCTGTATGCTTCACTTTGGTATAGTAATATTAGGATGCAGGTAAAAATTTGTTCAAATTATTATGGTCATTTTCTCCTTCCACACCACCCCTACAAAAAGTGCTGTGATGTATCAGGTGATAATACCATGGTGTTTGGGAACAACTTCTTTGTTGGTTGCATGAATCTTTGACTTGATCTTACTCAGTCAGTATTAAGATATCAATGTTATATTTTCACTGCTATTTTTACATGTAGGATAATTTTATGAAAAAACCTGTAAGCTACAAAAAAATAATTTAGTATTTCAGACTGGGTCACGTATATAAATGGGATGTGCAAATTAACATTGGCAATAGGAAAACAAGGGTGTGGTTTCAGCACCTACAGTGCATTGACTTCCATAGTAGGAAAAAAATATTTTGGAAGTATTGTGATAAATGACTAAGAAAATATTTTGATAACTGATGCTAAGCACACAGTTGACGGTACCCATTAAATTCCATCATATTCCTACTATGGAAGTCTATGGTCACTTACTGCTGTGTGTTTGCCATCATTTCTCAAAATATCTTCTTTTGTGTTCATCAGAAAAAAGAAATTCATCCAGATTTAGAACAAAATGATGACAGAATTTTCATTTTAAAGTGAACTATCCCTTTAATTATTATTTATTCATAAAACTATTATAAATCTTCAAAAATGTTGACAAACTATGTATATTTGGAATGCTCTAAGAATGTAGTTTTCATATTTTAAAACCATTAATGCAGTGACAGTAATTTATTAATTTGTGACAAGAGTATGCAGCAAACCGTTGACACCTAGTGGTCGTTGTAGGTGTGTAACTCACACCTAACTTTTTGTGATTTTCACTTTAAGTTAGGATCATAATTACTTGAGACTGGTGGCTTCACATTATTACTTTTGTGAAACATTTACATTTTATAATTATTATTTTTATTTATCAAAATAAATTTTAAACTTCTATGAAAAACTTGAAATTGTCTACTTTAAAACAAGACCAAGATTAGGCTTCTAGACCAAGGGATTTGTGCAAGTTAAGGAGTTTTAATTTCAGACTTTACAAAGAGTTTAAACAAACACTAGGCGTGGGCCGGTTTGAGATTTTGGTCGTATGATAACAACGCAAAAATACCACGGTTTCACTGTGTTGTGGTATTGCCATTGACACCGTAAAATGTGTTATGTTTAAATGCATATACAAACAACAACTTTTCAACTGGACACAATACATTTTCTTTTTAAGCAACATACAACATGTATGCCGGCTAAAAATAAAGGAGTTAAATTATAATATTCTTTCAAAAAATAATATATTTACATCTATATTTAATATAAACATTAAATCAATTACATGACTTAATGATTTAATACATTTTGTATAAACACAACTTGGTGGTTTTGAAGCCTTGATCTTTTAAAACCTCGATATACTCCCCATGCCTAGCACACACTTTGCAATCTTAAAAATATTTTGTTATCTAATGCAATGGCATTCACTTTAGCCACTGTGTGTTTCATGTTACTTTCATGTTCACCCATGGTGGTCTGATTGTGATGTTCATCCAATATATTATATACGCTTTCCTAAATATATTTGTGCACCTACTTTTGTTTTTTGAGTCTTTATAAGTACAACAGAACATTAGTTCTGAGCATCAAGTGGCACTTTTTTGATAAAATTCGAATAAAAAGCTCTGGATTTTGTAAAAATGCTTTCACGAAAACAGAAAAAATCTGTGTGCAGCTGTCTTAATAATGTAGTAAACACTTAACGTTTCCATTAGTTATGTTTTTAGCCTGAAAACATATTGTATAGAGTACCTTTTCAAAAACATAAGTAATTTGCCTAAAAATAGAGAAACTTCTCATTGTTTACTTTCCCCTGTATTACTTTTTCACAGAAACAGAGAGTTTTCAAAGAATCTTACTGTTATTCTTTCTCCATACACTGAAAACCATAGATGTTCCCATCTTTAAAAGCACTTCAAGTCGTTCTGAAATGATTTTTTTGTCATCTACACTTGAAATAATTAGACTCCTCATCTGTCAGACAGACCCCTTATCCGGGGGAAGATCATTTTTTCCCTGTGCTTTGGAGGGCTGTTGAGAGGTCACAGTACAACTAGTAGTCTGCAGGGTTTAACTAGGATTGTCAGATGAAGGAAATAGAGTAGAGAGAACTGAACAAATGAAAGCTGCAGTGGGCACAGCTGCAGGATTTACTGCATTCAATTATTTTAATGATTTTTTTTTCTAAAACTACATGACAAAACAGGTTTTGTTTTAAAGATGACCAGGTATTGACTGAAACCGTTTTGTCTTTTCTCAGCCTGCAGATTCGAGCAGAAAATGAAATGGGCCCCGGGCCCTTCGGTCAGACCCTGACAGTGAGGACCAGACCCCTGCCCCCCTCTCCTCCCAGACTGGAGTGTGCAGCAGTGGGACCTCAGACTCTGAAGTTACGCTGGGGTTTCGGCAACAGAAGTGCTCTTACGGATGATACGACCTACGTCTTACAGATGGAGGACAAGAATCAGAGGTTAGCGCTGAAGAGCTTGTTTTTTGGGTCAAAACACATTACTGGTGTATGCCTGCTTGTAACATGAACGACGTATAAGGGTGATTCTCATGAAATCCAGATTTAGAAGGTGTCCAGCATCAGAATTTTAAAAAAGCTGTTGAAGCCAAGTTTTTTTTCACATATAAGATTAAGGTCTTAATTTACTAGAACCATTATTTAAATTTAAAAAATATTTCCTATAGAATTTTTTACATTTTTTTATTAGATTATCATTATCAAAAATGATCATTACCGGAACATGATATTACATTGAATATATGCATTTACAAACTCATGTTTCGGTAATGAGAACTAAAAAGTTGTCTAGGTACTATGACAAACAAAATTTCAACTTTTATCTGGAGAGAAAAAATAAAAACTGCTTACCTGGTAGCCATCTTGAGTGTCACAGTCAATTATGTCCCTTCCAACTATTTTTTTTTTTGAAAATGTTAATACCTTGAGGGCTTAAACAATGATTGAAAATTGTTGCGGAGGATGAGAAAATTGGTGTTGGACACATTTATATTCCTTATTATTGTCACTACATTTACCAATGATCACCAAATACCACATGTTTCTTTATAGGAAATGTTTATAGTATAACATGCACTGAAGCTTTTCATTTTTTAGATTTTTTAATTATGAATATTTCCATGTCAAAGAACCCAAATCCAGTCATGGACACGTTGCGGTAATGAAAATCTTCCTCTTAAATGTGGAAAAAACAACAAAATTGGTTATTTATTTACAGTAACAGCAATTTCAAATTCTTTATACTTTAGTATGTGACATCAAAAGCCTTTTGACTTTTCTTAAAGGGCACCTATTATGGCCTTTTAACAAAATGTAATCTAAGTCTCAGGTGTGCCCAGAATGTGTCTGTGAAGTTTCAGCTCAAAATACCCCACAGATAATTTATTAAAACATGTTCAAAATGCCCCTATTTGGGTGGGAGTTTTAATCGCTGTACCTTTAAATGCAAATGAGCTACAGCTCCTCACTTCCTTACAAACAGACGGTGAGCGCTTTGAGTTAAAATAGATCTGATGAATACAGTCTGAGACTATAGTACCTAGTGGACAGAGTACAACTCATTGAGGGTGGAAACTATGGTAATGCAGGATTGTAAGTGGGCGGGGCTTTATCAATGTGACCTCGCATTGATAAGAAAATCAAAACAGCATGTCTAATGAAACTGCTTTGGTTTAATGGAGATTAAAAAACAAGGACACACACTGTTCACACACTGCCCCCACACAAATATGTCCAAACAATTGGATTTTGCATAATAGGTGCCCTTTAAATGATGTAAAATGTTATTCGCTATAATATTCTTTTTATTCGATTGTAAAGCATCATTCTATTTGTGTGTATGCACGAGTATTCACTTTAATTTGTCCCCCATGGGCCCATAAGGCAGGTTCGTCTCTCTGATGTAAGTGGATGATCTGCAGAGCACATTTTGTGTTCGTGGGTCCATTAAGGTGAAGCGGACTAATGAGAAGACTCGATCTCAAAGCGCTGTTGGGAATTAGATTAGGAGAGTCAGGGTTATCAAGACCACCTAGCTTAATGTTTTCTGAGAGGCGCTCATCACCGAACCCACTGACGGCTGATTTAGGAGCAAATGAAGGCCCACGTCCTCGTCGGTTTTGAGCTTTCAGCTCCGGATCCACTTCTGAAAAATTTAAGCAGTCTGGGCTCATGAATAAAGACTAATCAGGGCCTGAGGATTAAACTTGCTGTCATTTCTCTATTTGTGCGGTTTAAAAAGCAATATGATTGCAAGATGGTTAGTGTACACTGTCATCACCAACATTTTCCCTGTGCTTAAAAAACCTTATTACCATCTTTTATTTATCATTTGGTAAAAGCTTACGATTAATTTTTTTCTGCTTTTTTAACTCCCCGCCAGCCTTTTTTCTTTTAAAGTTGGCCACACACATTTTTTTTGTGATTTTCACAAAAATTTCACAAAATTCCTTCCCAAATGAAAATTTTCTTCTATAAATATATAAGCATACAAATATATCAAATGATTGGACAGACCCTCTGCATCTTCATTTGTTCTTTTTATAACCTCTTAAATATGGGTAGGTTTCTTCAAAAATAAAAAAAATTGAGCAAAAAGCTGAACAAATTACATTTTTATGAAGGAATTTTGTTAGAGATCATATTCAGAATGATGATCAAAACATACACAGAGTTAAAAAAATTTAAAATTAGTTTTTGCTTCAGTTTTTTTTATAAATTGGCTAAGAGTGCCATCTAGTGGATAATAGCAGATTTATAGATTACCATAAAAACTCAGGGGACACATGCAGGTAAATGTTTTCTTTTAATTGATAAGATAATTCATCAATGGCGGGGAAAGGTTAAAATTGTTATATTGTTAATTATTTTAATAATTTGGTACCGATTGTTTACCTCGTAAACACAATCTGCAATTTAATCGTGTCGGATTTTCAGTCTTAATTGTTAGTTTGTGTGATTATACAACGAGCATCTCATTTTACGTCATATTTGTTCACCGACGTTCTGTTTTTAACATGCATACCTCCCTTGCCTTTGTTAGGTTTGTCGTGGTGTACCGAGGTCCGAGTCACACGTTCAAGCTGCAGAGACTGAGCGAATCGAGTCGGTACAGCTTTCGGATCCAGGCGGTGAGCGAGGCAGGCGAAGGACCGTTTTCTCAAACGTACAACTTTGGCACCATCAAATCTCTGCCACCAACACTGAAAGGTACTGGGTTAAAAAAACCTGCCCAAAATAAAGTCAAATAAAGTTCAAAAAGGACCAGACGTCATGCATGTGTTGTTATGGTGTTTTGTTTTCTCCTCAGCCCCAAGAGTGTCTCAGCTAGAAGGAAATTCCTGTGAGGTCACATGGGAGAGCGTTCAACCAATGAGAGGAGACCGAATTAGCTATGTGCTACAGGTGCTGGGCGGAAGAGAATCAGAGTACAAACAGGTGAGATGTTAGGAGGTTTATGCAAATTTCTTTTTGAACCCATGTCATATACAGACTTGTTTTCTTGATTTACGGTTATACAATCATGCAGTCGTACAATGCAGTTAACCCATATAAATTACAGAAACAAACGTTGCTTTAATAAACAATAACAATGGATTGAATTTTTTTTTTCATTTTTCATGAGTTTTGATGGAATTTTTTACCTCGGTTTTCCTATTTCATGGAAGAAGGACTTTCATTTTCCACTAGATAAACATATGGGCACAGTGACAGCAGAGATGCCGTTGATAATTGGAATTAATATTAAACAGGAAACAAGCTGTTTGCATCATTTGCTCTTGATTCTCTCATATCTGCCTTAACTCATCACAGTCAACATTCGAATGAAGTCGAGTGCTCTCAGAGCTCACATGGTCCTGCAGGATTCATTAAATCGTGTTTTAGAAAGGAACACAGGGACGAGAACATGCGATTATCACAATTAGGGCCTATTCAGACGTGAAGTCGATTATTGTTTGGAAATTGTTTCTGGTAAGCCACTTTCATGGTGCAATAAACCAAATGGAAGTTACTGGATTTGAAATAATGTTTGAATGTATTTGTTTAAACAAGAAAACGTCTCCCTCTCCTCATCTCGTCTCTTGTAGGATGCGTCATTTAATGGCCATCCATTTGCTGATAAATCTTACAGAAATAGAAGTTCAGGTTGCATTTCACATCAAGGGGGAAAAACCTCTATGAGCACCTCAATTGAAGAAAATTTTAAACATGAAGGGGGTTTCTCATCATTTTGTTTTTGTCGTGAACCAGACAGATCTCAAAAAGTCTGATTTACCCTAACTGTACACTGTGAAAAATAAAGGTGCTACACAATGCCATAGAACAACCATTTTGTGCTGTATTGTTTAATAAGAATCTTTGAAACGAGGTTGTAGTGAAAAGTTTTTTTTTTAATACAATTTTAAAAGTAAGAAATGGTTCTTCTAAAAATCGTGGACTAAATACGTTCTATGTGAACCAAAATTTTTCTTTTTTGGCATGTAGTGAAGAACTTTTTGTAAAGCATCTTTACACTGCAAAAAATTATTTTCAAGATAAAGCATTTTAATTTAAGAATTTTTTTATATTTATACTAAAAACAAGATAAAACCCTAAGAAAATATTTCAATCATGTTTTGCAGTGTACAGATTGACATTTATTTACAGATTATGTATACATCTCAAAAAAATTACCCTTATGATTGGTTTTGTGGTCCAGGCTCACATTTATGTATTAGTAAGATTAACTTGAGTAGAAAAAAGAATATACACAATACACTGCAAAAAAAATAAAGAAAAACTATTTTTAGTATTTTTGTCTTGTTTTCAGTAAAAATATCTAAAAAAAAAAATTAAATTAAGATGCTTTTTCTTGATGAGCAAAACGACCCAAGAAAGTCTTGTTTTTAGACCAAAAATATTACATTTAAGTGATTTTGTGCATAAAACAAACAAAAAATCTGCCAATAGGGTAATCAAAAAAATCTTGAAAATTTTTCTTAAACACTACATTCAAGAAAAATGAGCTTAACCCATTGGCAGATTTTTTTGCTTGTTTTATGCACAAAATCACTTAAATTTGATCATTTTGGTCTAAAAACTAGTCTTATTTTCTTGGGTCGTTTTGCTCATCAAGAAAAGCATCTTAATTTAAGAATTTTTAGATATTTCTTCTGAAAACAAGACAAAAATACCAAAAAAAAAATCTTGAAAATCATTTTTTGCAGTGTGAGAATAAATAAGCTTTCCAATGATGTACGGTTTGTTGATGTAACTATTTGAAAATCTGGAATCTACTCTGCAAAAAATGATTTTTAGATATTTTTACTGAAATCTAGAAAAAATACTAAGAATTTTTAATTCATAAATTAAAATGCTTTTTCTTGATAAGCGAAATGTCTTCTTAATTTAAGAATTTTTTGATATTTTTACTGAAAACAAGACAAAAATACAAGACATTTTTTTCTTGAAAATCATTTTTTTCAGTGTAAGGGTGCAAAAAATCCAAATATTGAAAAACATTGCCTTTTAAAGTTGTCCAAATAAAGTCCTTAGCACCACGCATTACTAATGATAAATACATTTCTGATATATTTACAGTAGGAAATGTATTTAATATCTTCATGAAACATGGTCTTATCATGATCCTAATGATTTTTGGCATAAAAAAGCCATCACTACAAAAAATTACTTTCTTGTCTTGTTTTCAGTAAAAATATAAAAGAAAATCTTAAATTAAAGCAACACTATGTAGTTTTCATGTAAAAATGACTTACAGCTCCCCCGTGTGGTTGAAAAGCGCAACAGTGCCTGATATCAGACACTCTTCTGCAGGCAGGGGGAGGGGCGGGGCTGTGTTTCCTTCCCTCCACCGCCACTTTCACAGTGTGCTTGTAGCAGCTAGGAGGCTGCTCAGGTTGCAGCAACAGTACAATTTGTCCAGTTTAAAGTTGTTCTATCACTGAAATAATTTTAGAGACATTATTTAAAGGTTAAAAAACTACATAGTGTTGCTTTAAGATGTGTTTTTTGATGAGCAAAATGAGCTAGGAAAATAAGTGTAGTTTTTAGACAGAAAATATAAAATGTAAGCGAATTTGTGCTTAAAACAAGCAAAAAATCTGCCAATGGAGTAATAAAAATGTTCTTGAATTAACTATTAATAAAGTAAACTTATTTTAAGATATTTTTCTTAACCCATTTGCAGATTATTATTATTATTATTATTAATTTTTATTATTATTATTTTACTTGTTTTAAGCACTAATTCACTTAAAAAATAATTAATCTAAAAACTAGACTTATTTCCCTATGTAATTTTGCTCGTCAAGAAAATACGTCTTAATTTAAGAATTTTTTTATATTTTTACTGAAAACAAGACAAAAATACAAAGTAAGAAAGTCATTTTTTGCAATGATCCATACAATGTATTTTTGGCTATTGCTACAAATAGTGTTTTTTTTTGGTCCAGGGTCACAAATGTTGCTTGCAGTGTAAAGGAATGACATTCCCATGTCAAATAGCCGTGTACCACATTGTGATTTTGTTTTAATTCTGTTTGTTTTGACCTGTGTCAGATTATGCAAATACACACAGAAGTGCCATTTTAATGAATTGCTTATTATTGCTTTCGTTTCTTTTTTTGCACTCCATGTTGCTGTGTTCAATATAAATTATATCAATATTTGACGTTAAGCTTTTAATTAATATGAATGAAAAAAACACTTCACAGAGGTTTTACATGCATAATTGTTTTCATCATTGCAATAATATCAAGACCTCACCAAATTTATAAGCTGCCAGTGGTGGAGAGGCTTAAAAGATGCTTGTTTCCATGGAGACATAAACCGGTCCTTCTAAAAGCCGAATATGACGGGCGGAAAGTCCTGAGTGTATTGCCTGAATACGCTTGTCTTCAACAATATTATCTAGGTTTAAAAGCCCACATAAACCTTATTATTTCCTCTCTTTTTAATTTCCATTTGCTCAGTGCTGTTGCTTGGACAAAACGGCCATTTGCTTTAGGTCAATTTATGTGCCATTAAGTGAGTTCCTTTTAAATGCAGCCTATTGTTTTATTTACATTTGTCAATGAAATTCAGGGTAATTTGTTTTGGATGATTTTTATAGCACTTCCTATTGTAAACCGCTTGCATTTTATCATTACTGCTTGGCTTCATAAACTAACTGTACTGGGAAATTTTTCTATTTTGTACATCCTGTACTCTTTGCGCTTGTTTTGCATGCACGCTAAGAATAACATACAGATTGTCCTGATGCATGTCAATATACCTGCATGAAATCTGCACACGTTCCCCAGTTCATGATGTTTGTAGGGCATGTTATGTTCCCTCTTCCAACCAGAGGTTTGTTTTTTGTTCCCCATTTCTTGTGTGCCTGCATGAGTCCACAAGCAGTGATGGGTATTTTTTATGTGACCCTGGACCACAAAACCAGTCATAAGTGGCACGGGTGTATTTGCAGCAATAGCCAACAATACAAAATCATTGTTTTATGCCAAAAAAAATTAGGATATTAAGCCAAGATCATGTTCAATGAAGATATTTTGTAAATTTCCTACTGTAAATATATCAAAAATGTGGTTATCATAGTTATATGGACTTTAAAGGCGATTTTCTCAATTTTTTTCCATTTTTGTTTTGCACCCTCAGATTCCAGATTTTGTCAGGCATATATTGCCCTGTCCCAAAAAATCATACGTCAATGGAAGGCACAATTTAAAAAAAATTACCCTAAAGTCCAGGGTCACACAAACATACAAGAGAAAGACTTTTTGCACATCAAGCAAGACATTATAAATTAAACTTTTTGTTGATCTAAATCTAATGTCACTAGTATGCTGTATTTATCATGTTTTCAAGAGGAATATGATTAATGTCCTTTAAAGGGACACTCCACAATTGATTTTTACAGTTTTGGAATCCATTCAGCCGATCTCGGGTCTGGCACTACCACTTTTAGCATAGCTTAGCATAATCCATTGAATCTGATTAGACCATTAGCATTGCGTTAAAAAATAACCAAAGAGTTTCAATATTTTTCCTATTTAAAACTTGACTCTTCTGTAGTTGCTTTGTGTACTAAGACCGACAGAAATTAAAAGTTGTGATTTTCTAGGCAGATATGGCTAGGAACTACACTGCAAAAAATGACTTTCTTGATTAGTATTTTTGTCTTGTTTTCAGTAAAAATATCTAAAAATTCTTAAAATAAGATGCTTTTTCTTGATGAGCAAAATGCCCTAGAAAATAAGTACGGTGCAAAAAATTATTTTCAAGAAAATATTTTCTTATTATTTTTGTCTTGTTTTTAGGAAAAAGATCTAAAAATTCTTAAAATAAGATGCTTTTTCCTAATGAGCAAAACGTCCCAAGAAAATAAGCCTAGTTTTAGACCAAAAATATCAAATATAAGTGATTTTGTGCATAAAACAAGCTAAGAATTTTTTTTAGAATTTTTCTTGAATTTAGCGTTTAAGAAAATTTTTCACGTTTTTTTTTTGCTTGTTTTATGCACAACATTTTGCAGTGTAGGGCTGGGTATCAATTCAGATGTTCCAGATTGATTCGATTTACAAGCTATCCATTCGATTCTCGATTCAATTTTCGATTCCGGTTCTAGGATCGATTTTTATTCTCGATTCAACTCAATGAATATTGATTTAATGCAAATACTATATTAATAAAAAAGAACAGTGAACAGCAGTTTACAAGTGGGTAATTAATAAAAAGAAATTAAAAGCCACAACACTATCGTCGTCGTCTTGCTTGCGAAATCTAAAATGCTTCCATACTGTACCTCTGACTTTTTATGTGAAGGTGGCATCAACGTCAGTAATGCAGAAGACTAGTAATTAGATTAACATTAATCTTATGTTCAATGTTTGCAGAAATAAATAAATAAAAATCGATTCTGCTCTTTGAGAATCAATATTGAATTGACCACGTAAAAAAAATAGATTAATCGTAAAATAATTTTTAGTTTTCAGAGCAAAAATTTCTAATTTAAGTGATTTTGTGCATTAAACCAGCAAAAAAATCTGCCAATGGGGTAAGCAAAAAAAAAATTTCTTAAACACTAAATTCAAGAAAAATTCCTCAAAAATGTGCTTACCCCCTAGGTAGATTTTTTTTGCTTGTTTTATGCACAAAATCACTTTAATTTGATATTTTTGGTCTAAAAACTAGACTTATTTTCTTGGGTCATTTTGCTCATCAAGAAAAAGCATCTTAATTTAAGAATTTTTTGCTATTTTTACTGAAAACAAGACAAAAATACTAAGCATTCTTTTTCTTGAAAATCATTTTTTGCAGTGTATACTCTCATTTTGGCGTAATAATCAAGGACTTTGCTGCCTTAACATGGCTGCAGGAGGCACAATCATATTAAAATAGTCTGAAAATAGTCCCCAGCTATTGAAAGTTACCAAGGGGACTATTTTCGGGCGTCATATCATCAAACTTCGGTCTTAGTACACGATGTAACTACAGAAGAGTCAAGTTTTAAATAGGAAAAATATTGAAATTCTTTGGTTATTTTTTAGCGCGATGCTAATGGTCTAATCAGATTCAATGGATTATGCTAAGCTATGCTAAAAGTGATAGCGCCAGACCCGGAAATCAGCTGAATGGATTCCAAAACGGTAAAAATCAAATGTTTAACTCTAGAGGATCTGAAAAATGAGCATATTTTCAAAAAAAGTGGAGTGTCCCTTTAATATCCATCCTTTGAGGTTTTTTTCTTAACATTCGTATTGATTCTCATCTTATTCCTTGTGGCTTGTGGTTTATTGTCCATAATATTGGATGTTTCATTGGATGTGTTACTGTTGTATTTTTGGAAGTGTCCTGACTGAAATTTTGTATACACCAATAAAATCTCACTGTATTTATTGTTTTCCTTAGGTGTATAAGGGAGAAGAGACGTCCTTTCAATTGTTCGGCCTACAGTGGAACACAGACTACCGGCTGCGAGTGTTCGCATGCAGGCGTTGTACAGACACCCATCAGGAGCTGTGTGGGGCCTTCAGCCCTTCCGCTCACTTTACACCACAGCGATCTGACGCCACACTGATCTTGGAGGCCGATGTCACCAGGGCGCCCATGGGCAGAACCCTTACAGATGAACAATTTGCCGGCCTCATAGTTTTTGGTGTGGCCTCTCTCTCTGTATTAATCGCCTTCCTGCTTCAGCTTCTAATTTAGACGCTGGAACATTGAGTGTATGAAATGTTCCCGTCTGATGGCTACGGTTTATAAACTGCAGATTGCAAAACGGTTATTGCAAGTACTCGAATTATTGGTCATTGACCTGCTTTTTATACCTGAACAATCACATGAACAGATTTGGCTTTTTTTACAAGGTAAGTCACAGCTTGTGCGAATCATTTATGATAAAACATTCTGCTCTTTGTCTTTATTTTTAAACTTGAGATGCTGTCGTATATTTTCATAGTATCAATGGTATTTTTTAATGGAGATTTTTAACACTCGAACTATGGGATCATATTATGTAAGCATAGTACGGATTGCAAGGAATATACGTTGTACTGTCTGTCTCTTTTTGTCCTCTACAATATTCAAGTATACAGCATCAATGATTTTCCCATTGGTTTTTCCAAGGTTTTATTCTGCCCTCCGTATAAATTAAAAGAGGGAAAGACACGAAAACACCAGAAACTGTCAGTCCAAAGAGAGTCACATGACAGTCTTTGCAATTAGCAATATACAATTTAGTGAAGTCTGGGATGTTTGTACCTCAGGGACTTGGGAGGGCCAGATTTCTTTTTATATACACAAATCCAAATCATTTCAAATCTGCTGCTCACAGTATTCCATTAACCTTCGATCACATTGAAGAGGACACGGTCATGTTTACTAGCTCTGTCCTTAACCAAAGTTAGTGAGCAAATAACAGTTTTGTTAGATTTATTTATGCTATATTCTTGTACTTTATCATGCAAATCACAGTGCAATCTTCATTTATTTATTACAAGATCAAATGAACTGTCATATTCATATTTTCCTCATGTAGCATGTCTTTTTATGTTTTATTATTTTTCCAAATACAGCATTAATATCATTAACCTGTCTTATTTTAGATATATATTTTGTATTCTGTTTTTGTAGCGAAATTCGCTCTATGGTATATCTTGTGATTTTCTACCTGCACAAACGACAACAACCAAGGTTTATTTTAACTTTAGTCCTCACGTAGTGTTTATGCATTGTTGGATGTTTTAGGCAAACATTCCATTTATTTTTAATCAAGAAGTTGAAGTAACTTGACACTAGAAAAACTTGAAGTGGAATCACTTGAAGAATAGACTTTGTTACTTTTAATTCAACTCAAGACCCAGAATCCATTTTTTTTAAGTGCAAAAAGAAATGTTTTTAAAACTTTGTTGCTTTTTTATTTGCAGTTTTAGGACATCAGGTAATAAGTGACCTAAACATAGTTTTCAGTGCTTGCATATAAAATCATTCCATGTTACCATTTTTAAAATATAACAATGTCACATTTATTGATGTAAAATTATAATCGTAGACATTATATTTAAAAAAAAAAAACCCTACCATATCAGTTTAAATGTATAGATATTGAAAATACTACGCTTTTGTATTTAAGATGATTATGTATCTGTAGCATATATGTAATATATTTATACACAATAAATTTTTTTAAATTTCGAAATTGATTCCTTTGTGAAGTTTACTTTTTAATAAGCTTGTTTTATAATTTCCTGTCATGCTAATTTTACTCACAATATCAATAAAAACTTTTACAATTTTATTTTTATTTTTTGTTCAGTAGATTTGAACAGACAGACATCATGTGGTTGTTATTATTAAGTGTGTGTTTGTCTATAAATTTAAACCTAAATAATACAGTGTGACATTAAGACCTAAATGTATTTTACATAAAACATCCCAAAAAAGCCATTATAGAAACAAAATATTAAATATCTCATATTTTCATTACAAAAAAACATACATTCATTTCTGTAAAGATCATTAAATATCTCCACCCAACGATGTGCAATCTTTACAAGCAACTTGTACATTTAAATGACACTATTATTAAGAAAAAGCAATACATGCTGAGTGCTTAAATTAAATACAAGACTTTCACAAACTTGTAGTAAGTGCACTTCATCATGATTCAAAACACAACTAACATAATCTGATAACACAAGCATGTTGCAGGACATTTATCATTCAGCACCATTGTACTTTCTCCCACATATAGGGTACAATGTTGAAGTGCTTACCTCTACAGTGTGCTGTCATCCAGTATATAGGCAGTTTAAGGCATTTTGGGGTAGTGTGCATACAGTATGTACAGTTTGCATGGATACAAGGGTGTAAAGGGAATTATGACAATGCTGGTTTGTGTGCAGATGATGGTAATAATGTATATGTGCATAACCATTTATATATTTGGTGTATTGTAAATAGCCTCTGGGTACAAAAACGATTGAAATAAAAAAGTGAAAAGGCAATGAAATGGTGACAGACAAAACTCCATGCAAAAGTGAATAGGACAAGGTGGATTTGTTGGTATGTTTACGGTTAAATACAGACTCGGATGACTAAAGTATCAAACACTCTTCAAAATAAAGATTCCCGAAAGAGAACATCCATAAAACCTTTCTATTAGACAAAAGCTTCTTTATACACTCAGAAATAAAGGTAGGTACAAAAGTTGTCACTTGGGCGATACCTTTTTAAAAAGTACACTTTTGTAACTAAAGGGTACACATTTGTTCCTAAAAAGTACATACTGATACATCAGAAATACATGTCTGTACCAAAATTGTACATATTAGGCCCTTATTAAAAGGCACCGTCCCAGTGACAACATGTATACTTTTTTTTTAGAGTGTTAGTGGCTAAATGTTTTTCAGTTTATATAAAGGTAAGAAAGAAATGTATCTTTGACTAAAACATTTCTCTAGATAGATCGAGTACCTGTATTTTTAAGAGTGTATCAAATGCATATTCTCAATGTGAGCAAAAATTCCCTGTGTCACGTGCTCCAGCTGGGTTCATTCCACACTGAGAAACTCTCCGCGTTCACGATGTTCTGCACCGAGCGTCCGGGAGCGCGCCTCATTCCGAACAGTTTGCACGCCGCGCTCCTGTACTTTTTGGACATGATGTTGTAGAGGATGGGGTTGATCGCGGCGCTCAGGTAAAACAGCACAAAGGACACCAGGTTGCAATATTCACTGATTTGGGAGATTAAAGGGGAATTGGCTTCGGACGACTTGGAGAACAGATACCGACCCACGTGGAAGGGCAACCAGCAGAGGACAAACGCAAGAACCACCACAGCTGAGAGACGGAGAGATTTGAAACAACCCATTAGACAATATTATAAGCAGCTTTGTGAAATTATAGTTTACGCGCACACTGCCACTTTATTGTTTGCTGCAATACATCCATATATACACTATTAAAAATAAATGTGCTAAGGTCCTGTTGTCTTTGTGGTTTATTGTTTCTTATGCAGAGGAATTAACAAAATAAAACTTGATTGTACCAAAGTACCGTTACGCGTAAAGTTCACCAAGAAAGTTTTGTTGTTAAATAATGAGATTTTTTTGTATTATGCCAATTATGCTTCCTATATGTTTCCATTGTAAAACAGTGGATAATTGCGACAACATGTCAATTATATTTGTATTAATGCAAGCTGCTGCGTTGCATGGCAACAAGATAGTTATGCGTATGATTTATAAACTTTTTCTGATTACGATTATTAACCCAATGATATCAAATTGATCAATAATATTTGTAATAATATTAGAAGGCCAATTTATTGATTCAAATTGATTCTAGCAATAGAATGTTTTGTAATGCACCTAAAGTATTTGTAAGACTTTAAAGAAACGTTAAGCTCACCCAGCATTTTGACTGTTTGTTTATTGTTCTTGTCCCGGCTAGAAACGGGTCCAACCGGGTTCTCCTTCCTTCTCCACAATCTTCTGCCGATGAGGCTGTACAGCACTGTCAAACACAGCACCGGGAGAAAGAAAAACACACTGGAGACCCAAACCATCATAGTAAGCAATCCCGACCGGATGGCGTATTCGGTCGCCTTACATTCATTGGTCTCCCAGGGATTGGTACCGTTCTCGTGCTCGACCCCGACCAGAATGAATATGGGTCCGGCGCTGCAGAGAGCCACGGTCCAGAGAAACACAATCACCCCTTTAACTCGACCCCGGGTGACGATGACTTTTGCCCTGAACGGGAAACAAATCGCGAAGTATCTTTCCACGCTCAGGGCGGTAATGTTGAGGATGGTGGAGTACGTGCAACTTTCACTAACAAACTGAAAGAGCTTGCACAGCTCATCTCCAAAGTTCCAGGGTCGGTACCGCCAGACCCGGTAAAGGTCCAGGGGCATGCACAAGAAAATCAGCAGATCTGAAAGTGCCATGCTGCAGAGGTAAAGATTGGTGGTTGTTCGCATGTCTTTGTATTTGCTGACCACCAGGATGGTCAACAGGTTGCCAGCAATTCCAACCAGGAAAAGGAAAGCACACGTCACTGTGATGCCAGTCAGTATTGGGACTGGGAATAGATGGACCGGGTACTCCACGCCAGTTGCGTTACTTTCCGTGATGTCTTCATCGCATAAAGTGATGCTGAATGGGCAGCTGGACACGTTCGTCCAATTACTCATTATGAAAAAATTCTGAGGATTTTGGTGAGTTTTATTGGTACTTCATGACTTCCTCCACGATGTTTCTTTGTATGCACATCGTACAACGTGTAAAATGCACAGTTTGAGAAGTGCACGCGAGTTACCTGTCAATGATGCGGTCTGAGCTGACAGTGGGGGATCGGAGAGACACAATATGCACCGCGCATGCGCACAGCATGCCCCGACTAATTGCAATCTTATTGCTTTCTACTTTTTGCAGACTATCTTATAGCTTATAGCGTTTGTCGCATTTGCGTTTAAACTTTAAGTATTTAAAAACAAAAATTGCGCATTATTGTATGGAAACTATATTTTAATGCGCTGGGAATTTTTTGTTCCTTTAACGCCACCTGGCGATATCCTAATGTTTCGCAATTTCATTGCATTGCGCTTATAATGCGTGTACGGAATAAATGATGAAATGATCGTTGTGCTGTCCAGGGTGCTGAATATCATCTGGTGGGCGGGGCTAGGCGGTTAGGCTGGGTTAATGTTAAAAAACAATATAGGCTAAAACATATATAAACAAATATATTTAATAAAACAATTCTTAATTGAGATTTCCTCCATGTTTAATTAATGATGATGACTCCATGTTAATGTTCTTTATAAATGTTTTGCATTTGTGGAAACTTAATCTGAGTAACCCCTTAAATTCCTGGTATGCGTCGATATCTGTATCTGAAGGTAATATGTGTCCTGTCTCCTTGTTATTGACTTCTTGAGAATAACATTGTAGGTTAATCTGATTTTTTACCACACGGTGGTAGTATTGTCACTCTTTTGTCACTGCAACTGTAGGCGTCTGCCTCATTAAAATGTCAAATTGATCCAATTGGCAACCCCAGAGTGAACATAAAGGCCTGTTATACATAAAGTCAAATATATTAAGTGAAAATTCCTTTTCAAGCTACAGTTATTATTATCATAATGTAAAGATAAAACACATCACGTCTTTATAGGATTTGCTAAAGACACACAAGAAATTATTCAGATTGTGATCTTTAAAAATATGTAAGGCTTCTTTTAAAGAGGACATATCATCTATATCTGACTTTTTCCATGTTTAAGTGCTATAACTGGGTCCCTAGTGCTTTTTTCGACCTAGAAAATGTGAAAAAGAAGAACCCATTAATTTAGTTTTGGTAAATCATTCTCTGCAAGCATGTAAACAAATAGGTTATTGAAATTTGGCTCCCTTTGTGATGTCAAAAGGGGATCTTATTCTAATAATACCACCCCTTAATCTGCAACCATTTAGTGCACAGAGAGAGAGAGAGAGAGAGAGAGAGAGAGAGAGAGAGAGAGAATTTTTTTTACATCAGTGTTTGTATTTCATCAGCTCATTTGCATTTAAAAGGACACACCCAAAAACAGCAAATATTTGCTCACACCTACAAAGTGGCAATTTTAACATGTTATAATAAATTATCTATATGGTATTTTGAGCTTAAACTTCGCATATGTACTCTGGGGACACCAAAGATTTATTTTACATTTTAAAAAAGTCTTGTGAAATGTCCCCTTTAAAGAATTTCAGACAATATTCAAATTTTCCCGCTTTTACACTGCACATCTTTAAAAACATTGTACGTTAAAAATAACACAATGCTTCCTGTGTGGTTTGTCATTTATGCAGTGACTCGAGGAATGTTTGACTTCTCATGCATGCAGAGGCATTGACATGGGACGATTAGCAAGGTAAGATAAGTTTCTGCCCTTTAGAGATACTTTAAGATTAGATGAGCACCTGATAATGGCATAATGCCGAAAGTATGTGAAGTAATCGCTACCCATAAACTTAAAAACATGATCTTATCTTAAAAAACACTTGAAGAGATAAATTATTCAACAGTGGAGTAGTTTATCCATGACAATATATGTTTGCTCAGAAATTAGTTAAAAGGCAACCAATGCTGCGTTACTGGACATCATGCCTAAAAAACTGTCTAGGTGGGCAGATTTTGAGATGCCGTATTGCGTGTTTCCGGTGCAGCTGCGCTGATAAATAAAAGCTGCGGTCAAGTTTATGTCGCAAGCCGGAGCCTCGTTTGAGGTAACGTAGTCCTACTCAAGGCTTTTAAATGTGACAGTGAATTATTTACATATCAAATAACATAAAAATTCACGCCCCCAAGAGCACACACAAGCGCGCGCACGTTTTTTAGCTTTCTAAATGAAGCCATAAGTTACTACCTTTGTTTTTTATTAAAAGCTACATCTAATAGCTATTAATAAATAACAAATAACCCTAACAACAAAAGAAGACGTCTGCATTTATAGAAATAGTCTTATAAGGACCACAACACTCCCGGACACACAAGAAAACACGCACAACCAGACTATACTACATGGTTGCCAGATCTGCTTAACAAAACCAGAGCAATGACTCTACCCCAAATACCAAAATGTAAAAAATGTGACCCTGCCTGAGACAGCCCAGCTTAAGTCATTTTTTGTGATTTACTATTTCTGCTTAAAAATACAACCTTGATATCTTTAATAAGATAAGAAAATCAACGGTAAATCAATGATTAAATCAAACTTTGATTCTCCTAATCTCATCATTTGATTTTGAGACTAGTCAGCATTTCACAATAATTCATCCCATCTGTCATCCCATATACAAAAAATAAAAAACAGTAATGTAACAGTCACTGTTATTTCACAATGAATCACAAGATAGTCGTACTCATACATTCAAACAGCTGACCAACAAACTCATCCCCACTTCAACCCGCAAAAATCCGAGGATTTGGCAACAGACATACAGTAGGCTATGAACACGTGAGCCTGTTAAATATTTCCTACAAACTCCTTAATAATCATAAGTTCTGGGTTTACTCCCTGAATATGTTTCAGACATGAAATATTTACAAATAAATGCATAGAAATATGAAAACACTTAATATTACACACTCCGTGTACACGCCCATGCATTGTTTAACTGGGCGGGTCCTCACCGTAGAAGAGGAAGCGCGAGCTGTTTGATCCACGTTTCTCGTTGACTTCATTTCTCAACAGCTGATTCAAAGAGGCAAACGTCTGACACCAGTTCTTCATCAGGTACGTTTATATGACTTTACCCCAACTCGACAGATAAACTAACACAGAGCAAGTGGTTAAAGTAGTTAAGCGTTTACGCCATTGAGAACTGTTATAGTCCGTTAATGCGGTTAGAGTTTGAAATGCGTAGCAACATATGGAGGCAGGCGAATACAGTGGTCTGCATCATTGATGTTGAGGTATTAAAGAGACCTTTTTGGGATTCGTACATACAGCGTGTCCATGTCTAAATGTTTACAAATGTTTTTCAGTTTAATAACATAATGACAAATAATGCAGTTATGTTTAAAGCCAACACCTAGAGATTATTGGAAAGCAGGCAACCTGCTGTACCTGCATGGCAACTTTGAAAACCTGAAGTGATTACATACTGCCTACAGTATGTTTTGGTTGTCATGCCTCCTTTTGCAACTTTACATTTCATATATATATATATATATATATATATATATATATATATACACTGTAGCACGGTAACACATATGAATTTATATGTGTATGATAGATTACAATTCTGCTTTTCTTAGTCATGGATCTACTAAATTATTCTTGTTTTGGGTGTTTTGACGTTTATAAGAATGTATTACAGTCTGGCCACATTACAACATGACTGTATACAGTACAATCAAATAATAGTCAGATTGACACCAGTTCATGTGTAATTAAGGATCTTAAGGATCTAGTCTACGGCAAACAGGGAGTGTTTGGTTGACTTAGTGGGCTGCGGCTGTATTACAGACACTGTATTTCCTAATTCAGGGTCCAATCTTATCTCTTTAGTAACCATTGTGATTTCAATTTGATCATTTAGGTCACTAAACCAATCAGATTTCAGGACCGAAGATAGGAAGCTTTAAGTGTATAGGGTGCTTTGTATACAAATGAAAGTAAATAACGTTATCCTTCATATCTGACATGTTACCACTCATTTAGATAGCGTGAATGTGTTTAACAGAGACGTTAACTGTGTAGTTATCATTCACTTTCGATGGGTGTGGTTACTGAGGCTCAGGATCTTGAGATATGACCGATTACTGCGCAACTGTCACGTTTAGCTTTATGTCCCTATAGTAGTACACCTTTGTACATGTGGTATCTGCTAATGTAATATACATTGATAAATGGGTTGCCAGGTTACACGGTTGCTGAACTGGCGTTTGTAGCCTGTGGCGACATCACCCTTTTTCCTCTTCTAATGCACTGAGATAAGCCGATAAGTATTTTGTTTCCATCATATCCCTTTGTTTTATTCAGATTTCAATTTGAATGTTATTTATTTATCCTCGCTTCCCATTATTTTTGTACTTGCACATTTTTTTACAAATCTGACCAGACGTACATTTCACTTCAAGTTGTTTCCTGTAACTATTTATGTGACAAATGAAGAAACTGAATACAATAACACGTTCGCTCAGTGGACACGTGAGAAAAGTTTTAAATGAAAGCTCTTCTCAGTGTGGTTTAAGTGGTGTTGTTTGCTCTCGTTGTGGTCGACAGTGTCACTCTTTGCATCCTCTATGCAAAAGCAATACATGAGACCATGACAAGAAAATAGTTTATTGTCCTGTCTTTAATATGTTTAAGCAACCGAAATGGCCAAAGCATGGAAACTGTGGTGTACTGTATGTGCTATTTTTGTCATGGCGGACAGGAAGTTGAATTCAAAAACGGACGATTAGACACAGTTAAGTATGTTGACATGTATTTAGGGGTGTGAGCTAGTTTGTATATTTGGGACTGCTTTGTGGAACTGGATTTTTCATACATGATGTGATATCTGTCATTGTTTCAAAATGGCATGCAAAAATAGGCACGGTTGGCGATGTGGTGTTGCACAATGTCCTGTATAGACTCTAAGCTAAAATAAAAACAGTTGGGAGATTGCAGTGGTTGTGGTTTGAGATTTGAGTCAAGCATACTGAGATGCATTTGCGACTCACTTTCCCTAAGTGTGGCAAGACTCTAAGCTTGATAAATGTCCTGTGACCACAAATTCAGAGTCACTCTGCCTGTTGTCACCTCAGGAACAAGCAAATATCTGTAATTTTTGTGATATAATAAAGAAAAGTTCAAGTAATTGCTAAACTTGATTCTGGTTAGATAAAAAGACAGTAATGCATTGTATACAACAGACCTTAATTAAACTACAAGCCATCTTTAATCAAATCAGTAAGTAGTAATTATATTAAAGCCATTTGCTTGCAGGGTTTAAGGGAGGAAATAAAAAATGCTGAATGTGTTTGTTACCACCAGAGGGCGCCTGCTTAACAGATTTGGAGTCTTTATCAATTTTTTTGCATGATTCTTGTAGCAAATTGGTATAAATTCATGTACCGTTGAATAAGAAGCACATATAATGGTTACATCCTACTCAACAGCCGGCCTTGTTTTTTTCTCAACAAGGAACCAATGGAATGTAATGCAGATGAACCAAACAATAGGCATGCTTATTTGAATAATTTATTGTATACATAAAGAAAGTAGGTTTGTGCACGATGGGCTCAGTGACTGCCGTATCGTCTGATTATTAGTATGTCACATTAGGGACTATAAAGGTCAATAAAAATAATATAAAGTATGTTGTGGCACTGCCATTGAATTCTTAGTTATAAGTCCATTACAAACTGTAGGCAGGATGCATTTTCATTAGCACATTCAAATAGCAGTGCATATTATATAAATGCCTGCCGTGAATAAATCAACACTGTCGTCATCATGAATCCATATAATGTTGCTTAAGCTTAATGGTTAAAATAAGGCTTGTTTTAGATTTTATGCATCATCTCCGCCAACGTAATACGAGTCATTTGCAACAGCATGGTGTTTCTTATCACATTGAACCATCTTATCATTAACTTTTAGACACTTTTTGCATTTTTTAAGTTTCCCCCATCAGTACAAGAGCCACAAGTCTTGCATTTGAAATATGGGTACACGCGTACATATACTGTGTGTTTTGGTGGGTGTGTATGGACTGTCTTGTCATGTGCCATACAGCCCTGCAAGGAGATGAGCGTTTAATAACAGCTTTCACTTGGAGACGTGAGGAAAAGCACTGTGTGGTCTAAAGCACAGCATTGTTTTGAACGCCACGCTTTTCCGAGAGTCCAGGATATCATGCTGCTTATGCAATAGATTAAAGGTATAAAATGACATGATGAGATGCAAAAGGACTATGCAATGATTCAATATGTTTGTATATATATAGCATACAATGCACTCGTCATAATAAAGAGGGATACGGACATTAGACTGAATCATTGCAATGAATCATTCAACATCTTAAGGGATCTGCTTGCTTTTTGTCATCACATGAGGTTTTGTATTTGGCTTTTTTATAAATAATCTTCGTAGGAACAATGCGTACTGTAAAGCACTATACAAATGTTATATTGAATCATTCTAACAAATATTAACCTGGACAGCGCCCGCACGGAGACGCCCATCTACAAGGTAAAGTCTGGAAAACATAAAAAGCTCTCCCTGGCATTGGACTGTAAATAAACTTGGAGGAGAAGTATGCTGGTACCTAACTGTTAAGAATATGGAGGCTCTTCCTCTTTTTGACATGTGACCACTTGGTTTCAGCCCCATTTGCACCCCCCCATCACACTTGCTCAAATACTTCAGCACACACTGCCTGTCTGCTTGTGAGCTGTGTATTTATGGTCAGTGAATGCTTGCTTGGCTGTGTTACACGACTCTGGTTAGCTTTATTCGCCTTTCATCTGAAGAGAAGCAAATCGTAAGGACGACTTAAATGATGGGGGTCTCTCTGCCTCCGTGCGGGCAGGTTAGTGAACACGTTTTTTAAATCAATCAAATTTCATCTTTCAATTTTCAAGTGTAGATCTTAACATGTCTATATTAATATTTAGATCAAGGGATTTATATATAAATAATGTTTGCATAAAGTAAATGCATGTCAAAAATATTTAAACTCATTTTATCATGGCTCACTTGCTGTTGTAATGGCTTTTTACAATTTTAAAGCCGTTTTAAAACATTGTGCAAAGAGCTATACTAAAAAAAATTACAAAACTATCAGTCTTTAATAAGATCTGCATTTGCATTTGCATGCATGTGTGCTTTCTGTGACTGTATACAGTACATATGTGGGTGAGTGTGACTCACTGTGTTTGTTAATATAGCCACAGAATTTATTTCAAAACAACCGCAATAATAGTATTGGAATGCTTGTTAGGGTTAGTTATGGTTAATGATTGATTTTTTTCTTGGGAAGTCACCTGAATCAAGTTGTTTTATTAGAAAGAGCAAGTTAAAGTGCATGTGTGAGATACTAAATGCATCAGCGCTTAGAATAGCATGGGCTCGATTCGCCCCATTTTGGACCCCTTTGCGGCATTGCCAGCATCTATAACCTTATAATTCTTGCCAACCCGGACACACTGCCTTGTATTTGCATACCGTAACTAATAATAAAAACGTGGCTTGTTAGGAAATCTGTCTCTGTGCGGAAGATGGTTTATATTTTAGACAACCAAAGCCCTAATTTCCCTCCGAACCTTTATGAATGACAGCTGACGTTCGTATCTGAGTAAAATGCTAATGTATGAAATGAGGTTTAGAAACTATAACCAGGAAGTACATTTGCACCAATACCAGTTTGACTGGATGTTATATACAGAGCATTTACTACTACAGGGTCCAGAGAGCAAGAAATATGGATACGCTTCACCGGGTTGTCCTTCCCGTTGATCACACTAGGACACAATATCCCCTTTTCCTTCTTTGTGCATGAAAAGACTTGGTAATTTGCCAGTGCCACAGATACCTTTCATCCAATGCCACAGACAGGGCATTAATTACAGGAAAAGTACAGAAGGGGCAAAGCTGTGGAGCAATGAATGCATCACAGTATCTGTTCAGTCGCTGAATTCAACCGTACTAAAAGTTTTCATCGAGCAAATAATTTAATGCCTTAAAACACAAAAACGACATTTTAACATATACCATTAAAAACTTGTAGGTGGTTGCCATGGCAATTTGATTCTGCAGTTGCTGAAGTGTTCAGATTGGGGTGTTTATATGCCTGTACTGTTGGAACGCCCGACTGAAACAGGATAGTGATGCATGTTATTTTATATTCATACTCTCCCAATGCAATTCAAACACCCTGGACAGTGTTACAGTATGTGCTGCAGCATCTGGACCAAAGCAACTACAGTGAAAACACAGCCTTGTGTGCAAGGTCATCCCTAAAACAATATGAAATTGTGACGTGCGAGATTGATGCTGTTTGTATTATGAGTATAGGTATGTGACCTCTCAATGGTCAAGTTATTTATTTTAGTGGTTTATTCAACTGCATCATATCATTAAACCTCCCTATAGGACTTCATGACAGATGCATCTTTATCTTAACTGTTCACAATAGTGGTGAAAGTTTTCTCTGTGTATGTTGCCGAAGCTGTCAATGTGGTATTTGCGAGATTCGATGCAAGTGTGAATTTTTGTTGTTTTTGCAGACGATGCAGGACAACCGGAACGTAGCTTGCCATCTAAGCACCCGAGGACAAAAGAGTTAAAAATACAAATGTATAAATATATTTATTTGGCATATGCATTTATTTGTAGCAGTTTAATTACGTAAGGCTTTTAAGTAGGGATGCATAACGATTAATCGCAATTAATCTATAGCAAGAATAAAAGTTTTTTGTTTACATATATGTGTTTAAACGGTATATAATAATTATGTATGTATAAATATGCACACATGCATGTATTTAATTTAAGAAAAAATATATATTTATATATTAAGTATTTATATATAATATAAATTATACATAAATATACACATGTATATACATTTCTTACATATATACATGCATGTGTGTGCATTTATCCATACAAAGTTAATATACACTTTTATTTTGCTATAGATTAACCACGATTAATCGTTATAAATATTCCTCTTTGTTTTATGTAAATTATACAATATGTGAACATTCAAATAACCTTTTGCCTTCATACACCTGTCAAACACACAGTGAAAGTGAGTGACCTTTCATACTAGATACAAATGCTAACCTTATCCCTCTCAAGAAAAAAATATATTTATATATTAAGTATTTATATATAATATAAATTATACATAAATATACACATGTATATTCATTTCTTACATATACATGCATGTGTGTGCATTTATCCATACTAAGTTATTATACACTTTTATTCTGCTATAGATTAACCACGATTAATCGTTATAAATATTCCTCTTTGTTTTATGTAAATGATACAATATGTGAACATTCAAATAACCTTTTGCCTAACGATTAATCGTGGTTAATCTATAGCAGAATAAAAGTGTAACTTTGTATGGATAAATGCACACACATGCATGTATATGTAAGAAATTTATATACATGTGTATATTTATGTATAATTTATATTATATATAAATACTTAATATATAAATATATTTTTTTCTTAAATTAAATACATGCATGCATGTGTGCATATTTATACATACATAATTATTATATAAGTTTTTATAAGTTTTTAATGGTATACTTTTAACATTTCCATCATATATTTGTTAAAAAGCTTTCAGCTTTAAAGTGGTCCTTCTTGTTTTAAAGGGTCAACCAATATGGTAAATTGCGATTAGATTTAAATCAAATAATGTAAATGGGTTTCTGCAAGGGATAAGGTTAGCATTTGTATCTAGTATGAAAGGTCACTCACTGTCACTGTGTGTTTGACAGGTGTATGAAGGCAAAAGGTTATTTGAATGTTCACATAAGTATTGTATAATTTACATAAAACAAAGAGGAATATTTGAATGAACCTTTACAGGTATTAGTGTAACTGTTGCATGGATTTTTAGGGAGAAAGCATTTTGTGTCAATACTTGCTCTGTGTCCTCTAAATACTTCAAAACACAAAACATCGTATGAAGTCCCTTTAAAGCAAACAAGTGCATTTAGTCAAATTGGCAAAATCCTTGGGTATCTTTTACCATTAGCACAAGTACAGTCCTTATATATTTGAATAGGGAAAGCAGAATATTGCCAAGGTTTTGTTCCAATAAAACAATCCAATAATATCATAAACGAGATATATTTAGCTACATTTTTGTTTAAGCTGTCATTCAGAGAAACCTGTTTATGTTGTTGCACTAGGTATTCATGGCTGTAATATGATCGAACATGTATCAAGTTTTTCATTTGCACTTTTGGATATACTGTACAGAAAGAAGTTGAAACACAGGGCATGAAAATTGGACATTAGCAGCTCATAACGTCAATGGTTTGATCCCATGCAGCACACATACTGATCAAATGTATAGCTTGTAAAGAACTGTAAGTTGCTTCGCTTTCTGCCGAATGCAAATGTGTTGCTGGTTTGAGTAAGATGAGCTCAGCCCACCACTGTTTATAGCGTTTAGCAAGAACTTTACTCCACTTTTAATCAACATGAGGAAATGCACAATTTGTCATACAGAAACTAACAATAGTTTTGTTTCTCGGAGATGGTTGATTTTCTTCCTTTAAAGTCTGTAAAACTGTAACTTTGATCACAAAGTAATAGCACACCTATCCAGAACAAACTATATTTGACTGAGGTTGTTGCATGCTATAGTTAAGGAACAGTTTATTTTTGTGTGCATAAGCTTATCCACCTAATTTACCGGGTCTAGACTGTTTTGATAGCCCAACGTACGCAATATTATGTTCCTTAAAAATTAGATTGTCTTAAAGGAAGTGAAAGCAGGTCTATTTTAGTCTTTCTTTCTGGAAAATCCTTTTTGTAATCACTTTACAAATCCGCTAACAGATGATTCAACAGAGATGCTAATGATGATTGTAATGCCTTTGATGGTCTCGGATCACCTCCATGGAAACAAGAACTGTGCTTCAACAGCCCTCCACTACAAACATTTAAACATATCTTACAAGAAAGCAACACTGGTGTGCATTTTGAGACAAAACAATGGCACTGATATATGTTAAGATATGTCAATGCATGTCAAACATGCATTTTAGTCTGGGACTAGGATAAACCCTGTCCGGGAAACCACCTCCGAGTGTCTATAGCCAGATTTAATCAGAAATGATTTAATCATAAACCTGGACACTGCTGGCCAGCTCACACACCTGTTTTGAAAGCTTTTAGGATTGATGTTGTTGTTAGGGAACATACTGTTGTAACAAAGTATGCAAAGTCTACAGTGAAGTGTCATTCTGTTTCTTTCATTGATAAAAAAAATTACTGTAGTGAAATATAGGGGCGGTTACACGGACAGGGATTAGACTAGTTCGAGACTAATATAAATTTAAGAACTGTCCAAACTGAAAACAACTTGCACTGACATATCTTAAAATACATCAGTGTCCTTTGTTTTCCCTCAAATTCACACAAGTAATGGTTTTAGTAAGGCATGTTTGTTATATCTTCTAATTAAACTAAGGCCTAGTCTTGGTTTAAGCTAATCCCTGTCCGGGAAACCACCCCATAAAGTCTAGATTGGACTAGAAGAAATGTTTCAGGAAGTTTATTTATAATATAACTCAAATGTATTTTAATTGGACAAAGGTCAAAGTTGAGGTTTGTTGTGATGTGAATAATTGCCACTGTGGTAAATGAAGTGTATTGTATGGACTGTGCTTGGTTTTGTATTTGGTGTATTTATTCCTGCCTGTTGCTAGTGTTTAATAGGAATGAGGAACAGGATACTGCCGTCTTTTCTGAGATGCCTACTTTAACTTTTATTTGTAGGCTAGGTTTCTAATCCTCATTTCCATTCCCCCACAAAATCAAACCACAGACAGACACGCATACTGGGTACTACTGCTCTCGAAGGAAATTGCCAACAGCGAGTCAAATTTTGTCTCTCTTCTTTACTTTTCTAGCTTATGCACATGCTTAGAAAAATTAAATATTACCTATTAGTCTTTCACCCTTCAATTAGTGGTAATATAGTAAATAGAGTTGTTTGTGTAATGTGTAAAGTTAAAGCTTTTTCCATAGTCAGTTGAATGCATAAATCCTCCACCTATCTCTAAGACTAAGGTGCAATAAATCCCTTACCATAGGGAAATGAACGTGCACAATTCCCCCCACTATAATGCACAGTGTTCCCACGGGTCCTTGAAAGTTTGTGAATCTGGGGAAAATATTCAAGGCACTGGGAGGTTTTTGAAAATATACATACCGGTACATAGATACAGGTCATTAAAAGTGCTTGAATCTATTTTATGCAAGAAGTTTTCTGGAAAACAATCCATATTATTCCCTGTGTAGTGTAGGATAATATCATACAATTTCTAGCATTTTAAGCACACATGCTAAACTGTTTGCTTTAAATGCTTTCATCTTGGTATGAATCAACATTCGCATACAGAAAATGCTTTTTTGCATAGTTGTGTTTGACACATGAAAACGTCTGGTTGAATTTGATATACGGTACACGTTTAGACGCACTTAACCCTGGAGGCGTCCCCAAAGTGTCATCGCAGTGATGCAGCGCGAGTTCCCTCAAAAAGGAACCGTAACAATGTATCTTAAAATGTAACACGATGTAACCTTGCTCTCACTTGAAATGTGTCCCCACTTTTAGTCCTTGAATTGAGTGTACTGGACCTGGAAAGGTCTTGAAAGGTTCTTGAATTTGAAGTTAACTAAGGTGTGGGAACCCTGAATGCAGTATGTTACTTCAGTTTGCACATCCGCATCAGTCTATCTGTCTGTCTGTCGATCGATCGATCTGTCATATTCTCCTGGTAAAAATCTGTTACTCTGTTTTGATTGAAAGGAGTGCCCTGGCTGGCTGGCCGATTGTTAGCCATGCTGCGACAGCAAGAACCCACAGTCAGCACCCTGCATCTGGTGGCCAATGATATGACCGATATCATGGAGAACTTAGACACACGAGAACTCGACATTGGAGAAGGGGAAGATGAGTTTGACGCCCAGGACCCTGGCAGTGCAGGTAAAGGAACCAAGAGATAAAATCTGTCCTGCACAAAATTCTCTGAATTAAGAAAGATTTTTTCATATTATATTAAACTTTCTCACACAGTACATTACAATACATTAAACCCTTCAAGCACCCCACCAAAAGCCCTAATACCTCTTTAAGTCAGGTTAAACACTGATCATTTATAAATGTGTCTACAGAAAACTACATCCCCTTCTCAGCCGTGTATAAAACAAGAGGCTTTAAGGAATCTGGAGCGCGCGTGTTTATTCCCGCTGTTCCCATAACCGCCAAAATCTTGGAGGTGGAACGCTTCACTTCTGCCCAGGATCGCTTCAACGTCACCAAACAGAGAAGCGTTTCTAAGGTAAGGTCTACCCCTCCCATTCTCTTTCATAAAGTGTTAGTATGTGGGATGAAAAGGGAAAATTTGTTGCCCAGGAGACTTGGAGGTTGCCAAGGCAATTTACATGTTGTCCGGGAGATTTGGACACCATATACAAAAATACTTAACACATGCAAAAATTGCGTTTCTGCAGAATAACAACAATATAAAAAGTCTTGTCATCAGTCATTATTCATGTTTAAGGATGCAGCTTATTTCAATTTTATGAGATCTCTACTGTAGCTCAATGGTGAACACTAAGCATTAGCAACACTAAGGTCATTGGTTTGACTCCCAAGGGAACACATGTATAGATTGAATGCATTGTAAGTCGCTTTGGATTAAAGCATCTGCCAAATGCATCCATGTTGTAAATATTGAAAAATGGCAATATTTTGATGTGTCCAGGTGGTTCCTGCAGTATTTAAGATAGAAATGAAACATGGAAACTTCACCTGGTTGATAAAAAGGAAGGAAAAACATTTTATGGAGCTTCATAGAGAACTTCGCACTTACAAGACCTTCATGCGAATACCACTGCCCACCCGCAGGTAACAGCTGGCATACTTGAGCAGATATACCATGCATCAGTGGCGAGGCCAGACATTTTTAACTAAGTGGACCTTGGTAAAATAAGGTAATAATTTTAGAATAAAGTGGTTAAAGGGACCCAAAAAGGAACATTCTGTCATCATTTGCTCACTTTCATGTTGTTACAAACCTGTATAAAGGTTTAAGTGCACATGCCCCTATTTTGACAAAACACGTGATGCACATGGTTCACATGATTCAACAAACACATTTTTTTGAAAACCCCAGCAACACACATGACACTCCGAACACTTATTTTGAATTTGTGCCCCTCGGATGAGCAGTCACGAGCTGCCACTGTACCCTTTTATGAAGCCTCACCACTGCCACGCATACTGTTTTTTTTTTTCTGTTCTGTTTGGCTATTTTTAATTCTTCTGGTCCATAGTCACGCAGAGCGGAGGCAGACTGTAAAAAGAGATCACGAACGGCACATGCCAAGTCTACCGCGGGGAGGAGGAGAAGAACTGGCCAGGGAAGAACAAGTCTCAAGTAGAAAAGTCTGTTTGCTATTGTCACCTCTGTCTTGACTGATATCTTTCAGCTGTTTGACATGTTAGCTGGTGTCCGACTGATGTGATGTGTTTGCTTTAACAGAAACAACTTGAAGAGTACTTGAATAAGCTGCTAAGGATGCCATTGTACAGAAACTACCACGCAACAGTATGTATGCATGAACAAGTGTATGGTGACTTGACTGAAATTTACCTTTTTGATCGTTCATCTGAAAATGTGAAATTATTCATGTGGAAAAAAATATAATTTTCATACATATTAATTTCTTATATTATAAAAATGTTTTATGTTAAAAATGTTTTTGAAATAGATAAAAAGCAAATAGTGCATTTTTACAAATTCAACAAAGGGTGATTACATGAAAGACGTTAAAATATAAGAGTTTTTATATTTATTTTGGATTCTTTAGTCAACAAAATTCCCACATTTGTGTTATTCCTTATTAGTTTTGATTATTTTTATTAAAAAGTTAGAAGAAAAATAAAGACCAATAATGTAATTTTAATCTGTATGCTGCATAATGCTGTATCTACTAACAAACTGCTTTTGTTACAGATGGAGTTTATTGATGCGAGTCAGTTGTCATTCATCCATGATTTGGGACCAAAAGGCTTGTAAGTGCTCCTTATTGACTCAAAACTCGGCCTTGAAAATTAGAAATTGAAGATGAGAAATTTAAATGATCCTTGACCAATTGCACAATTCTGTTTTAGAGAGGGCATGGTGCACAAAAGATCAGGAGGTCACCGTATTCCTGGACTGAACTGCTGTGGCCAGAGTAAAATGTGTTACCGCTGGTCTAAACGGTAAGTGCTGGGTCATTCTTCTTAATATGTGTGCAAATAAAGATTAAAACAACATGACATAGACTGGGTAAAATATTGATCCTCTCCTCCTTTTATGAACAAATATTATATTAAAGGGATAGTTCACCCAAAAAAGAAAATCCACCCAAAAGCATGCCCCAAAACTCAATTGCAAGGAGCCTTCCCTTAATAAAAAAAAAGGATTCCTGAAACTAAAAGTCTCCAATATATATATACTATTGGTCTTAACAGGTGGCTGGTGATGAAGGACTCATTTCTAGTGCTTATGAAACCAGACACAGGTGCCATCTCATTCGTCCTGCTGGTGGACAGGGCGTTTGGCATCAAAATGGGCAGTAAAGACACTGAGACAAAACACGGCGTCCGCATAGACAGTCTGTCCAGGTGCGTGAACTCCAACTCAAGTGGTCATCAAGTCAATATTCAGTTTGTAACAATAACATGACAAAGCTGTACGTTTCTTTCAGGACTCTGGTGCTGAAGTTCACCAGTTACCGGCACGCCCGCTGGTGGGGTCAGGCGCTCGATGAATTTGTGAAGAATTATGGCAGCAATTTCCTTAAGGAACATCGCTTTGGTTCCTTTGCTCAACAACAGAAGAACATCCCTGCCAAATGGTAAATATCACATCAGATAAACTTCATTTTGGGCTTGAAGTTGTTCCTGACTTGAACGATAGGCGTCTATCTTTTTAGATTAAATATATTTCAAAATCGCCCGATAACTAGGAGACACAGCACTCTTGTTACAGATAGATATTGGAAAGCTCCCGTGTCTTCAGGTGAAGTCTGTTTCATAGGCGTAACCTGAGAGAATGAGAGGGAGAGTGTAACCGTAGACCTCATCCTCTTTTGACCCCACAGAGGAGCATGATAAGATCCGAAGCAGTGCCTTCATTGCTGGACTGGGTTGATGATTTGTTGTTCATTGTTGCTGCATTACGCCCCATTAACACTTTTGTTTCCTGAATAATGAAATTATGTAATTAAGTTTGAGTAATATGATCGATTAGTGGTAAACACCTGGTGGTTTCACTATAACAAGGTATAAAGTTGATTTTCTAGAATGAGCAAAAACAAGAGCATCACTAGTTTCACCAAACAGCTGAAGACCTTTTTCTTCATAGTTCTAGATGTATGCATTTGACAGACACTTTTATCCAAAGCGACATGTGTGTTTCCAAAGAAATTAACCCAAGACCTTTGCGTCGAAAAAAAGTGCTAAGCTACAGGAAATTACTTTTTCTACATTTCTAATTTATTACTCTTATCTTTCATATCTGAATTACTTTAGCTTGCTCTTGAGACTTGGTGTTGCGGTTTTATGAGTATTATTTTCTCTTGCATTATTAAGTGCGTATGATGTTAATGTAAAGACATTTGCATATGAGTGTAAAGCCGGTAAACGGGTGGGTTGTACAAGAGCAGTGATAGGGCGGACAGAATTTAGATATCTTATAAGCCCCGCCCACTGATCTGTCATTCGGATGTGTTTCAGGTATGTAAACGGAAAGCAGTTTATGGAGGATGTGGCAAACGCAATGGAGGCGGCGGAGGAGGAGATCTTTATCACTGACTGGTGGTATGTTCAGATAAACCACACCCACAAATCCCACATATTCATTAACTTTCCTTTGGGTACTATTGATTTATTTTGTATCGAACAATGGCTTCATCTGTGAATCATTTCAGTAAGACAGAATGAAGTTTACTATAAATCCTTAGAAAATCTATTTCCTCGCCCTGTCCACTAAGATAACAAGAAATGGTTTGTTTGATGTTAGATCCACTGGAAGCAGAATATGTTGGGGATGATGAACAGTCAACTGGGGGTTAACATTTACATTTATGAATTTGGCAGACACTTTTATCCGTTAAAGGTATTTCTTATCCGTATGTGTGTTATCTGGGAATCAAATCAATGACCTTTGCTGTATGCATTTCACCAATTGAGCTAAATGAACGCACTTCAAAAACAGATTAACATTGACCAAAGCCCAAAAAGCGATTAAAAGAGCAAAAAATAAATACTTTGGTACACTTTCATATACACTCTCTCTAAAGGCACCTCTAGCTGGAAGCAACGACCAAAGAGATCTGTTACCTTCATCAGACAGATGCCTGGTGCTCTGTTACAACATCATTTAGTCGCTGTGCCAGATATCCAGCATGAGTTTCTCATTGTCCGTCATTTTGATGGAGAGGGTCGTAAAAATTCCGTTATAATCAATTATTATCCATAATTTTATATTGTAACGATAATAAGAAATTGAAAAGCTTTTGTTTTCGTTCACATTTTCATTAATCATGAACTTTAAGACGAGCGAATACGTCACGTTATGTTCAACACCACATGAAGCTGATAAATGAACGTTTTTCCGCAGTGACAGCGAGGCGGTAAAACCATAGACTGAGGGAAAAAACAGGTAAACCACGCGACATTTGTGCAAATGTGAAGCTAAATTCGTAGTCAAATATTAAGAAAACAAATGTCAAAATATAACCGCGATTAAATTTTGAACAAACATGTAAAAATCTTAATTGAAATCAACTAACATTAAATTACTTTCCGTGTGAGACACTGTACAGGACTCAAACATTCCTTACGATCGATCCGCCTAATAAATGCATCAAGGCAGATGATTTTGATTAGATTTTGTGTCTTACCTCAGACAGACGAAGCTTTGTTGCAGTTTTAATTTTGTTCTGAAGGCTGATTTCGCGCTCCTCTATCACCCGGAGTGTGTTGTTAAACTTCAGTAGCGCTGCGCAGATCTACCAGCGTATGACATTAAAGTATCGCGAGAGATTTTCGAGACCAACGCTTACTAATCGGTCTCGCTCGCAGTACTTTACGTAGATTAGTCCGCACAGCGCTGGGTTGTTAAACTCAGTGGTGTAGTCTATGTGATACGCAGGTATACGCCGTATACCCACTAGAAATGGTCAAGGATTTCCGTATACCCACTAAAAATAGCGCGAGGATGCGTAACAGCATGGTTTTGTGACATATTTTTAAACTTTTAGTCATAATATAGATGTGAAGCACTGATCATTAGCATGCTACACTTGCCACTTTAGCGGGTTGAAATACATATTAGGCCATATACTTCCTGCCGAACTGCGCGATCCGATCGGCGTATTAATTTCTATGAAATCAAATTACTATAGTGACGCGAAAGTGACTGGGGAGCAGACTGGTGTGGCGCCACAGGCGAGTGACAGTAAAGCACCGCGAGAGCGACTCCAGTTATCACATGGAGAAATCTGCTTTGAATCGCTCTCGCGGTACTTTGACATCACCAAGAGGTCTGCTTAGCGCCAAATGAAGTCGAACCTGCAGTGTAGGTGCTCACGCGACACTGAGAAGTGAACGAGTGAAGCAGTGCTGCAACATAAAATCCATAGAGCTTACAACGCACATGTGAGTACAACATTTAAATCATCAGTCCAGTTTATTACTTTATCTGGAGGTAAGGCTCCAAATGCAATAAAATAAGCCCGTGATATTATCCTGATGGTTTTTAGCTGCCTTCAGTTCCTCTGCATGTTTGCTTGTGCTTCACAGTGTTAAACTTTCCTTCTCTGTGTTCATTTATATATCTGCGTTCAAGATCATCTTGACAAGATGTATATGATCTTAAACTTCTGTGAGGAAATTCATGTCTGCGTTGATGTTCAGTTTAGACTTGCAAATTTTAGGCTACAGGATGGTCTTGTAATAATAATTAAGTATAAGCCTATTTTCATTTTTAGACAATGCTTATATTATATGCAAAAAAATAAGCTTTAATATCAATGACTATGCAAATTATACTTAATTCATGGTCATCTTAAATGTGTATTAATTAAAAACATATAGTTGTCAGATAATATCTATTGAAAGAGTGAATATTTTTTTCTCCTTCAATGCATGTGTTTGCCACGGATTGAAGATTGTAAACAGTTTATTTAATTTTAATTAACAGTTAAGTAACTTTTGTTCCTGACTTAGATGTTGATTAACACTAAACCAGTCTAAAAATCAGTCCAGTTTCCCCAGCTGTAAACCCATTGGCTCTAAAGTCTTTTTTTTTCTTATAATAAATTGACATGTTGATAACACATTCAGTTTATGTGTTATGAGTACACTTTCAGAATGCTCTAAGTTACATGACTTTACTGTATGCATCTGTGAGTGTGGTGGTGCTTATGAGGTGTCGCTCTAGGACGAGTGAGCATAAGGGTGAGAGGGAAAAATCACAGTATACTCACTACAAAAATCTAGACTACACCACTGGTTAAACTCAAATGCGAGCTTAAGTTGCCACCAACTGGACAAGGCTGGGAATCACATATACAAGTCATTATTGTTATTTAAAAAAAAAAAGTTACCCTCAGTATAATATTCAGAATTTTCCGTAACTGCTCAAAAAAAAGAAGCAAACTGTTGTGACGTTTACTATGTGTTTGCGCGCTTCAGCCATATCTGAATTTATGTAGGCTACACTACAGTGTGATCATGTGAGAATAGACATTTATGCATATTTGATGTTACAAATGCTGATGAGTTCACCGCTGTGTATCATGGCAGGCTGAGTCCTGAGATCTTCCTCAAGAGACCGGTTGTCGAGGGCAACCGCTGGCGACTTGACTCCGTTCTGAAACGACAAGCGGTGAGTTAATTGAACCATCACGTCAGCATTGGTTGTTTTTCTGGAAATCTATTAATATTAACTTGCGTAATTACTGTTCTGATTGCAAATGACTTGGGATTTTTTATCTCTGGCGGGGATTTACAGCAAAAGGGAGTGAAGATCTTTGTAATGCTGTATAAGGAAGTGGAACTGGCTCTTGGAATAAATAGCGAATATAGCAAACGGACACTACTTCAACTTCACCCCAATATCAAGGTGAGAGAAACAACATGCAAGGGTCATAAAAAATGAAATGATTGTGGATGATAAATTCTCCTTTGTTTTTTAGGTAATGAGGCATCCTGACCACGTGTCATCTTCTGTGTACTTGTGGGCACATCATGAGAAGATTATAGTCATTGACCAATCGGTGGCTTTCGTGGGAGGCATTGACTTGGCGTACGGCCGCTGGGATGATAGGGAACATCGGCTGACTGACATAGGAAGTGTCACCAGGACTCTTCAAGCTTCTGCAGAGGTTAGAATCCTCTCGTTTTATTGTTTCATGACATACAAGGCTTGGATTGTGGACCCCCATAGACAACCAGAGCCACCAAACCTTCTTGCAGCAGTTACTAAGATTGCCAAAATTGAAATTGAACTACCTGGGTCCCAGGTCGCTAGTGCATAAAGTGACAACCAGGGAAATAAAATGTGACTCTGTTTGTGAAGGGTTGGCAATTTGCTTTTTATGTGCTTGGTCCTCATAGATCCATTTATAAATGTACTTTGTCACACAGAACATGTCTGAAGTTTCTCCCACTATGGCCGCTTCATCAAATGGTTCCAGCGCAGCACACAGTAACGGCAAAAGTCGACCTGTGGACACCGCAGACCAGCCCAAACTGAAAGGACAAGGAAAGATCAAAAAGACTCGTTTTAGCATCCGCAGGCACCTGCAGAAACACGGGCTGGCACATGCAGACAGCGTCAGCAGCGATGAGAGCTTAGAAGACAGTGAGTACCGCTCCATTCCTTGAACCGAAATGCTTGCAAACTGACCCAAACACCCACTCTCAGCTGTTAACGCACATCATCACTGTGTTTTTATGGTCGTTGGCAGCGCTTTGATATGACTGACCATCTTATGTAACGATTTCTTTATTTACCATACAGTAAGTGTAGAAAATATAAATCATTTAATAAATGAAACCCAGTCTGTGAAAACTAAGCTAAAATTATTTGCAAGTTTGTGTTTTAATGTTTTTACAAAACATCATCCTACATATTGTAAAGAACATTCTGTGAAAATAACTTTGATATCTTTAATATTGATTGAGGAAGGTCATGTCAATAATAGAAATCTAATTTTGATGCTCCTAATCTTTTTTTTTGCATTATGAAACTTTTACAGACTATGGAGGACCACAGGAGTCATGCAAAATGTAATAAAGAACTTCAATATTTAATAACTACCTGGACAATAAAAATAGCAATTAATAGATTTGTTTAAAAATTCATTAATTAATCTATAAATAAATAGACAAAGTTATAAAAAAATCATTATGTAAGATTTTATTAGGCAATAAAAAGTGAGATTATAAAAATAACGTAGAAATGAAATATTAATCCATTAATAAATAGTTCAAATTAATATAACAATTTATAAAAACAACATAAAATACTCAATAAGTTCATCATTTTAAATTGCATTTATAAATTCTTAATTAAATAATGGAATTTCAAAATGTATTTCAAAAAGCGATTTAAAAAGAGAAATAAATAACTGGATTTATAAATTGAATTACAAATACAGGTTTAAATTAGGCATTTAAAAGGGCATTTCCGTTTAACTTTTCTGTTTTCATTTTCCCAATGATTCTCCTTATTCTTTTCGCTATTGGATTTGCTTTTCATTTTAGCCTCTCTATTTAGCTTTTCCGTGACTCTTTGGGTCCTTGCAAATGGTCAAATGAGAAATGCAAATTAGCTATGGCCAGGAGGACGTAACAAGCTCGCTGATTGGCTCTGATTGTACGTCATGCGCAGATTTATAGATCTCAGATGAGGACCCAAAGAGTCACGGAAAAGCTAAATAGAGAGGCTAAAACGAAAAGCAAATCCAATAGCGAAAAGAATAAGGAGAACCAACGGGGAAATGAAAACAGAAAAGTCAAACGGAAATGCCCTTTTAAATGCCTCATTTAAACCTGTATTTGTAATTCAATTTATAAATCCAGTTATTTATTTCTCTTTTTAAATCGCTTTTTGAAATACAATTTGAAATTCCATTATTTAATTAAGAATTTATAAATGCAATTTAAAATGATGAACTTATTGAGTATTTTATGTTGTTTTTATAAATTGTTATATTAATTTGAATTATTTATTAATGGATTTATATTTCATTTCTATGTTATTTTTATAATCTCATTTTTTATTGCCTAATAAAATGTTACATAATGATTTTTTTTGTAACTTTGTCTATTTATTTATAGATTAATTGATGAATTTTTAAACAAATCTATTAATTGCTATTTTTATTGTCCAGGTAGTTAAAAATTGAAGTTCTTTATTACATTTTGCATGACTCTTGTGGTCCTCCATAACAGACAGGGTCACGATTAAGTTAATTAATTGTTACTTTATATAAGATGTGATATTAAAATGCATTATAATAAGGATCCGTTTTCAACTAAATGTAGTTGTGCTCATGAAATTGTTCTGGTACACTTCTATATTGACTTTTTTTTAGAGTTGATTATTCTCAAATGACGAACAAAACTAATTTGTGTCATATTAGCTCTTAACGGTGTTTACGATTGTAAGAATGCCCCTTTTTCATAGGCTTTTCTAACAGTATTTGCAGCCAGCAAAATTTGATCCCTCTTAAATGGATTGAGCTGAGGGTGTCCATGCCCTCCTGCTTGTATCCCAGCGGTAAGAGTCCAGCTCGCGTGAGATGTTTAAAGTTGCATCTCTGTGAAACGTTGCCCCCAATTTAGATTCATGATCTGGATTGACTTGAACATTTTTACAGTAGATCTGTGCTGTATGAAGAAAAGTCAAATTTGATTACTGTTTTTATCAAGGGGCACACTTTCACTATGTGGTTTGCTGTGGTTTGCACTCCAAAAACTTTCTTTTTCATATTCTTCCCAGATAAGTAACAACCAAAAAGGTTAATGCTTGCAAATTCAAATGTAATATTTGCAAGTTTAAATAAAAATGATCTTTTTAAGTTCTGCCATTAGGGACACTCATTTCCCAGCTCCCCTAGAGATAAACATTTGATTTTTACCATTTTGGAATCCATTCAGCTGATCTCCAGGTAGAGCCGGCGCCAGACCATAACTAACAGGGGGGCATTTGGCTTCCAACAGGGGGGGCACGCAATAGCAACAATAACTTGCAAAAACAAGACATTAAACAACAAATACAGTGCAAGCACACACTCATACAACTGGTAAAGACTGTCAGCTCATTTCCTGTATAAAGTGCAAAGACCACAAACTATGCGCAAAACTATTGAACTTCGACCGCGACGTGAGCGCAAGCTGAGCTCTGCTGCGCTCGCGCTTTGCTCTAAGCAACAAAAAACCGCCCTCGTGCGGCGCAAGCCATTGAAATGAATGGGTTTCATAGCGCAGCGCACACCGCGTCCTGGCTTGAAAAAAGCCGCTTTACCATAATCATGTCGTAATGCTGTTAACGGTCTATAGCCACACTTCACATTTAAGCTTACGTAATATAAAACAACGCTAACTTACCTTTAAAATAGCTGAAGACGGCGTGTACGAACATAAACTTCCTTAAAACAATGTCCTGTAGATTTGTAAATTCCACCTCGACCTCTAATCTCTGAGTTTGAGCCAGTCTGTGTTTGCATGAAGATGAAGCAGGCGGTGCTGATTCGTTCTAAATGTTCTAATATTCATATTTTACACGATCCATAAAATGCCGCGAAAAAACACGTTGCTAGTATCAAGTCACAAATATGCTAAAGACGTAAGACGGGTGAGACGCGGCAATACATCCAATCAGAGAAACTGGTCTATTTTAATTAAAGAAAACATATATCAACTATATTTTCCTCATTTGATTACATTACATGTCATGAAACATTCAATGTTTAATTTATTTTAATTATTCTTGATATATATTAAATTAATAAAAAACTTTGTAGGGGGGCACAACAACCTGTTTGGGGGGGCACTGCCCGCGAATGCCCCCCTTGACGCGGCCCTGTCTCCAGGTCTGGTGGTACCACTTTTAGCATATCTTAGCATAATCCATTGAATCTGATTAGACATTTGCATCGCGCTAAAAAATAATCAAAGAGTTTGGATATTTTTCCTATTTAAAACTTGAATCTTCTGTAGTCACATCATGTACTAAGATGACAGACAATTATGCTAAGCTATGTTAAAAGTGGTAGCGCCACACCTGGAGATCAGCTGAATGGATTCCAGAAAGGTAAAAATCTAATTTTAAACTAAAGTGGAGCTGAAAAATGAGCATATTTTCAAAAAAAGTGGAGGGTCCCCCTGTTTTTTTTTTGCTGTGTTTTTAATTTGCGGTTTTGTGAATACCACTCATGTGGTTGTGTTTTTTGTACATCCTCCTTACTAATTGTCTTTTATCTCATGATTGTTCTAATCAGCAGCAGAAGCTGCCCAGGTTCTGGAGGAAGACGTCATAGGGCTGATGGGAAACACACGTTTTTGGCATGGCAAGGATTACTGTAACTTTGTACATAAAGACTGGATCCAGCTGGACAAACCTTTCGATGGTAAATCACTGTTTAATAAGATAAAGAATATCATCAAGACTGGTTTGTATTTATGACACTTAGTGCCATTAATGCAATGTTACCAATAGATGAAAACATTGGCATTTAATTTGACAGTTAAGTCTCATTTAAATCCCAATGTTTACATCTATTGGTAACATTTTACAACATAAATGTACATGTGGATGGTAACTAATATATAACATTTGGTTATATACATCATTTATATACTGTACATCATTGTTTATATCTATCTATCTATGTTGTAAGTGTTTAATTATGATTTTTTTCATGCTGTTTTTACAGATTTCATTGACAGGCACATAACTCCCAGAATGCCTTGGCATGACATCTCCTCTGTGGTTCATGGGAAAGCAGCCAGAGATGTTGCACGGCACTTCATACAGCGCTGGAATTTCACCAAGGTGAGAAAGCCAACACAATCATTTCATTAATGTCCCAGAGCACCATGTATCCTCATTCCCTACTATAACATTTTGATGTTTCTATGTGGGTTGTTGATGCATACCACATAATGCTCGTAATGTGCATGGGTATTTTTATCTACATCAAGATTTCAGGTTTCATTTTGAAGTGTGTTGAGCTGTAAAGGGTAGATTTTGTCTTTGGAAACATTTCATCTTCAAATGTTTCACTATTTTTAATCCCCTTTACTTATCTTAATAATCACTAGTTGAATGGTTTGATGGTATGACAAAATAATTGAGCAATTCCAACAAAGTTTTTAACTTTACTTATATCTCAGCTGACAATATCTGGTGGCTTTAACACCAAGGCGAGGTCTTTAAAAAAAAAGGAATTATTTTGCTGTAAGTGCAGCTTTTAGAAGTGTCACATTCATAACAGAAAATGTCACATCCGCAATGTTGTTTATTCTTCATAAATGTGCACAAGAGTTAATATTATTATTTGTTCTTTGAAGTGCCGTCCCCTTTCCATTTGTTGGGCATTATTGCTTTTGGTTTGTGCATTTTACCTAACAAAAGTATGTTGTCTCCTAAAACTTGGCATATTTAGTCACATCCATAACACATATACATTTTCCTTACCTAAAATAGAAAACACAAGTATAGACTGATATGTTTTCTGATTTCTGGACTCTAAGTGCTTTAGGAAAATATAAACACATGGTTCGATATATATTCTCTGAGAAATTATAATAAAATTTTTGACTGGAAATGTCACATCCATAAAACTGGAATTGCTCAATTCTTATGTGTAAAGAAACATTCTGTGTACTCTCTTGATGAATATCAAATCATAAAAGCTGGTTTTGATTTATTTACATTTGACTCTCAGATCATGAAGCCCAAATACAGGTCCCTCTCATACCCGTATCTTCTTCCTAAATCTCACACGACTGGAAATGAGATCAAGTATCAGGTTCCTGGATGCACGCAGACTAATGTTCAGGTAGGGGTTTTATCTAAATGTCAGTCTTTCAATACGTGCTGTAACAGACAGATAATGTACAGTTTTTATAATCCGTCTTTTTGCTCAGGTGTTGCGATCTTCCGCAGACTGGTCAGCAGGGATAAAATATCACGAAGAGTCGATTCATACGGCTTATATCAATGCAATTGCACGCAGCAAACATTATATCTACATCGAGGTTTGTGGCATGGATATTTGTTTATGTTATATAGTTGAAGTATTGGTTGCTTGTAATTGGCTGTATGCCGTCACATACGGTAAACATATTTCACCACCAGAAATAATTGACATCACACGGCTTCTGCAGAAAACTGTTACATACTAGAAGGATTGCATAACAATTTCTCAATGGAGAAAATAAAAAGGATGTTTTTATTTCTATACAGGAAGCAGTCCTTTATACGAGTTAAGATTGAATTTTCTGTCTTACAGAACCAGTTTTTCATTAGCTGCGCAGACAACAAAGTTGTTCACAATAAAATCGGAGACGCCATCGCCCAGAGAATCATTAAAGCTTATCGGTAAGTTAGGTTCAAAAACTCGATTCCTTCACTTGGTCTTCAAGACAAATAACACACCTTGACAGCATTCCTTACAGAAACCTTCCTGTTTCAAATTTATCATGTACGCTTTTAACACACCTTTGATACACACAGACACATTATTTCATTAATGACAAACTTGTAAATTTGTACGACATGTTTGGTTTAGATTTGTTAAAAGACAAAAAAGGTATTCTTTAATGATTAAAGAATAACCAGATACAAAAAGAAGGGCTGTGTCAATATCAAGCTGTTTATCACAAGACCTCCTCCTAAGAAGTAAATACCACATAAGAAATGTGTCTATAAAGATGCATTAGCTGACATAACATTTACATTTGGAAACTTTTATCCAAAGCAACTTACAGTGCATTGAAGGTATACATTATCTATCTGTAATTGTGATCCCTGGTTATCGAACCCATCACCTTTGTGTCACTAATGCAATGCACTTTCAATTGAAAATGTAGTTTTTTTTACACTCCTAATAGAAAGACATCATACAAAGCATTAAAATTTCTCATGTACTTCCTCATTTAATGTTTCCATTCAACTTCCTGTTTTATTTTTCCCCTCTTGTTTTTGTATGGGGTTCACAGGGAGGATAAAAAGTACCGCGTTTATGTGGTGACTCCTCTGCTTCCTGGTTTTGAGGGGAATATCAACACGGGGGGAGGCAGTGCCATACAAGCCATACTGCACTTCAATTACAGGTAACATTAATGTATTTTATTTTACTCCCTGAGGTCGTTTTTATATCAACATTTAGTTACAAAGTAATTTTCCACCTTGACTATTACAATAAATAATTTATATAGTGCCATTTCTGGCGATAATTTGATACATTTTTGCATCTGAAATTCTTTAGTAAGGCATTATGTATTTATAATAGGTTGTTACCATAAAATAAACCCAGACAGGGTGATGATGAATAAATGATTGGAAACTAAATCTTGATTTTGGCAGGTATTTGTTTATGTTGGCATGAGAAAAGAGACAGTGGAGTGATACATGAGTAGTACCGGTCAACATGTCTCTTAGTACCCGGATGAGTGGTGTGTTATCAGTTTTAGTGGTGGTTGTTAGTAGATAACAAACTTTGGAACGATGTGACTCATCAAAAAAAAAAAAAGTATTCTGGTTTGAAAACATACTGTAGTTAGGTCTATATTTCATAATATTGGCAAGCCAGGTTGTTATACATGTTAGGTTCAATAAATGCTTTCTGGTTTTGACATAAGAGGAAGTTTTGAATTATGAAAGTTTCAATATGTTTTCATAGTTTCATAGTACAAAGATCAAGGAACATATATTTGCTCGGATTGTAATATGACTCCCTTTAAACCACAATATTTTCACGGCCACAAACCCGAGTAGTTAGTTACCAGTGCAATTACAGTAATCTCTGTGTGACAAAATATATCAACAATCAATTGGGAGTGTTTATTTGGACTTTGGATTTGTTCTGTTTGACTTCTAACCAGATTATTTTATCTTCTGTTTTCACAGGACCATGAACAGAGGAGATTGCTCCATTATATCACAACTGAAGAGAGAAAGTAAGTACACTGATTATATCATCATATTCTGTCAAAAAAAGCGATTCTGGTTTCTGTGACACTCCTGTCTTAGAGTCTTTCTAAACTCAAAAAAGCCAATTTCTTGGCTTTGAAAGTGTAGGACTGGTGCCCTATTGCTTATAGACAGTGTTTGGAATAACGCCGTTTAAAAGAACGGCGTTACGTAACGACGTTCATTTTTCAGTAACGGGCTAATCTAATTAATTACTTTTCCCGCCGTTACAACGCCGTTAACGTTACCGGACGTTAAATGCGGTGCGTTACTATGCACTGACTTAACCTGTGTGATCCAAACGCAACCCTGGCTCACACAGCTAGTGAGGAGGTAGGTTAATAACGAGATAAGCGATTATGATTGGCTAAGGCAGAGTAATGTGTTTCATGGTAGCCAATCAGAGCCAGTGTTGTTATACACATGCCAGCGCACGCGCCTGCGGCGACACACACACACACAGGGCGAATTCCAATCGAAAGTGATGATCACTATGCCCTATTCCCTTCGAAGATCAAATCTCTTGATGTATAAACTCTAGATAAAGTTGCGCAATGTTGTCTGATAGTGTGGCTAATTAAAATACACTTGGTGATAAAATACAGCGTCTTTTTCTGTTTATTTGGATTTTACAACTCACTTCGCGAAGTGCCCTTCAAGGGCGCACAAACGGCATTTGGAATTTACCCACACACACGCAACAGCTGCAGCAGAAGAGATGGCGAGTCAGGAGGAGCAATCCGATGAAAAGTTGGCATTTTCAAGGTGGAGATATAAGCACTACTTCAAATTTTTTGTGGTCAAAGCAAGAACGTGCATGTAATGTGTACATTATGTCCGGGAGCGAAGACTTTGTCGACATCCGTTGTAAGCAACACTAATTTAATGAATCATATTGTTAAACTGTTTACTTTTTTAATGAAGAAAACAAAATACAGCAGCCTATGTCTTCCAGACTATTTATCTCAGTTTGATTTATTTAATTTGCTACAGTTATTGCAAACACACTTTATATTATTTAACTGTTTACTTTTGAAGAAAATACCTGAAGTACAGAATGTCTACCAGACCAGTTGTCTGACATTGGGAGTTTGATTTATTTAATTAAGAATACGACTACAGAGCAAACACACTTTTTGTTGTTTAAAAGTTAACTTTTTGTGAACAAAACACTTGGAAGTACAGGTTGTTTACTTGACCAGTTGTCTCAGGTTGAGAGAGTTTTATTTCATTTAGTTTGCTGAAGTTAAATGCACTTTATATGGTGTAACTGTTTACTTTTCTTACAAAGATAATACTTGAAGTGTAGGATAAAACTCTTGCTGTCTGTTGACGTGCAATAAATATGGAAAGTTATGTATGAACACCTGTCTGTTCTACTCATTTCAACTGACATGTGAAAACTGCTAAAAAAATACAAATTCTTTGACATATAGCAACTTTTTTTTAACCGTAACGCAAATAGTTACTTTCCCTGGTAACGAGTTACTTTTAATATAGAGTAATTCAGTTACTAACTCAGTTACTTTTTGGAACAAGTAGTGAGTAACTATAACTAATTACTTTTTTTAAGTAACGTTCCCAACACTGCTTATAGATATTGTATATTTATATGTTTCTTGGGTTTCAATCATAAAGGAGATTTCCAAGAAGATGAGCAGGCAAACAAGAATTTCTTGTTGCTCTACCCTATTACCCATAATGTCTCTAAGCTTCCCATCCCCCAAAAAATATGTAAAACTGGACAAAACAGCACAGTTAAGTCCTGTATTATAAAACAGGTTTGCTCCAACAGCAGCCCACAAGATGTTTATTTCCCAGATCGATGACATTAAAATGCAACAGTGTTCTCTAGTGGTTGCATGATTCATTGCCATAGACAAACTTGGTTTGAAGTTATTGTGTTTTAAATATTTCACTACAGATCAGCACACAGTACGGGTGTTTTATCTCACACCATCTTTTTTTTACTTTTTATTTGGAACGGAAGTTGTAGACTAACTGTGCAGTGGAGAATGGTCATCCTGCACCCATTAACCCCCGTTGTGTGAGAACAGGAGTGAAGTTTCCTGGTGTGTTTGAATTATCCAGCATGTCTTTGGTGTTGTGTTGCATCTCTGCTTTATCTCAGTATTCTCGTTGAGTCTCCAGCAGATACAGATGCAGATACATATCTCTGTTCTAGAAATGCAATAGTTGTTCTTGTTTGTGGGTTTATAGTAGAGTTCTCAACGGGTCGGGCCGGCCCGACATAAACCTGGGCTCGGGTCAATGAGTCGGGTCGGACCTCGGGCTTAATCTTTTATGCTTTGTGAAAAAAATTATTAATCATTATTGCTGTTCACCGTAAAGAAAGTCTGGTCTGGCTGCTGCGTGCATCACAGAGAGGGGCGGGGGATAGCAATAAGCTCCGGCACGGATCAGCAACAGATCCAGACCGGAGCTGCCGGCTTCAGAGCGGATCCGTTGCGGATCCGCCCCGGAGCTTATTGCTATCACTGCGCGCACGCCTGTTGTCTGGAGAAGAAGAGATGGAGAAAAGTAAACTTTCCGCAGTTGAATTCACCGTTGCTTGCTACTACAGGAGGAAAAGCCGCTGGTTGGGTACATGTTTGAGTTCTTTTTATTTATTATTGTGTGATTTTTATTTAAGGCATATTTATATAGCCTATATTTAAAGTTTATTGTTTCAGTTGTTTGTATTGTTAAAAGGCGTGAACATTAAAGCTTGATTTGAATTCCCGTCGGCTGGTCATGATAATAGCCTACGTGTATGAGAGAAAAAAAGACAGGGGGGTCGGGGTTCGGACAGATAATTCACGTTGATGTGTCGGGTTACATCGGGTCCGGGCTTTAAAAGCCACGGGCCGGGTCGGGTCGGGTTGTAATTTTCAGGCCCGTTGAGAACTCTAGTTTATAGTTGGTGATTTTGCGCTTCCTGTGTTTGAATTGGGAATTTATACAGTACGTAGCCTACTTCTGGTTTTAGTATGCATGTGTTAGCCTTAAAGAAATCAATAAATAAGTGCACTCCAAAGGATTGACAAAATTCACATTTAGACATGTCTCTCTCATCTGTTAAAGGATTAGTCCATTTTCTTAAAAAAAATCCAGATAATTTACTCACCACCATGTTATCCAAAATGTTGATGTCTTTCTTTGTTCAGTCGAGAAGAAATTATGTTTTTTGAGGAAAACATTCCAGGGTTTTTCTCATTTTAATGGACTTTAATGGAACCCAACACTTAACTCAACACTTAACAGTTTTTTTCAACGGAGTTTCAAAGGACTATAAACAATCCAACTCCTCTTTCTCCACACTTGTAAACACTGGGGCGTAGTTTCGCATTCGTCATCTGTGACCTCTTGACGTGATGACGTATAGCATGGGGTCACGCTGGCGCATCACAGGACCGGAGATAGACGGGAAGTTGTGGTTTTAAAGTGCATATTTTTTATTTTTCTTGTCAAAAATGACAATTGTTTCGCTATAAGACCCTTTTGCCTCGTTTGAGATCGTTTAAAGCCATTTTAAACTGCAATTTTAAACTGCGTTTAAACTAATAAGTGTTGGGGTCCATTAAAGTCCATTAAAATGAGAAAAATCCTGGAATGTTTTCCTCAAAAAACATAATTTCTTCATAATGTACAAAGAAAGACATCAACATTTTGGATGACATGGTGGTGAGTAAATTATCTGGAATTTTTTTTAAGAAAATTGACTAATCCTTTAATACGGATCAACAATTTTATGACATCATAGCTGCCCCTTAGCTTCATATAAGTGTGAAGAAATGCTTTTGACTATTTTAAAAGGGGGAGGAGCCACCCAATATGTCCTTCCCGACTTCCTGTTTTAGTAGAAATTACGTGGCTTTGGCTAGATGGGATACAGCTAGCACCTAAATCTCAAGATGTTGGGTTTAGGGTTAGGATGAGGAAGAAAACAGCGGTTCTGGCTAGATGGGATACATCACTTTTTCACATGTGATCACGTGAACAACATTCATTTCACATCATGTGATCACATGTGAAATGTGTGTTTTTGGAGCATTTTTTGTGTGAATCCCTTTTAAAACACATGTGAAATCCATGTGATCAAATGTGCATAATGTGGTGACATTTTCTTTACATTTGCAACATGTGATCCACTGATTTCCCATGGGAATTCACACAAAAATGTTCCAAAAACACACATTTCACGTGTTAATTTGAACATGTGAAATTCTTGTAACTTTTCTGTATGCCTAAATCCCATGAAATGTTGGGTTTGGGGGTAGGATTAGGGTTAAAACCGTGGTCATCGGGCGAGAATTTTGTCCATTGCTGTATTCCTTTTAGCCACAACCAAATTATGCCAACAAAGCTGCACATTTTAATGCACTTGAGTGGGTTTTCATGTGTAAAACATTTCAGTAGGATTAAAATTTTTCTTTGGAATTGATGCCACTGGATCACTTCTACCCAAATGTATATAAAAGGTTTAAATTGACATTCAAGAAACAAAAAGGAAAAGTTTAAACACGTGACTTTTAGGCAACGCGTATTTTCCTCATTAGAATCAAACTACCCTAGTACCTTGATAAACAATTACCAAAATGATCAAAAACATGAGGGATGCATTAAACTGAATTGAAACTACATTGACTGTAATTTTCATGTCTCTTTCTCTCTGTTTCTGTGCAGTGGGAGATCAGTGGATAAATTACATCTCATTTGGAGGTCTGAGGACACACGCTGAGCTGGAGGGAAGGCTGGTGACTGAGCTGATCTATGTGCACAGCAAGATGCTCATCGCTGACGACAACACGGTCATCATTGGTGAGTAAAAATAGACATTCCCAGACAGGAAACCTAAATAATCTCTCCGTGTCATCAATGAGTCTTCTTCCTATGCTAATGTGTCGATGATGTGAACGTCAACATACTGCTGTCAGAAACATTTAAAATGGCTCCCCCTGCTGGTACTTTAGTTCATGGCAATGTGAAGGCCTCTATATTTTAAAATAAAGTAGGATATAAAATAGTTAAATAAACACATTGGATTTTCAAAAGTAAAACAGTAATGGTATAACATTAATAAAGAGTATATTACAAATACTGTAGCACCATTATATTTGAATACTTGTTACTGCCATCCATTGTTGTAGTACTTAAAACTGGTCTTGGTCTCTGAAGCCATTTTTTGAAGGTCTTGATCTGGTCTCAGCTTAAGTTGCCTTGACTACAACACTACTGCCATCATCCTTACATGTAGAAATATTTAAATGTGTTTTATTTTATCAGGTTCGGCCAATATCAATGACCGGAGCATGCTGGGTAAGAGAGACAGTGAGGTGGCTGTAATTTTTGAGGACACCGAGACTGTGAAATCTCTCATGGACGGCGAGGAATATCAGGCCGGGCTTTTCGGACGGAGCTTGCGCCTGGAGTGTTTCAGGTCAGACCGGATCAAACCTACTTATTGCATTTTAAATAGTTAGTTTTGTCCCAACGTTAATAAATATACATTACTCTTTCTCCTTTCAATTTAACAGGATGATCCTAGGCGCAAACACAGACCCCAGCATTGATGTAACCGACCCAATAAGCGACCAGTTTTACAAAGAGGTGTGGATGGCCACTGCTGCGCGCAATGCAACCATCTACCAGAAGGTCAGGTCAAGGTTTATTTTAGTTTGATATGCCTGAGCTGTTTCATCAATCTTATAATAATAAAATCAATTAGTGTTTAATGTCATCAATAAATTCAATAAACATGTGCATTCACCGTGAATCAAAACCCATGAGTTTCGTATTGCTAGCCAAGCAAATTAAATTACTTCAGTTAAACATATTTTTTTAACTTCCAGGTGTTTCGCTGCTTGCCGTCCAGTGATGTCAGGACAATTATGGAGTTGGATGGGTTCCTCTCAAAGCCTGGCTTGGAGAAAGAGGACTTTGCCCGTGCACAAGAGGAACTGAAAAAGATTCGGGGTTTTCTTGTCCAGTTTCCTCTCCAGTTCCTCTGCGATCAGAACCTTCTGCCACCTATCGGATCAAAAGAAGGCATGGTACCCATGGAGGTGTGGACATGAGAGACACATCATCAGGCTAAATTAAAATAAACTTCTAGAAGGAGTATCAGAGAAATCTGAGCAATTCACCAGAATCACCGTTTATTACATTTCCCGGAACGAAATGTACGTTCGAAGGATTTTTAGCCATTAGTTGTTTGTTTACCCACCTGGGACTGAGAACAACACCAAATAGGTTTGTTTTATTCCTTCTTCAAAGCTTGATTGTCTGAATGTTTTATACATGTTGTATGTGTCCTCTTCATTCTAACACTATGCAACTAATAATGTTGTTATGAACTACTGGAAGTCCTACAAGATGATGAAGTCTCAGGGGTCCTGGGTGGTGCATGAGACAGATGCTTTAAAATGATCATTTGTTCATTATTTATTATTGAACAATTCTGTGCCGTGTAAAATGCATTGAATATGATTATTCTCTGCGTCTATGTGCCAACTAGCAACATGTCACTTTTTGGGTAACTTTTTGTATATGCAGTACAAAGCCTAAAACTTTCCTTGTGTTTCGGAGCCCTGTACTATATCGCAGAGTAATTTACGGGTCTTTGTTTTTCCTATTTTACAAATTTACCATGTTTTCGTGGCCTTATTTATTTACTGTGTTATCTGTCATACTGCTGGTGCCGGGTATGAGCTAAAGTCCACCAAATCATTAATCTATTCAGTATTCAGATATGGCTAATGTTACTTGTCTATACTGTACAGTATACTGTATTAACATGCTATGCTTGAACGTTTATGAAGAATACATTCTTGAAGTAATGAAATCATCAATCAGACATAACAGTTTTGAATCAGATAGAAACATGCTTTTTAAGTATAAAATAAACTAAAGAGATCACAATTTGCATTATAAATATGCAGGAAGTTTTTGTTAGCCAGGCACTCTGAATTCTGCATTGTTTACTAAGTTTCTGCACTATTATGGTATTTCAGTTGATCAGATATACCTGATGTTTCATTTTCCTTTTTTGTCCTTTGTCTCTATACCCTTTTCCACAAATTGCATTTTTTGCACACAATAGTCTTTGACTTGCATTGAAATGTATGAAATATGTGCATTGATGTAATGCAGATGATTAAATAATGATTTTCACACTATACTGTGGTCTGTAGATGGAGTCATTTTATTATGAATTACAGTATTATGGAACCATATATCTGACCACCGTTCAAAAGTTTAGGGTTATTTGATTGAAATATTTCTTGTGGACTTTAAAACCTTTTAATTTATAGGTCTATGTCTGATTATTTGACATTACTGATGTGGAGTACATAGTATTTTCTTAAAACCAAATAAATAACTTGGACCAAATAACGAAGAAAAGTTGGTCTAGAAAAGATGGGAACTCTTTTAATACTGTTTAAAAAGCATCTCAGGGTGAGACTTCAAGAAGCTATATGATAAAATGTGACCCTGTCTGTGAAATCCAGCCTAAAGTCTCATAATCTAATTTTGAGATAAGGAGGATCGAGTTTGATTTCAATCATTGATTTCAGTTTAATATCTATGTTTCACATTACCTTTCTCAGTTGGTGTTGAAGATATCAAGGTTATATTTTTACACAATGTTCTTTACATTATGAATGCTGTTTTTATGTAGAAAACAATAAATCACAAAAATGACCTATAGCTGGGATTTCACAGACTGGGTTTTCACAAATGCCCTGGATCACAAAACCAGTCACAAGGGTAAATTTTATACGCTGAAAGTTGACTAAATAAGTTTTCTTTTGATAAATGGTTTATGATTTGAAAAAATTTGGGCGATATCTGAAATCTGAAGGTGCAAAAATATCAAAATATGAAGAAAGTCACCAAAAGTTCTTAGCAACTGAAAAGTCTTGCTATATTTATGGTAGGAAATGTACAAAGTATCTTTATGGAACATAATCTTTATAGTATCCTGTAATGATTTATATATATATATATATATAATTATAAATTTATATAATTATAATACTAAAAGATATATGTTGGCTATTTCATATATAAATATATGTGACTTATGTTTTGTAGTCCAGGGTCACATATTTGTATTTGTGTTGTTCATAGTTTTGTTGAACGCCTATTACTCTGAAATGCGAAAAAAAGATTAGTAGGTGACCCTAAACTTTTGACATCTAGGGCTGAGCGGGGCACAAACTAACACTGGGTTAATTGTAACAAGGCTATACTTTACATATTTATACAGGGCCGAGCAATCTGTGCTTTTGGTCTTTTTCCTCTTAATGTCAGAGGATGATCTTCTGTGAATTTGTGAAAAGTTTTGACGTGTTTTGGTTAAGAAATTGAACAGAGTGTTTTGGAAGAATAGAAGTAAATTTCTTCATCTTACGTTTTTTTTTTTCCGATTTCTGAGTTGGGTGTGTAATTCACCAAATTCAACCTTATATTATTTCAATCACTTTTTACCTAAACATAACAGCGTTTTAAAACATGTCAGCGACTACTAGTAACTGATAGCTGGGATTGAAAACATTTTTACTCAGCGGGGTTAGTTGTAACGCAGCGTTACAACAAACCCTCCAGTATACAACGATAATGAATTGAAAAAATGTATACTATTAATCAAAATGATAACTTTAATATCAGGGGATATAACTCACAATTATGATTTTTTTTTTGTCTTAATTGTGCAGCTTTTTGAAAAAAACAACAACAATATTTATATGCATTGATGCATAATACAATGATAGCTAGAT